>NC_139234.1:33496618-34031253 GCF_977018435.1 Lepisma saccharinum
GGCGAGATAATGAGATTTGTGTCAAATTATGGCACAAAGGTTCCACTCTAACCTGATGAGCGAAATTCATGATCTAATTTATCTGCGTCGGGGAGAGAAGCTCGTAAAGATTACTACTACATTTGTCACCGGAGGAATCTTAACTAGGTTAGTGAAATGTTAATATAATTTTTTGTTTGGCATTTGCCACCACAAAAGTGACTAATCAGCCGCGACACAAAAGTTAAAACTAACTTTACAAGACAACTTGTGATATTTGCTGAAGTGCTTTCTCAAGAAATTGATAATATTTTGTTGGTGAATAAGCAATATATTTCAAATTTTGCACGTAATAGCTATTTTCCTAAATTACTGTTTATGTTCTCTGATATCTGTGCAATATCCATTTTATGGAACTCCAAATACCTACATGATTTCCTCGATCAGTTTAACAAAAATATGTGACAGTTAACTACATTTTTTTTGTTTTGAGAAATACAGTAGTTTCCTAATTCACGATCTTACTAGTCTTGTACATTCATAAGAATAAGCTTTCAAAGAAGGTGATTACAATTTGTTTCGTGTTTTAATGATGCACAATTGAAAATGTTGATTGACAATGAGGATGAGAATGTTTAGAAGTTGTACAATGCACTTTAGTTCACCAGAACGTTTCAATTTACTCTTGATGTCTTCTTTAGGACTGATTTATGCCAGAAATTAATATTATTCAATCACACATCCCCCTTAGTACAAGCTAAATCCACAAAGTATACAGGATAAGTATGCTGGTTCGTTAGTTCACATGAAAGAACCATCAACATTCCACATTAATGCACCGCAAGCAATAACAAGCCAAATATTACCATATGTATATAAAGTAGCTGCAGGGTCGTATGAGGTTGTATATTAAAATATTATATTATTATGTGAATATTATAATACATGTCAGCGGGCAGACATCTCAAATTTTCGTCCTTTCATTACATCTAACACCGATTCTGAATGACATAAAATGTCACCACAGCAACTGTTATAAGCAGAGTAAATGCTTCTATTCTCAGTAGATGAACTACAATGTATAATTCGTATCGTAGAATATGAATTCACAAACTCATAACCAATGCGACTAATTGGTCAGGAAATAAAATTATAAAATTGACTGTCAAATTCGAGGTATATCCTCTTATAGTGATCGGTATTATCCATTCCTTGAATGTCTCGAAAAATATTGCTCTCTGAAACTAACGCTCATTTTAAGAATATAGAAATATTGAATATTATTAAATTATTAAAATTGTTGTCCTATGTTTAGTTGCTGGTACTCTTGTGCTTTTCGCACCACAATGCGAGCAATTCGTAAAGAATGTAACGCTTTTACAAGTTCAATATATGTTAATTATCGCGGATACAACACGTGTCGATTGGTACAGAAACTCTAAAATTGTTCTCACTTTTGTCAAATGAGTTATAGATCTCCTCATCAGTGCTCTATGTGGGTGCCGTTTGTGACACCACATAGTTCCTGCCAAATGTGGTTGAGCTTACCAGCTGTGACCAGCAAATTGCATTAGTAATTCGCTGTTTCAGTTCATCTATACTCTGTCCCGGGTATCTTGGAGCAGAAAACGAGCGAAAACAAGTCTCTGCGCGACAGAGTATAGCAGATCTATACCCAAGTAGCATTAGGTTCCACGACAACCAACAACCTTAGGAGACAAGAGCTTCACTCGACATACCTTATCAATAGACTCACCGCATTAGGAAAGGGAAGAGGACGGAATTCGCAAATATAAATATAGTACAATTGTCTACGTATATATTTTCCCCCGAAACCCTTTTATTAGCTTCAGTGAGGAGCGAGAGCGTCCGATCCCTAAGCTCTCCGGCACATGTTTAAATAATGCTATCCTTCTAACTGAGCAGGGGATAAACGACCAATGACAATTGGCTCAGCAGAGGCTGCGAAAAGTAGTTACGGGGATCGTCAGTCACCGTGACCGCATTCCAGAGAATCCAAGCGGAGAATTTATCTTCAATTCGATTTATTCTGCGTTTATTGTCGGTACTAAATTATCAAGAGGCAAAACTAATTACCGACTTATTTAAATCGTTGTACATCCAACAGCAAAATAAATAATAGGCGAATTTTCCATCACTATTATCCTGCAGTCAATTTTTCACAATGTAATGATCATAAATTGAAATAAAATCGTCAATAAGTAGAGGGCATCATCTTCTTCGCATCAACAGAATTGCATTCTTGAAAACGACACAGGGCATAAAATAAAAATAGCGATCGAAAATTTGCCTACTATTATTTTTGCCCTTGGGTGTACGAGACCATAGTTAACTGAACTATGCAGATAATAATTTAAGCTAGAGGTCATATAGAACCTAACATTTCGAATGAAAGGAGTTCAGTTCTGAGAAAATAATCTATTCTTCCTTGGAAAAACGTGTCAGAAGATGTGGATTTCATTTTTTAAAACATTGGTTTCACGAAAGAAAATTAACTAGAACAGAAAGTGAATTTCATATTACAGAATACTGAGAAATTTGAAAGTCTGTGTTTTGCGTTATATTCATTATATGCTCCAAGAGGAGTTTATAGGATGAGGAGACCAACAACCTTCAGTTACAAAACTAACAGCAGTTCTTTAACAAACCTAGTGGTAGACGACACCCTGAAAGAAACCCATTAATCCGCCACTGATTGTTACATTTCATTGTCTCCCTGAACTAAATCAGTTCTTAATGAAATTTCATGTCACAACATTTCATCTATAACTGTAAAGAAAAAAATGTGGAAAAAGCATCATAGCAATTAAAGGTAATGATCACAGTTGGCAACCGTGTTTTCATGTGACATCGAAGTAACGGGTGTCCCACTCGAAGGTAGCCCCGCAAAAATCACGTCATTGCGTAAATATTTGACCGTTTACGATGAAATTTGGAGAGAATGTAATGTATTCCATGAGAAAGGTGACGCGGCAACACTGTACGCTGTAGCTGTTGAGGAAGGGCAGCAACAAACAAGTTTCGCGAGTCGTTGTTGTTGTTGGCGTCGTGTTTTCAGTGAAGTGCGAGAAGTATCGTTAGGTGCTTGCTTCTTTTCAAGTCGTAGTGACAATGTATCGTTATTCTGTTGAAGAGCGCGTGTTTCTTGTGAAACACTATTGGATTAGTGGGTCATTTCACGAGGATTATGATTATGGCCTCGCAGGTCATCGGATTTGACCCCACCAGACTCTTACCTGTGGGGTCACCTGAAAGGCAAGGTATATCGGGACAAACCACGCACCATCCATGAGTTACGGGAGAACATCCCCCCCTGAAATCCAGGCAGTGACACCCGACGTTCTGGCAGACACATTCACAAACTTGAAACGTCGTGTTGAATAGTGTTTAGTCGCTGGGGGATGACATAATGTGATTTCATTTCTCACATATACAGGTATATCAGGTTCGAATTTTGTTTCATTTCCTCTTCACCTACCCTTTTTACACAACAATTTCTGGTGATACTTTCGAGTGGGACACCCAGGATATATGTACAACGAAAGAAAGTTTAAGAATCTATCTAAAGGTAAAGGTAAAATATCAACGGGATAACTTTTCATCCTTGGGGATTTTCTGCTGCAAACTTTTTATTGCTCCCTGACCCTACGAAAGAGGCAGGGAGAAGAGAGACATTCACGCGCCAGTTAGCCTTAGAGAAAGTCCAGGGCAGTAACAAGTAAACAAACATTGGGGTTGTTACGTCGAGGAAGAGATGTGATGTATTCCTCTCACGAAATACATCGCTTCTTTGTTTGCATGTTTTTAAGTCAACCATATTCACAGGAAGGTTGATCGAGACTGGACGTACAGTTTAAAGTGGGACCCGAACCATTATGTGCAGGGTTGGCCCGGGTGGGCCCAGCCCAGTTTTCACCATGCGTTTTTTTTATTTTTAAGAAAACCCCACCTTGAAAAAAAAAACACCAAAAAAAAAACAGTCAAAATGTGGGTTGTGGGTTTTTTCAGAAAATTTTGTAAATTATTGCTTTAAATACTTGAGGTTCTAAGATTGTCAAAAAAATTTGGAAAACTTGTAATGAAAAGACTTAGAAGAGCTTATAATACTAAAAATAATGAATATAGAACAAGTCATAGTGAGTTTTTCAGGCTATTTTCCCCAATTCATGCCAGAAATGGAATTTTAACAAATGAAAAGAATATATATAGATATATTCAAGAAACAAAAAGAAAAAGTATCAAATATTTTTAGATAAAATGTTCACATTGATTGATGCAACATAGTTGAACAAAGCTTATAATTTTGAATTGTGGTAGCATTTTGGTTATCAGTCACTTCCTTATGTGGGGGAAACAATAGTGCCACATCAATTGATACAATAATTTTTGGCATGTTTAAGCATTATAAGGGAAAATTGAGTACATTTGATTGAAATGTCGTTAATTGTGGCATAATTAAATCGGAACATTCTTTAAATGATTCTTCTAATTTCTCATCATAATGGGTTGCTTGCGTATGCAACATAAATGTTATTTATGTCTGGTTAGGAGTTCTATACTAGGGAAGGCCAAACGGATACGGATCCGAAAATCCGGATCCGGATCCGAGTGTTTGGTATCTCAATCCCATTATAATATTACCACACCATAAAAGGTATTATGATCTTCGATTACAAAGAAATTTTTCATTAGTTAGTCCTTCAAGATATTTTTTCAAGTGTTGTTCCTAAAATACTTTGCTACGCATCGGCTAACACACTCGTGCACAATCTTACTTGTTTAACATAAAATGTCAGAGGTGATTTTGTAAATGCCATTGAAACAATATGTATTCATTCGAATGTATTGGAAATGGAAACACACATAAATGTGAGACATTCCATTCCAGGATGAAACCTTTAACACATTTAACAAGATAGAAATGTTATACAAAAATTATACAATTGTTCTACAGTTATAGTTTTACAAATTAAAATAAAACATTATAATATATGCAGTGTTATATAATTACAAAGTGTAAGACTAACAAGGGAGGTTATCTAAGTGTCCCCCTCCGATTTCCATGAAACTTGGCAGGTGTATAGACGGACCCAAAGGAAGAAATACGTGGTTTTTTTGTTTCAGCTAAAAAACTGTTTTAGGGGGCAAACCCCCTCTAATGTCAAAATGAGGACAAATTTAAGTGGGCATTTGACACCCGTGTCCCCCTCCGATTTTCATGAAACTTCGCAGGTGTATAGAGGGACCGAAAGGAAGAAATACGTGTTTGTTTGTTTTGGCTAAAAAACTGTTTTAGTGGGCAAAACCCGCCTCAAATGTCAAGATGAGGACAAATTGACGTGGGGATCTGATCCATGTGTCCTCCGATTTCCATGAAATTTGGCAGGTGTATAGAGGGACCCTATGCCCCCTATTAATGTATGGATGTATATATGTATGTATGTATGTATATTAGCAGGTAACAATATGTTATAAACACATTCTTACTTTCCAAAAAAGCGCTCATGTGGGATGGCAAAACGGATCCGGATCCGAATCCGAAAGTTCTGGATCCGGATCTGGCCATCGCTATTCTATACCCATGTAAGTCTTGCACCTTTATGATCTACCACAATTTCAGTTTTCTCTTTTTTCCCCTTCTTTTTTTTAAGTGTGTTGGTTACTCAAGTAAATACAGTACAAATGTATACTTTCATATTTTGATCATTTTTCACATTTTCAAACCTTTGAATAGACCATAGTTTTGAGCTTTGTGCATGAAACTTGCAGGAGCATTATTACTAATAAAATAGAAAAGAAATACAAAAGAATACAAAGAAGCTAATACAGTTCATAAACATACACACAGACATATGTTCACCCGTATTTAAGTTGCACCGATTTGATTATCTCAAATCTATACCATTACTTTCGTTTTCGTTTGCATGCTGTAGATAAAGGGGCAGTTACTTCCGGTCGTGCAGTACACGCCCCCAAGAAAACTAGAAAAATGGATAAATAAAGGCTCTTTTGTCCCTAATATGCAAGTTTTGTATGAAATGTAAATGTATATTAAACATGACTGCCCTTGTACAAAATATTCCCGCCACTCCTCTTCCCCCACTACTCAGTTTTTCTGGACCCATTAGCGCAACAAGTTCAATGATCTGAAATTCCATTGAGCCAATGTTTGCCCACGTGGACTGCGGATCCCTCACTCTATGAATTAACCGCTTCCATTCCAATTAGAATGTCACAGATCGCTTTCCGTTTGCAGATCGGGATGGCAGTCATTTTACAGAATCCCTCTGTAAATATTCCCTTTTCGCCTTCTCTTGACAGCGATCATTGATTAAAAGAAAAGAATAGGAAAAAAAAATCTGTCTATTGTCTTGCATTACGTCATCAAGCTTTTCATGTTGCAATTCAACACCGTGAAAGCCCAGATGGTCTATTTTCCAGGGAAATATGTACAATTTCGGTGCATTCCTTCTCAGAAGAAACACTATTCATAACATTCGCCTAGAAATAGAAACATAGAACTTACCTATATCTGCAGGGTGATTGACGTGAAACTTCCTCTGCGCGGGTCCCACGAGCAGTCCGAAACTCAGCTGCATCCCGTGAGTGAGCACCTGGACAAGAACCGAACACACGACCACCACCCACCCCCAGCCCCCCTCGGGGTAGTAGTGCCTCCAGAGGGTGGCCGTCTTCTTCGGGTCGACCCCCCTTGGGAGCTGGTTTACGTCGTGACTGTTAACAGACACTTGTTGGCGCGGGGGACTGGGCCCCCTCCGACCCCCGACGTTGCCGTTGGCGTCCACGTGCTCCGAGGCCAGTCCGTGGCTGCTGGAAGGGTCCGTGGAGACGCAGGAGCACTGGACGAAGTCGCACGTGTTCACCCGGCACTTGCCTCCTTTCTCCAGCTGGACAACGGTGGAAACCTGGAGGGGCCACGTCTTGCTCCTCGGGACAGGCTCCATTCGATCTTACATTGGGGAGATTGTAGCAACGTACACGCACTTTACACACTTGCACTCTCAAATTATTTTTGGTCTATTTCTTCCATTTTCCCCTTCATAAATCACGACAATGTGTTGGTGCCTGTTACAGCAGTTTCGCTATGGAAAGCTATTTAAGCAGCACTTTCACAGGAAAAAAAATGTCAGTGTAACTCGCACTAAACTTAATCAATAATCACGAAATGTTTTTAGACAATTTTACAAGAGTTTTCGAATATTTGTTTTGCGAATTACCTTGCTAATACTTATCCTATTTTTATTCACAATTATGTTAACAATTGAACTTATGCTTTATGTTTTAATCCATTAAAATGTGTAGACTTTATGCACATGCGGTTTAGTTTGGGTTCAATCAGTATAAAATGATCGTGTGATTTGGTTTCTTTTACTTAGCTGTTCTGCTCCTTTTGGCTAATCGCAAAGATGAATGATTTGATGAAATTCACGAACGGACACTCACAAAGAACACCCATGCCCTGGCCGGGATTCGAACCTGAGATGTTTCTGAAATGTTCCTCCCAGCAGGAATTGAACCTTTTAACACTATCAGGGGCACCCTTTTACCAATTTCCAGTAATATTTTCGAATCGATAAAACTACGTGAAGAAATGACACGCAATAACGCTTAATGTGCCAGCACTTAACAACGTTCCCGGAAATTAAGAATGCGACGGAGTACGAAATGGCAATAGGAGCTCGAGCGTCGATCGAACACATCAGCACCTTCGTCCAAGGACGCTCAGCGCCGCACTGGATCGCAGTCCGTCGGAAGCCTCGTGGCTGGAGAACGTCAACCCCTAGTCCCCTCCCTTCCCCCCGCGCAGACGCCAGCTCGAATGGATTGCATCCAGGGAGCTTCATTGCGAATGAAATATTGAAGTCAAGTAAAATATTGTTTTTTTTTATTATAGGGTATAATATTCAAGATTCGAGTATATCAGAAATTTTGTTCACGTAAATACGGTATAGAAGTTAGAAATTTTGTCCGCCACCTTGAAATACTTCTACTGATTTCTCGCATGTGCAATAGTACATAACAATCTAATTACGACTGTTACCCTGCCCCCGAGTCAGGGCAACAGTGTTTTTTTTCTCTTATTGAAATATTTATTAATATGTTAATTAATTGGGTAATCAAGTGTATAAACATATATATGTGTTATTAGTGTAAATCAATTTATTATGCATTTTTAGGTTCGTATTATTCCATGTATAAATACCATGTAGCTCTCTGTTCTTTCTTCGTGTTTCGAACGTTCGAGGAAAAGGCGGGCAGTTTAGCTGTTAAAGATTAAAAATTTTGAAAGAAGGGCGGTTGGCAACAGACGCCAACAAAACGTATATAAACTCCCAGATGAGAGTTGGGGAGGTCGGCTGTTGGAACTGAGACTTGGAAGGGAGAGGCTGTTTTTGCTTCGGTCGGCTAGGACCGGAGGACAGATCTCCCGAAACGGATGCTGTAAGAGATTGGATTGCCGGGCAAGCTAGTGCCTTGGTGTCCAGTTTACAGGTAAAAAGGTAGTTGTACTGGATGTTATTTTGAAGTAATTACGGTGCGCCGGGCAGCCTAGTGCCTTGTCACCGTGGAGGTTGAGAAATGTACACGTCGGGCGGCCTAGCGCCTGTTAAGACGTTTCTTGGAGTAACGCGAGTCTACCTTGTGACAAGCGTACTTCAGATGTAATTCATGAAATGTAAAGCATCCAGGTACAAACAATAGAGATTCCAACATCAAAATTAGAGTTTTGGCCCGATAAATAATTAGAGAAATGAACGTTCGGAAACGACATATATATACTTTAAATTTTACGTTAATTAAACTATAGAAATTATCCAAAATTTCCGTTTTTAATTTCACACATGCTGGACAAGGTAATTTATTCCCCTGATCATAAAGGTTTCGCAAAAGTTTTCCGTTGTCTCTTGTAGTTAATTATATAATTATGTTGACTTGTAGCAACCCACGTGCATTGTCGTACAAAGAAAGATACCCCTAGACAAATCTGAGCCGAGTACGAAGTGCACCGAACCTAGAGTGCGGAGGTAAAGAGTGTGGGGAACAGACGAGTAACACGACATGAATTTAAGTATAAAACGTTTAAAGTGGCTGTAGTTGAGGTGGTTACAAAATTAATGGTTTGCTCCCATTTTGACACCCGTCTTTTCTAAACCACGCGATTATAGTCCATAAAACTCTATATCAATAGGAGCAGAATTGAAAACTTTCGCAATATTGGGAAAACGTATTTTGCATTCTCCATACGGTTTCACGTATTTCTCACAAATGAAACACCAGATTAATTCTCTGCTGCATCTGGATTCGTTGAAAAAATTAGCTGAAAATCGTTCATATTTCATCAATTATCGTAGGCAGAATATATGTGATTCGGCTCTCACTTTCAATCAAAAGTCATGTTGTTTTCTTTAATTTTTCCTGAATAATCTGAATGTCCTAAACTATCTGATGAGAGTTCTTGTAGCACGCTACTCAATAGACCTCCCAACATACGGAATATTGGTTTTCGTTCCCCGTCTGGATAGACTTCGTCTGATGTCGATAAAATTCAGTAATGTTCTCCTTCGGCCTACCTACCTCGAGTATAAAATTTTATTTAATTCGCTCTAAACATTCTCAAGGAGCTAATATTGTTGACTTGTCCCTTTCTTGCCCCTCTGCTTCAGCTCAGAAACACGGTCAAATTGCAGTGATGGAACAATCCTATAATCTCATGAAGGTAGCTGCACTGTATCTTGAAACTATTTAAAAGGACAAAATATGTATGTACGGTCATATTCTATGCACGTGAAGGGTGGGGTGTTGCTTTTGAAAGACATAGCCTATGTATTTGTTCTCTGTAGTTTCAAATTTACTTAAAAACGCTTTCAGAGTCTAAACTTTCACCAGTAATGTCTCCTCAGTGGTATATTTCACAAAGGAAATCAGCAACCATCATTAAAAATATTTCTTCTCCTCCAGGGACAAATTGATAGATACTGGATAAACCCTAGAGCCAATAACTTCTCAACTGAGATTGCAGACTCTGAGAATCAAACTCTGGACTCGACTGAGTCTAAAAAGAAAAGAATCAACAAGTTAACTAGGTTTAGGCTTGTGCAAACATTAATCAACAACAAGCAATCCACAGGTTCACCTTTATTTTGCTATTGTCAGAATAAACTAGAACCGTAGGAAGTGCTGTCATGTAATCAGCTGTTTACAAGAGCTTCATTTTTTTTAGCAAAACTTGCTATGGTTTCATAATGAGTGTTGTTGTTAGGACTGCTAAAAAAGAGGGGATATTTTTAAATGAAGAGAACAATAACGTGAAAAGAGTTATCAATGCACTGTCATCAAAAATGAAGGGAACACGAAAGTAAATAAACACCAAATTGGTATGAACACTTCCATTCGAAAAATGAGTGGGTATTCAAAATATAAATAACCAATTAACATGTAGACGATATTCTTGTATTACTTGATACAGACAATTCTTTTGGGTTTGAGTTATTTGCTTTGAGTCCACTTTATGCACAGATAGGCTAATCGGGACTGGACCTACAATTTAGAGTAGAGTCTGAACAACTGTTTACCGACCTATGTAGCGGAGTTGCTAGCACAGCTTAGAGTATCCCTTCGTCACTTTCATCGTATCATCACTCATCCTCATCTTTGCAATTAGTTAAAAGTGGCAGAAAAGGTAAGCAAAACAAACAAAAACAATTACGAACCACTATGTGCCGCCACCGGATACCGAACTCGTGATCCCTTGAGTACAAAACGACGACGTTACCATCGGGGAGGGAATTGTATTTGGGTATTATACATTTTTTATTCGTTTGTACGGGACTTTTCAGTACCTTAATCTATTTTTTTTCACATGGTGCTCTACATATGGAATGTTTAGGAAAATTTTCCATAATGTTTTACATTATACTACACTGTGGAATATGTAGAGAAATTGTCTATTCTCTAAACAGAAATATACCCAGTGATGTTAATAAAGCTATTATGTATTTTAATTCCAATATTTAGAGTTTATATTTTACTCTGTCATTTAAAAAATAACATTATCAAACTTATTAACTTATCACATTTATCATAAACATGAAAATTCTAAATTACAACAAAGCTTCCTAAAATATCAACATACAAGAGTATTGATTTGTGTATTTTGTAGCTCTCTAAAATGTTTGTGAAAATGTAGTACTTATAACATATAAACCCAACATTTCTGACATTGCAAACATTTTAATGATTCACATTGTACGTTAATGATATACATGTACATATAACTTTTATGTTTGACAGTCAATCCATGACACACATATACACAGTATGAAAACATAAATTTCTATGCTTAGTTCGCTGTTATTCATAGCAGTCCAAGTCCACTAACTGATAATCTTAGAAACGTTAAAAAATGTCGTGAATTAGGAACATTAAGCTAAATAATTTTACAAATGATTTAGAACAGACCCAGACAATCGAACAAGTGATATATTCCCTAATTTAATAACACTACATTAAGTAAATTGCAGGAACACAGTCGTGCGTTGTAGTTGCATGACAGGTACCTCTCTACAAGCACGACTTTCCTGTCTTCGGCAAGCGAGGACTCACATATAGGAACGTCACTTTATACAGAGCATTCCCTGACATTCGCTACGAGACTGGGCGGCAAGCGGACCGGCATCAGTGCTTATCTTTATCGGTGAACGGGTCCGCGACAGTCGCTTATATTAAATCTCGTAAAATAGTTTAGAGTAGCAGGGTCAGTTCTGAATAAAAGTGGAAAGAAAAATGAGGCTCGGCTGGACCTTCGGCACCCGAATGGGCGTTTTTTTTAAAAAAAAATCTTCTCCATTTGAAAAACTGCTGTGATATTCCAAAATATGAAAAATTACATCAGCTTAGAATTGCTTCTAGAGCATTGACGTGAATTCTCGCGTAGTTTGCTTTCACTGTTATCTAGATATTATCAATAGTTTAATAGACTTACGTAATCACGAAACTATTGATAATATCTAGACAACAGTGAAAGCAAACTACACGAGAATTCACGTCAATGCTCTAGAAGCAATTCTAAGCTGATGTAATTTTTCATATTTTGGAATATCACAGCAGTTTTTCAAATGGAGAGGTTTTTTATTAAAAAAATCGCCCATTCGGGTGCCAAAGGTCCAGCCGAGCCTTTGTACGAAAAATCGGGAGAATTACAGTAGACGAACTTACACGTGTAAATGCCAATTTCCTTCGGAGATGCCAGGAATGTGTTGCAGCAGAGGGACATAATTTTCAACACCTTCTGTAGTCAAGGTTAGTACACAATATGAAAACTGTAATTTTAATAGCCGACTCTAGCGACTGTCGCAGACCCGTTCACCGGGAAAGACAAGCGCTGATGCCGGGCAGCTTGCCGCCGACTCTCGTAGCGAATCTCAGGGAATGCTCTGTAGTTTTCAAGGAATCAGGATGCTCCTATACAACGGCCTCCTTCTCATCTGGACATTTTATGGACTTCATTAGAAACGCATATACATTATATTTTGTTAAATAATTTACGCTGTTAATATTAAAGGAAATTATGATCTCAGAAGAATGCTAAAAATTAAAGAATAATAATGTTGTATTACTTACAAATAACGAAAAGCCAGGAAGGAAGAAATCTAAATTATCGCCTTAGCAAACCTCAGACAGTTGAAAGCTACTTAGTAACCAAATCAACAAGCTTCTGCTATAAATTTCGACAGCTAGTTGGAGACTTATAGGGTCTTTCCCCCGTGTGCACTCCGCCCAACAGTCCCGTCAACTGGGTATTTACCCATGAGACGAAGGCTTAGCCGGAAGGGGTAGAGAGAATTTTAGTCTTTCCATAGGATTAAGCAGCACCTACGAGATTTTCGTAAGTCATGTTCTTGGAATAGTGGTATTACATAAGCTGATGATATCTAGAATTGATTAGAAAAGACAGCAACCCAATACAAAATTATCGTAATAAATAATCCGATAATAAAACACAACCTGTTCGAGGATAGAACAGATAAATTCCGATCTGTATCTCTGGCAACGGACTAGGTGTTACCTCAGCCCTAAGAAAGAGTTCGATAAGGAAGATAACGACACCTGTGGTGTCCAAGGAGCCGGACGCGGGTACGTGACATGAGTTATTTCATTTATTTGTAATCTTATTTAATTTTTCAGTTATAACATCACAACAAACTTAGTTTGTTTCTGAGTTCTGTTTTCCAGAACTTTCAACGTTAATTGGTCATGTTTCACTTTCTACTGATTTTTTTGCTTGTAAATATTCTAATACGTTTCGAAGGAACACATCTTCTCTTGTCTTCAGGTGAACAAATTTATATTTTTAGTAACGGGTCGAGTCTACGACTAGATTTGTCACTTTACTACAAATCCAGTACACTAACCAACCACTTCACGCACAGTTGAGCAAATCGTTTCCAACCCAGTTCATAGATTTTCTGTTCAGTGTAACATTGTCCTTATGCAGAATTACACCCTGCTGGTGTAGTAATGCTTGGTTCTCTTCAATGTAAGCTGCTTGTAACTAACATAGTCTAACTATGCACGATTGAATTAGTCTTTTGATTTCGTAGCAGCAGCGACAAACAAGATAAGAAAACCTTGTTGGGTAAAACGTTTGATTGGCTACAGTTCATGGTGCTTGAGTCATATACTTCTGTGACACCAATTTCCATAGGTGACTCACTTACATCACCCCTTACCACACGGCTGTGGTCTGTTGAACATATCTCGACAACACTGATGTGGAAGTTATGTAGCGTGCAAATTTGTGTTGATCAGTGAGTTCGGTGCATGTGATCCCATTTGCCCGATTCACACGCGTACCCAAGACCATGCAGGAGTGTTCTCACTGTGGAGTGTGCATATTAATTATTTTGTACACTGGAGGTCAAGGAAATATGCACTCAAATTGTCCTCAATCATAGATTTAGTGCTTTTGTTTATTGAGTAGTATGACACTCAAGACTTGAAATACCAGCAGAGGTACTTTAGTAACCATATCATGGCAATTTTCATCCACGTGTCTATGAAATTAACTGAATACTTGTTGTATTTAGGTTTCTTCATCTAGATAATTTTCGGAATAACAGTATAATTTATTTTGAAGTAACTAAAACGGCATTAATGTACCTTGGCCTTCTTCTCCTCAAGTTACTATTTCTGACTCTCGTAGTTACTTCTGTCTTGTGTTGCAAACCTTTCCTTTGCATTGCAAACTTTGCAATTGCCTCGAAAATGAAACATGCCAACGATACCAGCAATCCTACAACGAGTAACGCAAAAGCACCCATCAAGTGTTGCATACCAATAACAACTTTTGTATTGGGTATTTGAAGCTTCAGATTTCTCCTAGCGAAAAAGACTAGATTCAATTGTGCATCCCTTTTCCACTTACCGTGAAAGCCTCCTTCAAAGCAGTGGTCAACTATTCTCCTGAAAGGGATGGAGAACGGAGAACCGTGACGCAACAGAAAAGCTGAGAGCAATGTGGTTAACTTTTCTCGTGTGATATGGAAAAGGACTTTTCCGTAAGTGTCCAACAACAAATGCTTGTATGCAGAAGTTTCTGCAGAGAGCGGGTCAGAAGGATACCCGAAGTCCCAGTCCTTACGAAGTCTGCTAAAAGGATCTTCTTCCACAACCCATTTGTTGTAAAGCTTCCATGAAACTGGATCGTCTTTGTTTCTCAACATTGCACGATGACGTGCGGGCCCTCCAAACTTCAACCCTGATTCAACCAAATCCTCTACACTGTTTATGTACGGATATCTAGGTGGCTTTGTGATGAACCCAAAAAGACCTGCTTGGTAGCATGTGCTAAGAACTAGCGATCCCATTATCCACAGCATTATTCCAAATCGTACTGTGCAAGAAGGATGGATAGAGTCAACTGAGACTCCCAAGAGAATGGAAAAGCTATATAGAAATGGATGCTGAACGTTGGAGCTGTTTCCTTCCTCAAACCAATGCTTGGAAAATCTCAAGAAACACACAACCAGAATGTAACATCCAGCTAGGAAAATCCATGGGAGAAATTCAAATGGTAGAAATACATTCATCCAATAGGGATATGTACTTGGATGAGGTACAACCCATGCTATGTTAAAAAACCACCGCGTTAGAACTATGTCGAAGAGCTTAAGTATCTTTGGATTTACTACAACAAACCTACAGTAAGCTACATATTTTCCTTGTCTCAGCGCCAACAAATCAGCCGTGGTGTTTTGAACGGGGAAATCACTTTTCTTCAAAGGACTTTGAATTGGTTTCCCATTTGGATGCAAAGTGAAATTCAATACTTGCGACCAAGCTGTAAAGATGCCACCGTAATTACCTCCAAGCTCAATTTTACCATTAGACCTTTCTATTTGTCTGACGTAAGGGTCATCATATAATATATTCAAGGAGAGAGGACACCCATGCAGATCGTCCACCTTGTCCGGATACAGATCTCTTCCTGAAGCAAAAGATTGTCCTTCCCAAATATCTATCACAACCACGTCTTCAGACAAACCACAAAGAGAGTGTGAATATGGGAAATACGTGTATACAACAAGAGCAAGATTTCTATCTATCTTCACAGCCGATGAGTCGTCAGGGATGTTGTTCAAGAATGAAACAACAATTACATTGATAATACCTCTTCTCCACAATTCACCAAACAAAGCTTTGGAAGAATCTTTTGTGTGGTATCCGTTAAGGTATATTATCAAGTACTTAACATGAGGTTTAAAATCTATCAAATTCTTAGCCTTTCCAATTAGTTTATCAATGTCATTAACTTCTTTAGCAAGAAATATATAATCTCCTCCGGAATTATCAGTCAACCAATTAGAGGCCAGGTTTTCCATAGCGTTCATATTTTCTACTAGCGCTGTCAACACTGGTCCTTTATGACCTTTACATATTTCAACTGCAACACGGTTGGTTCCTTCTCCCTCGAAGACCACAAGAGTTGTTGTGGAGCTAAAGTGCTTCTCCAGAATAGTTGATACACAAGATATCAAACTGTTTATTGGTGAATCCAAATTCTCGTTAATTATAATTTGTGATGAAGTTGCAGATAATAATGCTATGTTGAATAAAAGCAACTGTTTTCTCTTCATAATTAATGGATCTTACACCTGAAATTAGAAAAAGAATAAAAATAATTTTTCAAAACGATTTAATTATGATGTTATATATCCTAATCAGATTGTGGAAGGAATACATTAAATTTTGTTGCGTACATTCTATTTTGGATCAAAATCCTTGCATGTATTTCCTACGAAAATCAGCTCTTACAACCGACTTTGTTCTATTCTTTCAACATATCAAATTTAAAATATTTAACTACTATTTTGGAAGGTTGCGAGAATATAAATAATTATTATCCCCAATAACCGGTCCCTTGTTTAACCGTATTAATAATAAATGAATTCATTACTTTCGTTATTCTTTTCAAGCCTTACATGGTCTTATACGGTGCGTTCGTTTTGGCTCTGGGCGGAGATAGCGCGTGACTTGGAGCAGATGCCGGCATTTTCGTCCCGTAACGTCTCGCTTATTTAAGCACATATCTTTAGCATGTAGACAATTATATTTGTATTGCTTAACTAGTACTAACCTGTGTTATACGAGTTGTTCAGAGTTGTTCACGCGCTATCTCGACCCACAGCCAAAACGAATACACTGTACGTACTATGGAATTGAAAAGGGATTATATCATTCAGTAATGCTTTTTACACACAAGCAAAACTTTATATAAAAATGTATATCGATATGTTGTAATCATTCTTGTATATTTATTTGTTTATGCTCAAAGCAAACAACTTCTCCTGGATTTAATTCACAGTCAGCAAGATAAAGCTTTTCACATGACTAAACATTAAAAATAGGGGTAGCAGGTGTCGTGCGACTAGCGCACGTACATGGAGCGCAAGAGGAAGTTTCGTACATCGAGCGCACACTTCCTGAATGTATTTTTCTACCTTTATGATTAAATGGCAACCTTTCCTCACTTTTTCCAGACTTGGGACTGGACAATGTGTAATCTAATACACAATGGGGGTTTAAAGGTTGTTGTCTATTAGCAACGGCTTCGTCAGATTTTTTAGGATTAATACTTTTTAATTCAGCACTCAGCTTCGCCAAAACCTTTCACAATAATGTTTTCAATCGGCAATAGCCTCGTCACATAAGGTTAATGGCTTTCAACCAAACTTAGACACATACGATAGAGCTCTCAGGCAGAGAAGCAAGTCTTCAGTTTCACCATATTTATCTAGAATGGCTTGTATGCCTCTGTCCGTTTCAATGTTAATTACGTCTGCTCTTCCTGCTTTGGATTCCCAAGTCTTGAGCCATTATCCTGCCGCTTATCTCTTCCGCTTCTTCTTTCATTTGCTGGAGAAGTAGGTAAACGTTCGGATTCGATCCTGACAAAATAGTCCAGGAATTTTGTTAAATTTAGTTTTAGATTGCTAAGCCTAGTTGCTGTATCTGCCTCCACAGACACTGGTTAAAATGATAATTACAACCAGACACGAAAGTCTGTGGGAACACATCTCTGATCGCTTGTATCACCGCTGCCTCAAAGTCCAATTTAACGGTTTTCGGAGACCAACCCCGACGTTTTAACGCTTCAAAACGTTTCACGTACGTCGATTTCTTCTTATCCTCCAATAAGACGGACACCAGCTGGAAATTGTTTTGTTTCTTTTTTGAACTTCCACAATCAGCATGGATTGTATAAATCTGTTGAAACTGTTTAGAACAGCTTTTGAATGTGCCTTCTAAGAAGAAAGAGTCTCTAGATTGTAATAACTTTCTGCCACTGTCACTTCCAAATCTTATGCATTTCTTTCCATTATCCAGAGTTATGTCGAACATAAGGAAGCTCGTCCCGTCGGAAAGTCGCAGCATCTCCTCATTTAATGAAATTTCGGAACTGTCGGCCGGATTTTGCGTAGTCCTCAGAGCTTTTCTGCGTTCTGGGCACAGATTGCCTTTCACGTTCTCGTATCTAGGAACTTCGGTCACCAATTCGTATATCCTGTTGAACAGTTTACCAAACTCTTGCTTGCAGATGGCGTTGACTGGCGTCGAAAGATCCTCTCTGGCTCTTTTCCTGCACTTATACTTGGCTTTTTCTACTTCCGACTCAGCAACGTTTGGCACACATTGGTGAGGTGTCGATTCCAAAACATCGTTGTTTGGCGACGTTTTCACTGAACCCTTGCACTTGAGTTGCCGTTCCTTCACACACCGCCAGTGGATAATGTTCTCAGTTTGACGGCCAACACTGTACCGATATCCGTCGAGAAGAAGACTAGGTATACTCTTGTAAGTGGTGATTACTTCCATTTGAAAATACCACACAAAAACAAAGCGCTCTGAACCACGACTTTCTCACTAGAAATACTTTGCATAGAATGAACCGACTTTACAAATTTCAATCTCCTCCTTGCCTGCACCTTGGATAAGCTAGAGTGACTCAGTTATGTGACCTTCAGTGCCTCTTCTGTGTGCGCTCCAAATACCGTGCGCTCGATACGTGCTAAAGTCTACTTTATTTCCTGGAAGGGTTGTTTGCTTATCTGTGGAAAATTATTAACTAGTAGAAATATTCAACAAAAAGTAAAATCTCGAATTATAACAAAAGCGCCATTGCCTTTTAGAGAACTATTAAAAATGCTCAAAAATTACCTAAAAATCGTTCAAAAGGTACCTAGAAAATTAGAGCAATACTTTTACATAATCGGGCAATGTTTCAACTTATATACTTATACACACACACACACACACCCACACACACACACACACACACACACACACACAAAATACTCAAACACCTTGCCACAATAATAATCTCAATTGTTGTGTGTATTTTACCTTGCATATTAATATACCAAAAGGTCAAGTGTGAAAGGAATTCAGAGATTATATTGATATTTAACCCCATTTCTCTTCCATGCGTCTTTGTCACAAGCTCTATGAGAGTATATCGATCAGTTGCGTGTATATACACACATTCAGCACTTCTCTTATCTATATATTCATGCTTACCCGTATCCAACGAGTATATGCATATACCTGTAAGTAGCTAAAGCTTATTGTTCAGGACCTTGCATACAGTTTGTTATTTGGCGTACTTTTAACGCTACGCTATATTCTAATGCACATATTAGAAGGAGGGAAATTTGATTAATGTGTATTTTTTAAGAAAGAATTTTATATACTTCCATTGAATATTCTCCTTTGATTTATATTCAATGCATTGCCTTTTTCCTATTCAAATACCACACATTATATATGTAGTGCAGATAGTAGATTTTCTATTAATCAAATTGAATGTATGGCGAAAGCTTATTAATATCTAAAAATTATTCTATGAAGTTCCTCCCTTAGAAATAGCATCAATTGTGTTCATGCATTAAGCCAGGTGCTGTGCGAGGGCTGTGCGTTAGCAATCCGTTTTTTTAAACACAAAATATACATTTCATGAGGTAGTCAAATGTATGTTAATGAATAGATCGCTCTAGTTTACTATACGTAGGACGATAGAAGTGGTAGTGTTGTCTAGAATTATAGATTCATTGCAGACGTCAATATGCACACAAGATACACACACACACATAAGAAAAACCTTTTAGAATTAACACGTAAATAATGTCTGTAACTGGAAACAGTATATCATGGAAGGAAACAGAAATTATTATCCCTATTACGTATTACCATGGATAAATAATAGCTTTAGACCTTGACTGTAAAATTACTATATAGAGATAATTCGCGATTAGAAAGGATCTTCTTTTATCCATCTTGGAACTCAAGAAGACTAATTCTCATGAGCACCATAGGACATAAGAGTTTCAAATTTGAATCCATAGCACCAGGATGTGATCTGTTCGATCAATAAACCCCTTCTGTTATTTCTTCATTACTGATTGATACCTTCATGTTGTGTGTGAGGTTCTTATGCGAGACTCTGATTGTTGCTTCACAAGTACTATTAACACGTTATGAATACGACCATAATTACATTATGTTTCATGATTTGAAGATCGCAATGTTTTAACTAAAAAGTTCCTATTAATGCTACGCATTGACTGCCTTAGGATTTCACTCTTCCCACCAGAAATTTATTGCATGTTTGTTTTAAGTTAACTTTATGCACAAATAAGCTAATCGGGACTAGACCTACAGTTTAAAGTTGGGGCCGAACCACTATGTTTCTCTACCGCGTATCGAACCCGGGACCTTTTCATTACAAGGCGACGACGTTAGGTATTTAAATATAGTATACTGCCATATTTAAAGTGCAAAGCTCCCAATGTCTTACGTACAGGTGGACAAGACGTTTTACTAAAATAGCTCACTGAATTATGTTGCAATTAAATCTTTCCTAAACGTTACACACACCCATGTAATAAGGATTGTTCATAATAGGATCGTTATAACCCAGAAGTGTCCGTGACTGTACAATACAATGTGTAGAGTCTAAGGTTATATACGAGGGAGTTCTCTGCCTGGTCATATATATATATATATATATATATATATATATATATATATATATATATATATATCAACAGAGCAGAAAATATTGTTATTTTGTGTGTTTTAAGTGTGATTGATTTGATTATACTTGGTCATATACTCTCAGAAATTGACACATTACCTGAATTGAGGAAGAAAATCAATCAATAGAAGCAAGGACATCTCCCTCTGATATTGGGTCCGACGTCTTCCTTGGGCATCTACAAGAAAAAAGACAGGAAACATTTGTTCAAATATCGGATATCCGAAATACAGCACCCGTGTGTATCCGATATGACAGAACTGCGTATGTGTGGCCATGACACACACACACACACGCAAACGAAACTTCATAGAACTCACAAACCAAGAGAAACCTAAGGTAGACATTTCACTTGACATTGTGCATTTAAAACTTTTACTACCCTTAACAGTCAGAAATGCAGGTGGAAATGAGACAGCAGAAACTCCCAACTAGAGAATTCAATATTTTCGCAAGAGAAACACAACAGCAGCACTTAGTCGTCTCACACGAGGACTGGTACTAATGTCACGTAAGACCTATTCTTTACACACATTGACGCTAGAGTGGAACACTTGCTTGGGGAGTACCAATGGAACACTATCCAATAATCGTGCTCGTTACCCTAGAAAGTCAATATATTTTTAATAATGACGTGGTGTTTTTCCAGGAAATAAATGATCTGACACACTCCCGTTATTGGATAATATTATAGAAAGCAATGGGAAGTGAAAGAAGACACAGGAAAGAGAAGATACCTTTTCTGTCATAAGCTAATTGGATGCAATTAAATATGCCTGCATCGGCAATCACCCAGAAATGTCTTTCCTTTATACCTAGAAATGAATTTGCCGTATTTGTTGCGTGTAGTAAGTATTGACAAAACTTCTCGGCCTGTATCGGAAAAGACCCCATTCCTATTGAAGGGTGAATTCATTAACATATAGACCTCAAGAGAAGTGACGCAAGAACGTGGGCTACAGGGGTACATTGTACCCCCCAAATTATTGAAGGGGGTACTGTTTATAACTTAAAAGCATTATCTTCCTTACCACAGAAATTCAATCCATTGTAAACTTCTTCTACTTCATTGTGCTTGCTATTAGTTAGTTCATTTACCTGTGTTCTTGGAAACCTCTTTAAAGTGATGAAAATTGTTTAAAATTTGTGTGAAACGATGGAATCAGTTCAAGTTTACTCTCAGAAAATCACGCTAAAGACTTGAATTTGAATTTGAATATGAAATTTTGGGTGCGTCAGCACTTAGGCTATTTTGAACCCGCCCACCAGCCTCTTACAATAACTAACATAACATAGTTCAAATATTAAAATTTTCTGACTTCGGTTAAAAGCTGAGGCTGTAAAGCGGCACTCAACACACATAAGGACAAAAACAGGACTGCATACAGAATTATACTGACCACAGGGCCAGACGCCAGTGCCTCGTAAAGCTGCAAAATGCAATGCAGGGTGTACTACGTGGAAGTGAGGTTAACAATTGGGCGTACTAAGTGGAAGGATCACCCCTTACACCCCCACGCCCCAGACGAATGCTCCTTTGCGTAAGGGGAATACACTTTTCTAAAGAAGTGGTCGCGTCGATTCAAAGATAAGATATGAATCTTCGTCAGAGGAGTATATGACTGACCTTCTTTTCTTTTGAATTTTTCCAATGGAATTTTCCGAAAAGAAATACTTACACAAACGAGACGAGACACGATAGACCAACTTGGGGGTACAATGTACTCCTGTACTTCACCCATAATTTTCATAACTTTTTAAGAGGGAAAACTATACTTAAACCTATACATTAAGACATTTTTGCACATAGAGATGTTACAGATACAAGAGAAGTCTATGTTTCCTCTCAAATTTCGAGACGAGACCGAAATGAATCTGCAAAATCAAAGCGAGGCGATACTTGATGTCCGAGACGATCTCGTTCGAGACTCTGGTATCATATTTGAGGAAATTGGTTAAAATAAATATAAATTGCTGTGTCTTATCCAGACATACCAACCATATACTATATATATATATATATATTCAAATAAGTCGTATATTCTGTTTACTGTAATTACAAAGTTAATCCATTAGTGACAATTGCGAGCCTGAGCTGCCCGGTTTAATCTATTCAGGATATACTTCCGTATTTCGACGTTTCGCAGCGTCGAAACAAGATGTAAAGGAGAAAAACTATATTAAGAACGGTTTTTACCTCAATGACATATATATGTTGTGAAACTTTGAGTAGTGACACAATGTACGTGTTGCTTATACTAATCATTTCGTGGGTCAGGACGAGATACATCGCCTTGTAATCAAGGAGTCCCACATGTAAAGAGCTTTGCATTCCACTTTAAACTGTAGATTCAGTCCCGACTAACCTATCTGAGCATGAAGTGAAGCTAGAATAAGTTTAACAACTTCTGAGTCGAAACGAGACAAGAATAAGCACAAACTATAAAGAGAAGTTCCTCACCACACAGGACGAGATGAGGCTGTGACAATTCTCGACTCGCCCCATTTCGATACTATTTCTAGGTGAAATGAAATGTTTCCCTTTCCTAAACATTTGAACAGGGTGCAATTTGTGACTATAAGAGGACAACGTTTTTACCTAAGTATAATATATACTTAGAATTGGACATTAATTTGCTTAAAATCTAATTTTGTTATCGAATGTAACACAAACAGAACGTCATTTTATGTTAAACCCTATAGTGAAACTGTAAGAAAATTACATTAATGAGACTCACTGGAGGTGCTATGGTTTGCCAGTGGGCTTCTCAAGGGCACTGTGATATTTAGATATGATCCAATTCTTGCAAATTTTTC
The DNA here is from genome assembly GCF_977018435.1 of Lepisma saccharinum. Classification (NCBI taxonomy): domain Eukaryota; kingdom Metazoa; phylum Arthropoda; class Insecta; order Zygentoma; family Lepismatidae; genus Lepisma; species Lepisma saccharinum. The sequence goes on from NC_139234.1 coordinate 33,520,050, forward strand.
TGCATGAAAGCAATGCACTGGGGGTCTAAGGAAAGGAAAAGTTTGTTTAAAACTTCTAACTGATTTCTTTAATCAGTTAAGGTTAGATTTATGGCATTTCACATTCGGCTGATAGATATTGGTAGATTTTGGATTGGATTCAGAAGGTCTTTGAGCGAGCTGGGAAGGTTTGATTGAATGATTTGGTTTAATTTATTTCACTTTTCTGGCACTTTTGGCTAATCGCGAAGATGAGGATGAGTGATGATATGATGAAATTGATGAAGGGACACTCACAAATAACACCGATGGCCAAGCCGAGATTCGAACCGTGGACCTCTGGCGTCGTATCGCGTTATGCTAATTACTCCGCCACGGAGGGTGGCGAGGTGGGAATTGTTTTTTGATTTTCTTTGTAGATGCGAAAATCTTTAAGGGAGAATTCACACCGAAGAAACACGCGACACGCAACACGCGACATGCAACACGAAACACGTGTCGCTTGGAATCCAACACTCAGTAATCAATGCAACCTTTCGAACCGAAGAGACACGGCAAGATGCACGTGTCGCGTGTCGCTTACGTGCCTTTCGGACTGTGCCGTTTTCTCAATACCGCGCATCGTGTCGCTTCAGTTTGTTGTTTGCGCATGCGTAGCAAATGCTTCATTGCAACGAGCTGCATTTAGACTCTAGAAGAGAGCCCAACCTGCATTATGTTTGAACCTCTAATTTGTTGATATAATAAAGTATCGATATGTACAATGTTTTAACAATGTTTTAAGATTTAAACACAACGTTCATTTCGCTTTATCATGTTTTTTGATGCAGTTATCTATCGGCTGTAATTTGCCTTCAACATCGTGAAAAGAAGCTGTGTTTTGGCCATTTACCTGACTGCTTTTATTTGCAAAAGTCAGCTTATGAGGCACTTTAGTCCAAAATATATTAGTCAACATGGTAAAGTACTCTAGTGCATTGTTTTTCAACCGCCGGGCCGCGAACCGATGCCGTGACCTCGTATCAACTATGCTGAGCACCGAAATGTTCTGCTCAAACTGGTTGACAACTATCATAATCCCAATATCATATTTGAGTTGTGAGTTTTCGTTTTTTAAGTCCATTTTATGCACAAATAGACTAATCAGAACTGGATCTACCAGGTACCTCCCCGGTTATCGAACCCGGGATGACTTAATTACAAGGACATTACGTTACCACTTTTCTCTTCCATTTTTTATATTTGTCAACAATCCTACACACGTAATCAAACTATTATTACTCTTATGATTATGCTAGAATTTATTTATCAATATTTAATTTCATAGGTACATGTTAATTCATGCATAAAATCTTCAATACTGTAAAGATTTACGAGGAAGTGGCATTGACTTAAAAAAATAACTTGACATGGTTTCACGAAGGTTGAGAACTATTTCTATAGTGTTTAGGTATTCGCTTTATTCAGGCTGAAAAGTCTAGCGTATACAGTTTGAGGTCAGTGCATATTATTTCTCAGTTTTCTCGTGCACAACATGCCTCTCACAAGTTTCAACAACTTGCACAAATTTTACAACGCAATATACATGTCACAATGTCTCTTGTTACGTTATTTTTGGGTGACTAATAAACTGATTAATGCAATTATATCGGTACCATCATGCAAACTGAGCAAATAAACCAGTGTCGCTTGCCGCGTGCATCTTGTCTCTTCGGTGTGAAACACTCCTGTCGCGTGTTGCATGTCGCATGTTGTATGTTGCGTGTCGCGTGTTGCGTGTTTCTTCGTTGTGAATTCTCCCTTACTGTGACCGGTACAATTTTTTGCTTACATTAAAGCTCACCTTTTCACATAAACGAGGAAGTGACATGTCGCCCTAGAACACACGCATGTTTTTGCATTTAATACCATTACATACGAAAGGCAACCTTGGTCAGCTCTTCTTATTGTCCACCAAAGATTGAAAAGAAAAGAAACTTTCGAGCGTGTGGTTTTCCTTGCTTGCTCTGAGATCTGAAGGATTTCGGTTTTGTATATGTAAAGGTAGTACTTGCAGTGTTTGAAGAGCGTCATTAGGTACAATTAATTATATTACAATTAAATCCTTTTGTCAAATGTTTTACAAAGAGATGTAAAAATAATAAGAATATAAACGTAAACATTACAAACCTGTAAACTTCCAAGCCTCGTTCTATGAATCAAACAATGCACAACATTGACCCTTGTGTGTCGCTGATATAAATGTTTCAATAAACATGTCAGTCAAGAATTGGAAACAGCACTTTTTCTATTGATTGATTGATTGATTTGTTCTTTTAGGTCCACATTATGCACAGCAAGGCTAATCGGGACAGGACCTACAGTTTAAAGTGGAATCCGAACTACTTGTTCCTCTACCGGGTATCGAACCCGGGACCCCTTGATTACAAGGCGAGGACGCTATCACTGCGCCATCGGGGAGACCCTTTTTCTATTAGAAAACAAATTATCAACATCATGAATTCAATAATTTCTTAACTCTAATCTATGAATCAACAACGACTATCAGTGTTCATTCCATGCATTGTATGCAAACGTTATTGTTAGGACTCATCGTCTCTCGCTTTAATTGTAAATTTAAGTCGATGGACTAAATACTTACGTGTACACGTATAATGTATAAATTATTCTGTATTAACAGTTTTGTATAGATGTGAACAATAACTTATCCCATAGGTTAATACCTTTACTAAATCACTGTTAAGTACAATACTGAACCTTCGCACAATATAGTAATAACAATAGTCATCTGACTGTTAAAGAAATATACACTCTCCTCTTAGAAGTATTGATGTATTGACAAAATGAAAGGTTGATTTATGTAACCAAACAACAAATTATGACATGTTAAATAGTATTCTTTTGATCAATTACACCGTAATAAAAAGCACCCAACAAACTTATCTCAGATGTTTGCACATGAGGGAAAGGAATTGCATGTTTGTAAAGAAAGGTCATAAAGATGGTGATTAGATATTTAGATAACGAGTAATTATTTGCACAGTCGTACGTAGTACGAGTATGTTCACGTTCATCAATCAAACGCTGCAATCTAGTTCATGTGACACACTTGCTTTCTTCTTAGTGTATGTTCGATCCTTTCATTTATTTGTTTCCGTTTCATTCTGTTCCGTTTTCGTATCCCAAGGGTATAACTACGATTATTTGCACTACTAGAACTACAGATTCCGTTTATATTTTATGTATAAATAAGTAATATGTATTTTGTAAAGTAATCACGTTTCACTTTAGCACTAAGTTTTTCACTTCACTTTCCTTTCTGCAAACTCGGATCCAATTAGAAGAAAACCCTCTGGAACAGCTGACAAAATCCCTTCGAGATGATCACGTCATCAACTCAGACCCTACAGTTTTCGTGGATATCGAAAACTAACAACGGACAGTCACCGATTCAGAGTTAAGATTTCTTCTTAACGTGATCGCGAACTACCTTTCAATCGACAAGACTACATTTTCCGACACTCCTAGGTGTACAAAATAACTATTTATTAGTTTATTCAAAACTCTATCAGTGGTTGCACCAGTAATCGCATAAGCCACCAAATATCTAGAAAAACCATCTAGTACAGTAAGTAAGAATTTATTTCTTCGTTGTCCATTGAGCAATGGTTCTTGAAGATCTACAAATATTTCTTCTCTTAGACCTCCGATGACATACTGACGCAAATTTGATTTAGTAGGGTGTTTATTTGCCTTTCTCCGGGCACAGTTTTCACAGTCATTTAACCAGTCCTTCATGTCCTATCTCATTCGTTTCCAAGGAAAGACTTTATCATTCTATTATACGTTTTAGTGAGCCCAAAATGTCCAGAGTCTTCATGGTACGCCATCATTACTCTTCCAATTAAATTTCTGGGCAAACAAATCCTCCACACATGCAACCAAGTGAATATCTCTACACATCAACTAATTATACTCAATCTTGTAGTATTTCATCAAATATAATTTTCTTTTGGTACTTCCTTCCGACCCGCTTGATTCCAAAACTTAAAAAATCTTTAATAATTCTTCATATCTTCTTTGATCTTGTTCGAGTTCTTCGGCTTCACGCTTCAAATTTCCCAAACTAATATTTCCAACAGCATTAACATATAATCCCTCCTGAGAATCTGGTTGAAATCTTGATAATAAGTCAGCCAAACTGTTATCTGCACTCTCTATGTACTGGATTTGGAACTTGTATTTATTTAATTCTAGAGTCCACCTGCACAATCTAGGGTTCCAGCGCTTTGCAGCGTTTAGCCACTGTAATGCTTTATGGTCACTTAAAACGACAAATTTTAGGCCAGACACATACGCTTCAAATTTCTTAATGCAAAACAGTATGGTCAGACACTCCAACTCGGTAATGGTATATTTCTTTTCTGCTGGATTTAATTTTCTGCTTGCGTAATGAATAATCTTCTTCACTCCATTCACAATTGGAAATAAGTAACCACCTATTGCAAATCTAGAGGCATCACAGCTTATGTAAAATTTCTCAGAGAAATCAGGGTGATACAATAGTGTTTCTTGTGCTATTAGCTCTTTCACGGAATCAAAGCATTGTTGTTCTTTTACTCCCCACGTCCACTTCTTGTTTTTCTGAAGTAATTAAGATAAAGGGACTATTATTTCCGAATAGTTACCCAGACGAAACTTCCAAGCAATCGCTGCACTCTTCTATTACTGGGAATAGGCATATCTACAATACTTCTAACTTTATCAGAATTAACTCTGATGCCTTCATCAGAGATAACATGTCCCAGGAACATAACTTCTGACTTCCCAAATTCAGTCTTTTTAAGCTTAACGGTCATCCTAGCTTCTCTCAGACGCTCTAATGTTAAGCACACATGGTCCACATGTTCATCAAAATTTGAATCAAATATCAAAATATCATCTACGTACACCATACAGAAATCGGATACATCTCCTAGCACGTGAATCATTGTGCTGGTGAATGCTGACACTCCAGTGCTGATCCCAAACGGTAACTTGCGAAATTTATACATCAATAATTTTCCCATCAAATATAAATGCTGTACAGTTCATACTATCAGCAGAGAGTGGTATCTGAAAGTAACCTGCACACAAATCCAAGGAAGTGAAGTATTTCATGCCATAGGAGCTTGCCAATATCTCATCTAGTTTCTTCACACGGTTGTGCTCTAACCTAATCTTTATATTAGTCGCTCTAAAATCTACTACAATTCTCTTTTCATCTGACCTTGTCTTAGGTACCACTAGGAGAGGATTAAGGTAAATGGAATGTCCTAATTCTACAACACCATCTTCTTCCCACTGCTTTATCTGTTTCCTTACTTCGTCTATTAATGCGAAAGGGACAGGGTAATAATTTCCTACGGCAGGTACATCATCTACTAAATTTATTTGATAAGTAAACTTGTTGCAAGTTCCAGGTTTATCTGAGAACTCTGACAAGGGAGGTTATCTAAGTGTCCACCTCCGATTTCCATGAAACTTGGCAGGTGTATAGACGGGCCCAAAGGAAGAAATACGTGTTTTTACACTTAGATAACCTCCCTTGTGAGACAAAAGGTATTAATCTTCTTAGCAATTCCTTCTTTTGAATAACGGTTAAATTACTGGACAACTACACTCTCTTCTTCACATCTTCAAAAGTGGCTTCTCTATTATCCTTTGCCTCTGTTTTCATAATTAAGGCTAACTTATCATTTTCTTTTTCACCAAAATCGATTCGAGGTATCACTTGGCCTACACTAGATTCAAAAAGCAACTTTTTCTCTCTGAAATTTAGGGTAGCTTCTATTGTAAACAAGAAATCACTTCCCAAAATAGCTGGTACAGTCAAATCTTTCACCACTACAAACTCTAACAACACACTGGCTCCTTCCAGGAAAGTTAAAATTACTACTTTCCCGAGCACTCTATTTTTAGCTTTACCGCTATAGTCAATCAATATAATATTGTCTACTCTCTCTAAAGATGGCCTCGTTACATTTGCAGTGATATATTTCCAAGTGCGTTCTGACAAAATTGACACAGTGCTTCCCGAATTCAATAAACACTTGATTGGCTTACTATTGATGTTTATCTCTATACAAGCTGAGTGCTCAATCATTCTTCTACTTGTCTGGTTGTTCAAACTGTTTTAATGAAATAATTCTTCCTCTTCTGCAAACTCATCGTACCTTCTAACATCTATCTCACAAATGTACGAACGTTGCACTTCCAATAAATCCACATTTTCACTCATGGTTTCAGAATTCCAGTGTAGAAGATCGTTTTTCTTATTAGCATAAAAGTTTTGCCACCCTGATTCTTCCAGTCGTGCGTTACTTACACTTCTAATTTCTTCACACTTTGGTTCGACGTCTGTGTCCTCTTTATGGATGTGTTTGAGATTTTTTAAAATTTCCTTATTCTTCTCTTCTAAATATCCTGAAGAATGTACATCTAAATTCCAGGAGTATTCTAAATCATTCATTCTTGAGTTATAATTTTTGTCAATTTGAATAGTTTTTAACATAGTTTCATTGTCATCTTCCCCAGTTGTTCTTTCCATCCGCTCACTGTTTAGTGGCGGACAGCTTTCTTGTTTTGTGGATCATTCTCAGGATGAACTTCTGCTATGGTAGTTTCACTACTTCCGTATCGTGCAATTGGAGAATAATTTTGATCATATGTTCTTTGCTGTGCCTCCCTAATAGTGGACTGTTGGTGAGGACAATCTGTGTGGCTAACACTTCTTGACCCCCCACTGAAATCTGGAATTTCTTCCATAGTTACGTTCTCTTCCATATTGAAATTCGTCTCGATTTGAGCTCGGGCCCCTATCTCCGTTGCAAAATCCATTTCTGTTTCCATTCTGTTCAATTGTAAAATCATCTCAACGAGGAGAATTTAAAACATTAACATTTCTAACAGTGTAGCGTTGTTCTTCCCTCCCTCTGTTGCTTGTTTCATCATTCTTCTTACTCCGATAGGAAGACTGATTCTTCTGCTCCAACTGGAGCAATTCATGTCTGCGTAACAGGTCAGCAGCAGCAGATAAAGATTTGCATCTAACTGTTAAGAGTATTTCTCTCAATCTGAACGGGAGTTGGTTAGCAATTAAGCTTATACATTTATCCTCGGATAAAGATGGTTGTATCAGTCTGAACTGATTCCTCTAAGCTTCCTGGCACAAACTTTTGCACAAGAATTTGCGTCAGTCTGGTAGATTTAACATCTTCGGATTCAAATGTCTTTAGAAATTTTCTCTTGAAAGTACCATAGCTGTTGAATTTGTGTTTATTTTCCATAAACCACAGTTTAGCTGTCTTCACAAGAACAAAGGGGATTACATTCAAATACTGTTGTTCATTCAAGGCCATTAATGTTAAACTTTCCTCTAGGTCCTGCAGAAATTCTGATAGAAGTTGCTCATCCATTTCTTCAGAGAATGTGTTCAATTTAGTAATTTCACTATACTTAATACCGACCTCTTGTCTACTACTTGTGTCTTGAAGATATTTCAAGTCTTTTTCTCTTTCACAAATTTTCTTCTCCCTACTTGCAGAACTTTCTGACTCTACAAACTTTCGGTACAGCTTCTTTTTCTTACTACGCCTCCCTGAAAACTCTCTTTCGGAACTGTTTGATGACGAAGTTTCAGTTTCCTTGTCTTCGCCTATCAATTTTTCTTCCTTTCCTCCTTTTCTTTCAATTTCTTATTTTGTTGTCGTCTATAGCCTATCACAATATCACTTGAACTAGAAGACTGCATTCCCTTCGCCTGTTGACTTGTGCTTTTCCTTTCGTTGCTCAAACAATTATTATTAAACTGCAATTTGAAGGTTAGTTCGTCCCTAACATTAAGTATTGCCTCTTCTAATTCATTTTTCATTCTAGCCTGATTATCTGCCATCTTTCTTTCTAACGCACTTATTTGTTTACAAAGATCTTGTATCTTTTCAGCATTCTTTTGATTTCCACAACAACTCGATTTTGTTTGAGTTGGTTCATCTTTGACAACGACCACATTACGCCGCGGACTGGCAGACCGTCCCAAAGCACTGACTTTCTACTTATCATTCTCTTGTGCCCTAACTTCTAATTTCTCTACTTTTTCTCCTAATCGGTCGCTTATTTCCCCAAAAGTGCATTTAGTCTGCTCTATACTCTGATATAGGAAATCAAATCTTTTATCCTATTCTAACTTGTTTTGCTCCATAATTTTAAGTAATTCCTGTTTATCTCTACTCCGCTCTAGCTTATCTTCTTCCCTAAATGTAAGCTGATCCTTTCTCATGCTTAACAAAATAATTTCAAATCACAGCTCTCATCAAAAACTACATCTTCCTTTTCTTTAAATTTGTCCACTACTTTCGAGACACCCTGTGAAATTTCGTTGTCTTTTTCCTTTTTAGACGTTTCATTCTCCAGCTGATCTCGACAACGCTTACAAGAAAAAAATCCTCAGGCTTATCTTGAAATTTTTTAATCTCCTCTTCACGCATATCTTCGCATTTTCTGTGCAACCATTTCTTACACAATGTACAGTCACGGACACTTCTGAGTTATATCAATTCCATTCACTTTCAATGGAATCGTTACAACCCAGAAGTGTCCATGACTGTACATTCAACAGCGCAATCCATGTCCAGTCTTGTCCCGCAGCAATCAAACACGGTATCCCAGCGAATTTCGGGGGCCTGATCCTTCTCATAAGGTGACACTGTTATACGATTCATGTTGTCGTTTCTGCTAACCTACTTCTTCCCTTTCCGATAACACAAAACAAAAAGGTGTCAGTTTCTTCCTTTAAGCCTAACAGCTGATGCAAGTCAACTTCGCTTGACGACAGAATGTCTGGTCACGGGAATGTGTTTTCTTTTAACCAATAAGTGAAAGTCGTTCCCGTGTTTCGTACATTATACAAAAATCAATGTTTACAAAGAAACAAACTCGACAGTTTACAAACAATGCTCGCTATTATTTTTTTCTTTCAGCAATCCAATCCAAAGCAGTTCCCGGTAGTTTCGGGCACCATGTAACGATAAAGCTGGATTTTGCGTCGTTTCTAGCTTTCTTTCAGCGGGAAACAATTCCTTTTCAGGTTTTATTAATACTCCCAAGTTGCGTATCCAATAAAAAATACATTTATTAAAGAATAACCTTTAGTAAACAATTACAAAATTTAAAGTGAAAGGCCGCCGAGTTCCCGCTTGTCCTCGGTTTATAAAAGTCAACTTAATACGAGGGTTCAAGTGGCACTTCGGATTGTATTGAAAAAAAATAATTCTGTAGCTACACACTCTTGTAATGATTGAGTTAAAAATAATTACTGAATATTACTACATTTACTTACATAACCAAAGGCTAGCCTGTTTTGAGATCTCTACCATTGTTCTGAATATAGAGCTTTTCCTTCGCCGTTTTGTGACAACCACTTTAATCACTGAATACGAGAGCTGTCTTTATTATCAAAGTAATCACGTTTCACTTTAGCACTAAGTTTTTCACTTCACTTTCTTTTCTGCAAACTCTGACCCAATTAGAAGAAAACTCCCTGGAACAGCTGACAAAATCCCTTCGAGATAATCACATCATCAGCTCAGACCCATGCTTCTGGGCACACGTTTCTATCTTCCTCACTGCAGCTTCCGGGCCGACCAAGTTAGACCCTACAGTTTTCGTGGAGATCGAAAATTAGAAACGGACAGTCACCGATTCAGAGTTAAGATTTCTTCTTAACGTGATCGCGAACTACCGTTCAATCGAAAAGACTATATTTTCCGACTTAACACGAAGAAAACTGCGCGGCCTTCCGAAAACTTCCCACGCTCGCTCACTACTGTTCTTAGCGCCAAAAGTAACTGACACTTCTGTTTCCCGCGAGACATAGTCTACTTTCAGGAGGGGTGTTTATAGTTCATTTCGTAATTCTTTTTGGACATCTCAACAATCTGTTACAAATGTGTGAGCTGTGAGTAGTGACTTTGAATTTTTGTATACGCGACAACACGGAAAAATGTTAATTTTTGCGTGCGCGCACACACACACACAACAAGTGTTTATGAATGTGTAGTGACATGTTCTCAACATATTTTTAATGCCCAAGAAATCACGAAATAACTCGAATTTGGAATAAAATTCTAATTGTGGCCTCTGTCGCGAATATCAACATATAGATTTAACATTTATTGAGTTTTAGGCTTAAAATAATTATGAATCACATTTATGTGTATAACATGCACATTTTCCAAACTTTTATCCTAAAGAACTTTGGCATGTGTTACACATGGAAAAAATTTCGACAGCTACATGAAACTACGTGTAAATAGATATTTCCCACGAATTTTCACCTTAAGGTAAAGTGCCCGAAATCCGTCCCCTGCCCTAAATTCTTCCCCCTCTTTAACTTCCATGGAAAGTGCTGTCATTTTGCGAAAGCAGCAGGAAAATCTTCAGAACCATTCGGTTGCCTACTGGCAGTGACGTAGTTGCTTCTTTTCTTTTCATTCACGCTTTAATTTTTCAAAAATATTTTGTGTGAAAGTTTGGTACAATGTGAAATCAACTTGAAACAGTTATATTGACGACTCGCGGTACGTTTTTCATAATTTAGTGATTGCTAATTCTAGATTAGTACTTGAATATTGCGTTCCAGTTGTCACAACCATGTGGCTGTAGTCGTTTGGTCAGGGGCAGTCGCTATTGTTCTTATAACTGGAGTCCTAAATCCGTCCCTTTTGAGACCCACATTATGTATCTATCTTATGATATATTTTATGTTTCCTGACAACTTAGACTAGTTTCGATTAATCTATGATCACAATTGAAAGTTGTATGAAGAAGGTGGCGCCAGTGAGGGGTCCGAGGGGACATGTGCCTTCTTCCTTATTCAACAGACAAACTACAGCCTTCAGATGTAGCATTTATGTTTCCTCTGAAAACTCTATACGCAAGAGCTATAGAGCAATGGTTGGCCTCTAAGTCAAACAGAATTGTGAGGAAACTAAAACTATCCAGTTTGTTCTGTGAAGCGTACCTTCGTGCTGCTACTCTTAAAACTGCCGTCAATGGATTTAGGAAAACTGGAATTCATCCGTTTGTTACGATTGGAAAATTTTGGTTAATTTCATTGCTTCTTTGATTAGTTTTCGACAACCCTCGTATATGTAATTTTAAAGTTTTTTATTTTTCACGAATATATAAATTTTTCTTAGTTCAATAGTAAGGCAGTTTCTGCTGGGCGATCAAGAACGCAGAGCAGGTTGAAGCTTGCATTCTTTTCTTTTGTCTTAACAATGCGTTTCTTACAGTCGGCGCTGCGCATGGTTTTATCAGTAAATTTAGCTTTCATTGTGTTTCCTTCTTTGAGTCTTTTTGAAGGGTAATTGTTGTGGCTAAAAATAACTTTCCTTTGGCGTAATATTTTGTTCGGTGTAGAAAATTGCGCAATCTGGTAACTATAAATACTGAGAGTTTCGTCTGCAAAATATTATTACGATCTTGGTTCTTGAGGTAATCACATCGCACGTCGGGGTCCAGGCTGGGAGAATACGGGCATTGTGTGGGAAGTGGCTGGTCAGATCTCTCCTTCCACAATGTCCTGTGTTTTCTGTAAGCCTCCCTTGGGGACTAGTGCTGGTCAGCACAGTCTTAAGGTGGATCTTTGCATTTTTGTTGGAGTTAGCACTGGTCAGTGTGACTTCGATTTTAATTCATGATAATCAAACTAGAGTTAGTAGTATAAAAGTATATACTACTGGGGCGAGAAATGATGAGCCCTCCTCAGGCAGATTTGGCTACAATTAAAACTAGCTCAAGATGTGCATATGAGCTTATTGCTCAACTGTGGTACTCTGTCTAACCCAAGATTTTTGTAAAAATGCCCTCGGGAATTTCCCGTGAAATGATGAGCCCCCTCAGATTGATTTGCCTACACTTACAAAAGCCACATCTGCCAGATTGTTGCCCATAAGCTTGTTAAAAATATGCCCCTCTTGATATTTTTTTGGCTACACCTAAAACTAAGCCAAGATACACCCACCCACATACACCCACACCCACCCACACATATTTACTTCCGGTCCACTTCCGGTCCACTTCCGGTCCACTTCCGGTTCACTTCCCGTTCACTTCCGGTCCACTTCCGGTTCACTTCCGGTCCACTTGTGGCCTTCTTCTGGTTTATTTCTATTGCATCATGTTGTGCAACAAATTATTACCCAATATTATGCAATAAATTATTAGGCATGTGTTGTTTTCTGATTGGTTGGTTATGACATAATGTGATGATGTGTTATATTCTGATTGGCTTATTGTTTCAGATGTTTTCAATGCGGTCCGTGCTTAGGCTATATAAAGAGATTCTGCATTGCATATCAGCCAGTATTGTGAGAGTTGTTGAAGAGTACAGATGTGTTGTTGCAGTGCTCCTCATATTTTTTAAACACAAAAATATAACAGATTTGTATAAATTGAATTATAGGTTTGTTTGATTTAATATAGAGAATTTTTTATTATTCATATCAAACATATTTGTAATATATTGAACAAAAGGTTTATATCTGCCCCAGTTTGTTATACATGACACATGGTATTAGGTTATTGTTTTTCTAGGACATGCCTGTGTAGACATGCATTTGTGCTAGGGCAGTGCTTCTGTACTTATTCTACCTTTGTGCATGTAGGCTATCAGCTTTATACAACCTGTCATAGGTTTATTAAGTATAGAGTTTTGATTTGAACCCCAAGAAATTTTATATAAATACCAAAGCCAAAAATATTAACACATACACACACACACACAATAAATATACAAAGCACACTGCTGAACCCAACTGATATTTTTTATTAAGCATAGAATTTTGATTTGAATCCCAAGAAATATATATAATAAACCAACAACAAAAATGCCAAATCAAAAACATTGTAATCAATGCAATAAGAATATATCCAGTCCCAATTGGGCCAGGCACCAAAGGAATTGTGATCCAGACAAATGCAGAACTCCCACTAAAATATGCCCTAAATGCCATAGAAAATATAGCATGGAATATTTCACATATAAACATATGGGTACTTGTTCTGCACAGTCATCAACATTGCCCCCACAACCATCTACATCTGGTCTGAAATGGAAGCATGAAACACCTGTTAATGCTAGAGCAGCAAAGCAGCCACGCTATGCACCACCTATCCATAGCAGCTTTGCTGGCCAACTTAGGGATTACCGGTTTGTATCAGAGCAAAAATTTGATATTAAGAATTTTTTGAACAGTAGAAATCCTGATGTGCAGGCAATTCTAAATGCACAAAATGGCTCTTATAAGCTGTCCCTCAAATTGTTTACACAATATAAGAAACCAAATGGCACAAAATTTACACAGCCCCACATAACAGAAACTGTAGCTATATATTCAAATACAAATTTAGACAAAATAATAAGCAGTTTGATAGATCAATTGAATATTAAACACTCTGAATTTGCAGCAAAAGAATCAGGATGGAGCCTATGCGGATCTCCACACAAGCTCTATGTTAATATTTCTGAATTCAACCCATTACAAGGACCTACATATCTGCCATTACCTGCCAATATTAAAAACAAAAGAGCCGTGGTTAACATAGAAAATAATGATGAGAAATATTTTCTGTGGTGTATTTTAGCTGCTTTTGTATCCAGTTTTAAGGAATCCTCAGAGAATAACTTATTATAAACAACATGAACATGATTTTGATGATGCAATGGAGGGCTTAGAATATCCAATGTCTGTTCAGAATATTGATAAATTTGAAAAAAAAAAGGCCAGGGATATCAATGGTAAACAATTATCTATTAATGTATATACTTGTTCTACTGGCCGTGGCAATTGCTTTGTAGATCCTCTCAGAATCAGTACACTTGATGATGAATCTGCTGTTCCGATTGATCTGCTCTTAATTGAAGAGGATGGCACATATCATTACACTTTGATACATAATCTTGAAGCTTTAGTCAGAAAACAACTAGACAAATCTAAGTCAATATTCAAGTTGTGCAGAAGATGTTTGACTGTATTTGATGGTAAAAAAATAATAAATGGGGTATGTAAAGTGAATACAGAGATTGCTAAAAACAAGTTAATTGAACATTTAAAATACTGTGGCAAACATAAACCTGTTCATATGCTTATGCCTAACCCAAATGAAAATGCCAAATTCAAAAAATTTGAAGCCTTGTTGGAACACCCAGCATATATAGTCTGTGATTTTGAATCAAACCTCAAACCCCTTGCATTATGTAGCCCAGATCCTGATGAATCTTCAATTACACCATACCAGTTACATGAACCTTCTAGTTTTTATTATGTGATTGTAAAGGATGGTGTTGTTAGTAAAGAATATTTATACATGGGACCAGATGCCATCAAAGAATTTGCACATAGAATAGAAAATGAGTGCCATGACATAGCATCTAATGTCTTATTAAAATCAAAACCCATGTTGCCTTTAACAGAGGATCAGATTGAAGATTTCAACAATGCAGAAAAATGCCCGGTATGTGATTGTGAATTTTCAGATACAAATATCAAGGTGAAACACCATTCCCATACAAATGGTAAATTTTTAATGGCCCTGTGTAATAGCTGTAATATTAAGATCCAGAGACCAAAATTTGTCCCTATATTTTGCCATGGTGCATCCAATTATGATTTCCATCATCTGATCAGGTACGAGGGGTTTAACAAGCAGAATTTAAATATTTTAGCAGAAAATAATGAGAAATATATTGCTATTAGCAAAATAATTAAAGTTAATGGTGTTCCTATTCACTTAAGATTTCTTGATTCCTACAGAATTCTGTTCGCTAGCCTGGCTACACTGGCCAGTCAATTATCTGATGATCAATTCAAAATCACATGTGCTTTGTTTGCAAATCAGGACCTGAAATTAATTAGGCGGAAGGGTGTCCATATGATTATGTTACAGATTTTTCTAAATTTGATGAGTGTTCTCTGCCAACGCAACAAGCATTCTACAGAAAATCAGAGCATCTGGAATCACTGATGATGATTATCACCATGCCCAGTTGATGTGGAACAATTTAAAATGCCAGACATTTGGTGATTATCACAAGGCATATTTAAAACTTGATGTAACCCTCTTAGCTGATATACTTCAGGTATTTAGAAAATCTTCCATGGAAAATTATAAACTGGATCCAATGTATTTCTACAGTGCACCAGGCCTAGCATGGTCTGCAATGTTTTAAACACTAAAATGCAATTGGATCTGATCCAAGATCAAGATATATATCTGTTTATGGAGCAATGTATAAGAGGGGGCATGGTGCAATGTTCTCAGAGATATGCCAGAGCAAATAACAAGTATATTCTCAATTATGATCCAGCACTGCCGTCAAATTATATACTGTATGTAGATGGCAATAGCCTCTATGGTTATGCTATGATGGATAATTTGCCATATGCAGGGCTTGAGTGGGTTGAAGATTTCAATATTGAAGATCTTCAGGATTTTGATGACAGTGACTATGGCCTGTTCTTAGAAGTTGATCTGACAATTCCTGATGATTTACACAACACATTTTCTGATCTGCCCCCAATTCCTGAGGTTAAGTGTTCACCTGGCTCTAAACAGAAGAAGCTCATGATGACTCTAGAGCCAAGACAGGATTATGTCATATATTACAAAAACCTCCAGTTCCTAATGAATCATGGTGTTCAAGTGACCAAAGTTGGAAAAGTTTTGAGGTTCAGGCACTCAAGATGGTTGAAGCCATACATTGATACAAACACAGAGCTTCGAACATCTGCAATGAGCCAATTTGATAAGACCTTGTTTAAATTGATGGTCAATTCAGTGTATGGCAAAACCATAGAAAATGTCAGAAAACATATTGATGTTAAATTAATTACTGACCCCAGCCGGAGCAAAAAATTGATAGCAAAGCCTAATTTCAACTATAGAAGAATTTATGATGACAATATGGCACTCTTCAACATGAAAAAAACAAAAATTAAGTTTGATAAGCCTATTTATGTAGGGGCTGTGATATTAGAATTGGCCAAATTACACATGCTGGAGCTCTATTATGATGTGTTGAAGCCTTTTTATGGTGATTGTGTAAAACTGATGTACATGGACACAGATAGTTTTATTCTTGATATTCAAACAGAAGATGTTTATCAAGATATATCACAGCCTGCATTGCTTGAATATTTTGATACCAGTGAACATACAAGGATTCAACCCCACAACAAAAAGGTGCCTGGCAAGTTAAAAGATGAGACACTTGGTGATGTTATTGTGGCATTTGCTGGGTTAAGGGCCAAGATGTACAGCTTTGAAACATGTAGTGGTGCTGTTGCAAAAAAAGCCAAAGGCATTGGCAGAGTAACTGTAGACAAAGAGCTCCAATTTGAAGATTACAAAAATTGCCTCAAATCACAGAGTTCAATCAGAACATCAGAATGCAGAATTCAGAGTGAGGATCACTTGTTGACTACAAATGTTGTAAGAAAAGTGGCTCTGGACCCACATGATGATAAGAGATGCATTTTATCATGTGGCATACATACTCTACCATGGGGTCATTGTGATTTGAAAAATGGTAATCAATGCCCAATTACAAAGCATGATTTGAAATAAATAAACATGCCTATGAACTTATTTGGGTTCCAAAAACAGGCTATTATGGATCTGCCACACCAGCACCCTCTTCTGATATAATATCTAAACTAAGTGCTTTGTTAATTATTCATCTGAACAGCATACTTACAGATGTTGATGATGAAACAGGTAAAACATTGTACATATTTAACAATAATTTAAATTATTACCAATTACCTGTAGGTGGTCAATTACAATTTATTACAACTCCCGAGGGTAATGTCAAGGTTTCAATAGGCAAAAATATTTACAGGATAAAGCACTCAAACATGATTTCTGGCACTGTATATATTGTTTCTGCTGGTGACTGCTTATATATTGAGGTCCCGGGATCCTATGACAAGCTTATATCTCTTTTTATAGAATTAAGAATTAGATATTCAATAATAAATAACCACTAAATCAAAATGCCTAATGATATATTTGGCCATACAAGGCATGAAGATCACAGTGATGAGATTCTGATGCTTGATGTCAGAGTCAAAAAATTAAAAAGTGATTTACAAGCTTTACAAACCACACTTAATGCCAGTCTTCAACTAGAAATTACAAATTTACAATCACAATGCATGGACCCTCTTCTTAAAATTGACTCAGAACTCAAATTGCTGCTTCAAAAATATACTGACTTGGCTACATTAGATAATTTTCAAAATTTAGAGGAAGCTGTAGCAGCTCTTCAAGCCAAATTTAAGACTCAGGCCACCAACTCTGAGCAATTGAAACAACAATTGGAAGAGCAGATAAATAATGTCCAGACACAGCTCCAAACAATTGTCAAAAGCATAAAATCACAAGAAGATTTTGATCTAGTAATTTCCACTCTAAAGGAACAGATTCAATCACTACAGATACCTAATCTGGACCCTCTGAACAATGCCATAGCCGAGGTTAAAGAAAAAATTGAGACACTTGAAAATTTTATGAACAACTTGCCATCTTCTGATGCTTTGAGTGCAATAACTCGGAGTGTTGCCAACATCAAGCTGCAACTCGAGACATATGAAGATTTTGGAAAAATTCAAAGTACCATAACCCATCTTGAGGGTACAATAGCAGCAGTGCAAAGTGATTTGACAAATGTACAAGAATCTCTAGAATCCCGCTTGCCTGGTATTGTAGACACCCTTGTCAGTGTCCAGCAACAGATCTCAAAACTTGAAAACCTCAACACTGAATCTGAGCTATTTCATTTTCATCACTTGATCGATGATATCGAAACAAAGCTTGAAATTTTACAACAATCAACACCTACTCAGGCAGACATAACCCTGCTTCAAGATGCTATGCGTGGTGTGGTTGATGCTTCTGAATTAAATGATGTGAAATTGGCACTTGAATCTTTGCAGAATACTGTATCAAATCTGCCTACATCACAGGAACTTAAAAATATTAAGAGAGCTGTGAATCGCATATTGAAATCAGAAGATATCAAGAATATCCAGACAGAGATCAAACAACTTACTCAGACAGTGGCCACTCTACCAACTAATCAACATATTAATGAACTGCATGCCCTGTTTGAGGATATCAGAAGACAAGTCCATGATCTTACTGCTCAAAATTCAAAATTGGCAGTTGTTGAAAATTTACAGCAAATTGTAGCTAATATCAAGCAACAGCTAGGAAGCATGGAATCCAACCAAGCAAATGCTCTGTCTGTTTTTGCCACACAGCTTCAAGAGATTGTGCAACAATACAAAAAACTTGTTGTGGACATAAAGATCAAGCCAGGCCATGATGATGTTGTTAGGACTATCAATGAGCACCTTGAATCTGTAACAAGTAGATTGCTTACAGCAGAAAAAGAAATAACTGGCATAATCGAGAATCCTAAACATACAGTAATTCTTGAATTGTACAGTATCCCCAACAAAGAATATGATTCACCATTTACACCAGGTGGCAAAATATATATACTGTGCCCTGCACAATTTTATTACCAGTTTTTTGTTGGGGCACACTTAGACCAATCAAGATCAAATATTGGCTACAACCACAGACACACCACTACCCTACCTTATCAATAACAAATGCTGAGAACAAAGCAAAAATCACCAGTGTAGAGTTAGAGGATTTTACAGACCCCAATACATTAGAAACATCTTATGCTGAAGATGATGGCTCTCTGGAATTTTATATACAAATAGGAGACAAACTGTATTTAGAAAATCCTGTAGTATCAGCTGCTGAACACCCTATAGTTGCAATATTCTTGTTTACATACTATGTCTAGACAAATTATTGTTGATGAATTACACAGACAAGCCAGACATAATTATAAGAGACTGCCAGTGGTTACAAAAGGCATAGATGATTTATGGCAGTGTGACTTGGTTGAGATGGCAAGTGGACAGCTGAAAAACTTAGACAAGATCAACAAGGGCTACAAGTATCTACTCACTGTCATAGATACATTTTCAAAATTTGCCTGGGCAGTGCCACTCAAATCCAAGACTGGAGCATGTGTTACAGAAGCCTTCAGGACAATCATCAATCAGAGTGGAAGATCACCGCGCTATTTGCAAATAGATAATGGAAAAGAATTCTATAATTCTGTGTTCCAACAATTTATTAAAAGCCAGTCAATACAACATTACTCGAGTTACAGTGATCTCAAGGCCTCAATTGTAGAAAGATTCAACAAAACCCTAAAAAATCATATGTATAAACAATTTACCCTTCAAGGTAATTATAAATGGATTAATATTCTACATAAATATAACAACTCGGTCCATTCCACAATCAACATGAAGCCCTCTGAGGTAACTTCATCTGATGAGCAAAAATTGATCAGTACTGTTTATTATCCTAGATACCAGCCTATGACAGTCAGATTTACCGTCATTTATTATCTTTATTATTCATGTATGTAGCGGTAAAAAGACGTGTTTATTCAAAGTGTTAAGTGTTTTAATTTGTAAGATTACATATTTGATTTTTGCCAAGCCGACGGGAGGAACGGGAGATTCGCTTGTGTTAAGGGTGAGCACCTGAAGGGTCACGCTATGCGTCTAAAGCTTAGGAAATTCGACCGTAATGACAAACATTCAAATATCTCGGTTTCCAACGGTCAGATTCATGTGAAACTTATACCAGCGCAGCGGCATGTGTGCAAGGACGGATATGTGGAGTTTCGTCACGATCAAGCGACAATTACGGACGCCAGATCAAATCGGTTCTAATTGATCAGTTTGTGGACAGCGATTGCTATTGAGCTATGGGCGACAGCCAGGCGGAAGCTTAATCCGCACAAGTCAACTTCAGACACGGTACGTCCTAGTTTGGAGACAATAGAGCAAAGTGGACTGACCCCTTCGGAAGCGTCGCTTCAACGATCGCATAGCGTCGTTTTTCAAAACCTAAATAAAACGAAGGACATGGTTTTTCGACACACAGTCTTACCGCGATCTTTGTAGGGAGAGCAGCTCCGTGCTACCTCTCCATATACAGTCTTACCGCGATCTTTGTAGGGAGAGCAGCTCCGCGCTACCTCTCCATATACAGTTTTGCCGCGATTCTTGGAACGAGAGCAGCTCCGTGCTACCTTTCGTGTACAGTGGACTTTGTCGTGTTGTGCGAACACCAGTGTGTGTGATAGGCAGTAAGTACACGAGTGCGCCTACCTCAACCGCTGGGGGAAGTTGAAGTGAAACTGTTTCCGTGATTACCTTACGCCATTTATAATTTTTGAGAAACGAGGAACACCGGAAACTATGGCGGGCTAGAGGGAGAAGAGAGATGAGGGCGTTACGTCGATTCGCCTGATGTCAGAAGAAACTACGCCGACGATGCCTATCCGCCGCCATGGAGAGAGAGAGAACGTCGAACGCCGCCCTATTGATACGCCGACGATGCCTACCATCCGCCACGTTGACGCTCCGACGACGCCTACCAGCCGCGACAGAGAGACGTAGAGAGAGATGTTGACGCCCCGACGACGCCGACGATGCCTACCATCCGCCACGTTGACGCTCCGACGACGCCTACCAGCCGCGACAGAGAGACGTAGAGAGAGATGTTGACGCCCCGACGACGCCGACGACGCCTACCAGCCGCGACAGAGAGACGTAGAGAGAGATGTTGACGCCCCGACGACGCCTACAACGACCGCTCAGATGCGACGTCCGAACCGCGCCATACCACGGAGGTCCACCGATCCCGAGAGGAAGAGGAGCCGGGAAACTAGGTGTTTGAATCCTTCTCGCATCTTCATCGTCGCGACCAAAGGAACCTTTCGCGTGGATACTATGTGTTTCAATCGCCCATAAAGACGCCTGGATGCAACCCGGAAGCTGAGAGATGGTAAAGTATTCATCTGTGTGAACCTTAACACGTGACGGCCCGATTGATTTAGAGAACGCCCTTGAAATTCGTCGACATTTTGAAAACGCCCACTCAACTCGAACTTCATACCAAACTCCCGTCGCGCTTGTCATTTGTAATCTATTCGTCTAGGTCAATTTTTCTTATTCCTTGTGATATTTTTTTATGATCTTAAATTCATTGTTGTTTGTGCTCCTTTGTATTTGTTTAAAGTGCGTACTATTAGAGTAAAGCGCCGCCCGCTTACTTGCATATTCTACTTGAGGTCTGTTCATTTTTATGTGTCAGCGCTGTGTCGCTGCTAGCTATGTCCGGTCGCATAGGTGATTATTTGCTAAAGTATTTGCCTGGTAATGTGAATTGCTCGTCGCGGCGAAGTGTTTAAGTCCCGCCTGCTAGAGAGTATATTGTTTGAGCCGCTCAACGGAGGTTATTTGTTATGTATGGAACCACGTGAGGTCTTGTAAAAGGAAAACGTCCGCCCACGTGAATGTAATTGCCGTTGAGACGCCTTTGTTTATACTGGTCAAGTAATGTATGGTCACCGCGCCGACTAGTTTCTTTTTTAAAAACAAAAGGTGAACTTAAGTAAGGGCCGGCTAGGATTTAAGTAGCACTGGAGCAAAATCACAAATGACCTGATTAGACAAAAAGTAAGGTAAAATTAATTGAGAATACAATAATTAGGGCTTGTCGTCATAAAACCTGTACATGTCATGTATAATTTCTTGTGTCGATGACCCCATGAGGTTTGAATCTGAGAGAGAATGTGAGAGTGCAAGTGTGGGGACCTGTAATGATTCCATTTTTGTTGGTTATGAATAGAATATACTTTTTATCTTCATGTTAATTTTGGGCTATATCATTTTCGTATGCATGTCGCTACCCGTGATTTTCAGGTATGCAGCTAGCCGCTTCCCGGCTACAGGTAAAGAGGTGGTAATTTGAAAGTACATATGTCTTTGTTTTTATTCGATATGGCGTACCACTATGCACTGTTGGTCACCGGTTCCTACACACGAACTTAACCTGGACCGTAACGCTATTTCGCTTGTCCGAGGGAGATTTTGCCGCCTCTATTCAGGTAGTGGTAGCATTTGTTTTCCCGGGCAAGGGAGGGTGTTTCAAGCCAACAACAAGAAAAGCCAAATACAAGGTAGGTGATCAAGTCAGAATCAGTAAATATCAGCACATATTCTAAAGAGGCTTTACCAGAAACTGGAGCACTGAATTATTTACAGTGGTTCAAGTTAAATCTGGGACCCGATACACATATATAATAAAAGATCACCGAGGAGAAATTCTCAAAGGCAGGTTTTATGAAGAAGAACTCAGCAAAACTAAGCAGCCTGACACATATCTCATAGAAAAAATCATCCGCAGAAAAGGCAACAAGATACTGGTGAAATGGCTAGGACTCCCAGAACACAGCTGGATCGAGGCAGACAAAGTGATAATATGAGCACCTGGGATGTTATAAAGAGGCTGCCAGAACCTGAACAGCAGAATAAGAGAAATGGAATGCTGCTGCCTGATAATATTAGATGTCTTACTGTTGGGCCATCGGCTTGTGGTAAAACTACACTAATGATTGATAATTTTTTATTGGCACCCAACTGGTTAGACTGGAAAAACAGGCACTTGTATGTTTTCTCTAAGAGCTTGGAACAATTAAAATATCAGCAGCTGATGAAGCTATATGATGGACTGGATATTTCCACTTTTGAATCAGATGTTAAGCCACTCCATGAATGTCTCGATAATTCTGTTGTTGTGTTTGATGACATTATACTGGATAACCAAAACAAGGTTAGAAATTTCTTTACACAGGGCCGACACAAGAACATTGATTGCTTCTACCTGGCACAGACTTTTTCTAAAATTCCAAAGCAGCTGATCCGAGACAACAGCAATTTTATATGTGTCTTTCATCAAGATCATACCAACCTCAGACACATACATGATGAATATGTAGGTGGGGACTTGAGCTACAATGATTTTTCCAAGTTTTGCAGTAGGTGCTGGAATCAGGACAGCTGTGGGTTTGTCACAATTGATATGACAAGAAAACCCAATAGTGGCAAATACAGAAATAAAATCAACAATTTTCTAGACATTGAAACATATATAAATAACCATGAAAAGGCCAATAATTGATGATCTTAAATTAAGAGTTTATCTTGTAAAAATATTTAAAGGATGGAAATCAGAGAACCGAGGAATCTATGAACAACACAAGCGAACAGAACAGCCTATTATTGATGCTATTAGTGAATTAGGTAGAAATATCAAAACTGTTACAGAACAAAATCAAAATTTAATCACAGAGCTTGTACCTGTAGCTGCAAGGAACATATTAGATTATCCAATCACCCCACTTTCTAGTATTCATACACCTAGTCCTGTTGCTCCTCGAAGAATTGAAGCTACTCAGGATCCTATTGAATTGGGTCTTCTTGCTCAAAAATATTTAAGCACACCTAAAGACAACAAAGATGAGGTCTTTGGCTTATATGCTGACACAGAGCGTGATGGTAGCATCATACATGAAATTTTCAAGTTCAGAGTAACATTTATGGGAGATGATCTCATTGTATATTCAGAATCTCATCTTGGAGAAAGAGGTGGTTTTGTTAAATATCCTGGCACACCTGGATTGTGGGAACTGATGACTAGGAAGAGACCTGGCAGCTATACAGATCAAGATTATGAGCATTACAAAGAAATATTAATAAAATCAGATGCTCTATACCAGAACAATGATCCCACACAAAAAAGAGTCAAGTCTAGCAGTGGAGCAAAATACAACAACTTGATCAAGCCCATATGGACACAGATCAAGACAGGTAGTGGTATCAAACATTACAACACCCTGCCTAAAGAATTTGTGTGGGTTGATGATGTCAGGAAACTTGTAGATAGGTTGCTGGTGATAGCTGGGGAGGAAAATGCTGGCAACCACAATTTTTACAATGAAAAGTTTGGAATTATGGACATGATAAGCACAAAATTGTCTAATTTTATAGTGAATGACACTAAGGGGATTGTATATCTTATAAAAATTATTAATACTCTACCACCTAAATTTTGGAATATCTCTGAAGGTCGGGGGCTGGTTAATGACATTATAAACAAGCTGCCATTTGAACTACACATTCCAGGGTATCAGTATTGTGGTCCCGGTACAAAATTGGACCAGAGATTAAACAGAGGTGACCCTGGTGTTAATCCCCTAGATGCTGCTTGTAGAGACCATGACATAGCATACAACACACATTCTGATCTTGATAGGCGACATGTTGCAGACAAGAAATTAGAAGAGGCTGCATTTGGTAGATTTGTAAGCAAAGATGCTTCTTTAAGTGAGAGAATAGCAGCATTGGGGACCACCATAGCTATGAACACCAAACAAAAACTAGGGTGGGGGTTGTGAATATGTATATAATAAACCTAGGATGAAGGCCAAGGGTGTTATGTATCAGATACCTTATGCAGGTCTTAAATCTCTTAAAACTATTGATAGTCTTTTAACCAAAAAGCAGCGCAAGAAGAATAGCTCTTGTCTTGCCAAGGGCCATGGTATGAAATTATTGCTTAGTACCCCCCAATTAAAAAAATTACAGCAATCTAGAAAAAAATTGCATACAGGTGGCTTCATATTTACTATCCCGGCCATCTTAGCAGCACTTGGGGCTGTTGGCAGCTTGGCTGGGGGATCAGCTGCTATAGCAAAAACAGTAATAGATGCCAAGAAGAATAAGGCAGAATTAGATGAATTGAAGCGCCATAATCTGGCTATGGAAAATCAAGGCAAAGGTGTTATGAGAGCCATGAATAAGTTTATAAAAAACAAGAGCCGCTTACAAACCAAGATATTGAAGCTTTAATCAAGCCACTGGGCATCAAAAATTTTAGAGGTGTGTACATGTCCGATTCTTTACCAGAACAACCACTCAACAAAGAGTGTGGCATAGTTAATTTGGATAAGTACAAAAATCAGGGCACTCACTGGATCTGTTATCTTAAATATTTAAACAATGAGGCATTTGTGTTTGATTCATTTGGAGGTGTTCCACCTGAAAATTTAGTAAAATATCTAAAATCAACTAATCTTTATTACAATAATGCCCGTGTTCAAAACTTCAAAGATGTTAATTGTGGACATCTGTGTTTATCTGTTCTTAGATATCTGTCTCAAATAAATAAACCATCAATTGAAATTTTCAAAAAGCCCTGTGGTATTTAAAACATCATGGGGGTATTCCATCTCACCAGCCAAAATTCAATATTGAAACTTAGATTACATGATGATATAGTGTATCCCAAAACAATAGCTCTCAGAGCATTTTATGGCATGTACTTGATCCCTAATATTACACACCACAACAACACAATTATAGTTGGTGACCAAAAAATTGCCATCTACTTTAAATGCTCAGTTACCCAGAGGTATAGTGTTAACTCAAAATTCTGTCACTCACAGAGTAGAGATTGTGTCTGCTACAGAGACAGTGGATCTGTGTACTATAGGAGAGCTGTTAGGCTTTGAGAACAACACAAAACTTGAACCAGCCATCAAACACACTGCTATTAATATACCTAAATTCTTAGCCATAGAGACTCTGAATATTCACTGTAATGTGGCCGAGGGTATTATCACCAAATCAAATGGCATAGGCACTCACAAACAAACTGGCATCATTGCAACATTCAAACCTAATTCTGAATTTATGGAGCCCATCATCTACACTCCATCCCCAACATTATATTTTCCTGTGTGCCATAATAGAATAGATAATATTGAGTTGATGGTCACTAATGAAAAAGAAGAATTAGTTGATTTTGCTGGAGCCACAACAACTGCTATCATAGAAATTAATATTTAAATAAAAATACATACAAAAAAAAATGGAAAATATTGAGAGTTATGAGCTACAATCATTCCCCCCAAACAGGAGGACCTTTGCAAATTTAAATCAACCCAACACAGAGATTGAGGTTGATCTTGATGTAGGGGATGGCTTTATACACCCTCACAGAGCAGATCTATACATCAAATTTGATGTTGTAAAGATCGATGGTACAGATTATCCGGCAAATTCAAATATAAGATTGGTAGACAATTTTGTGCCACATCTGTTCTCTGAAATTGAGATCAGAAAACATGGTGTTGTTATAAACAGAGTAGATTACCCTGGTATTACCTCTACAGCTTTGGCCACATTAAAATTATCCAAAACCGAGTCTTCTTACTACAAAATAGGTGGATTTGAGGCTGGTGATAAAATAATATCTAAGAGTCACACAGTGCTGTTTCCTATGCGCCTGTTGCCAGGATTCTTCTCAGATTACAAAGATATTATGTGGAACGGTGGTTTAAGAATTACATTTAGAAGAGCTGCAAATGATAATAATGCTTTGATGAGGTACAGTACATTAAACTCTACCGGGGAAGCTCTGCCTAATACCCTACCTGATGAGGGCAAGTGCCTTATTCAGACTATGCAGCTAAGAATCCCGGTTGTTGAATATGAAGCCAGTTATGCTCTTAAATACAAAGCAGATATAATAAAAAATCCACAGGTGCCTTTACAATTTTATACATATCAATGTGTGCAGAAGGCTGCCACTCGTAGCTATTATGAATTTGATGCTACAAATTCATTCTCCAGTATACAATATAACATGCCAGATTTTGTGGTGGTACTGTTTCAGACTGGAAGACACAATAATCAAGAAAAAAATTCAAGTAAATTTGATAGCTGCAACATCACGAACATATATCTTAAAAATGGCAGAAATGAGGTGTTTCCTAGAGAAAATTATAATTTAAACATGTCCAAGGATGATTTTCTTAAATTATATGAAGCATTTACAGCATACAAAAGGGTCACTACTGGCAATACTGACATGTATTACACACCAGATGAATTCAAAGCACAGAGACCCATGTTTGTCATCAACACTTCAAAAAGGAAACAAGTTGTGGTTAATGACAGGACAAACATTAAAATTATCTGTGAATTCCACGATACACTCTCTGATGACACCATATGTAGTGTTATTCTTATAGGTGAAAAATCATATGTTTATGATGTAAGAAATGAGAGAGTCACAGAGCAATTCTAGAAGGCCTCTGCACAATGCATTGTCTTAGTACTAGATATACAAGTTGAGCCTGGTGTCTAATTAAAATATTGAGCATATTCCAGGTAACATATTAATTCTCTGAACTTAAACCGGAAGTGGACCGGAAGTGGACCGGAAGTAAATATGTGTGGGTGGGTGTGGGTGTATGTGGGTAGCTCTTATGAGTATTTTTGGCTTAGTTTTAGGTGTAGCAAAAACAATATCAAGAAGGGCATATTTTTGACAAGCTTATGGACAACAATCTCACAGATGTGGCTTTTGTAAGTGTAGGCAAATCAATCTGAGGGGGCTCATCATTTCACGGGAAATTCCCGAGGGCATTTTTACAATAATCTTGGATTAGACAGAGTACCACACTTGAGCAATAATCTCATATGCACATCTTGAGCTAGTTTTAAGTGTGGCCAAATCTGCCTGAGGGGGGGCTCTTCATTTATCGCCCCAGTAGTATACTACTATACTTTTATACTACTAGAGTTTTCAAAGATATACAATCTTCTTGTCAGGTTTGACTTCTTTATATTTTTTTTAATCATTCTGAACTTTCCTGGTCAGGAGGCTCTGTGAATAAATTTAAAATTTAGTTGCTATAATCCAAGAGCACGCTTCTGGTCAGGAGGTGAAAGTTAATAATCTTTCGGAACTTTCTTGGTCAGGAAGTTCATTAAATAAATTTGAAATCTTTAGTAACATTAACCCGAGAGGACGCTTCTGGTCAGAAGGTGTACATTAATAACTTTGTGAATATAAGATAACGTTACATATCCGTTCGGAGATTGAATACTTGCGACATTGGGTTAAAATTAATGGTTTCATCTACGGGTTGTCGTTGTACAAATTATTGGGATAATTATAGGCCGTATATATATATATATATATATATATATATATATATATATTTAGAAATTATTTAAGTGATTCTGTTGATCTGCTTTTATGATATGAGTAGCCAGCGGCGTTTGTAAAGGGTAGAACTTGGTTCCCCTATTATGTTAAGAGAATTCCATGTGTGCATTTGTAATGTATGTGGCCGAAAATGGCTTGAGAAAGAGTAGAGAATGGCCCCCCTGTTATTAGTTATGAATGATTTGAGGTTGGCTCTGAAAAGGCGAATTCCGAAGAACATAATGTAAGTGTTAACTTTAGTGCTTTGCACTAGCCTAGGTTCCGAGGTCGGCTTCTAAGTCAGTAGTTACCTCAACTGCGAAAGGATTATGAAAGCATTGATGTAGAGTTTACCATTAATAATATAGTTGTCTCTTGGCAAAATTTTGAATACAAAGAAACATCTTCGACCTTATGTGAAACTGTTACACTAGTAATATCCCTGTTGTTGAAACCGAGTAACGGTTGTTTTAAATCTTTAAAGGGTTAAGATATGTAGTAGAAATGGGAGTGCTCTTGGTTTTAAGGTTATTCTGCATCAAGTTTATTTCCAGATAACTGAAGTTGTTAAATTATTTTGTTTGCAATTGGAATTATTTTATTTTAACATGATCAGAAGTTTGTATATTTTTTTTACTCCAACTATAATTAAGATCTATAAAAAAATTCATTTAATGTACAAAACAAGACTCTTCTCTTTGTATTATGTATTACTTCCGGTATTGGTTATTTTGGAATTTAAATGTAAATAAATTCAGTAATTGGTAAAGTTTGTTATTTTTGAAAAGTTAATTAAGATTATTATATATTAATTAATTTGGTTGATTGGCAGACTTCTGGTTTGAAGGGCTGTCCGGCCGCCACTGGTCAGTGGGGTGGAGGTCCTATTGACCCATAAGTGTGTCAGTTTCCTTGGTGCTGCTTCCCTCGTAACTCTCATGCACGTTCTCACTGTTCAGTGGAACGTGGATGCCGTCACGATGGATAAGTCAAGCATCTGAGTGTGATACTATGCATGAAAATAGATTTAAGATTCTATAGATATGTAAGTTTAAATTCAGAAGCAGACCCTTACCCGAACTCTGGGATGCGGGCTCTCATGTCCCGAAGGTACTGAGAAATAGAGAAATAGTCGAGGCATATATCTAAGAGAAATTGTAGGCAGGGACGCCCAGTCTGGGTCGTTCGAGGGAACCTTGCCTGTGCGTCGCGTACCTGACGATGGA
Source organism: Lepisma saccharinum (assembly GCF_977018435.1). NCBI lineage: Eukaryota > Metazoa > Arthropoda > Insecta > Zygentoma > Lepismatidae > Lepisma > Lepisma saccharinum. Next base: position 33,549,305 of record NC_139234.1, read on the forward strand.
CGATCGACACTTTTCGTAACACGTTTGATCCCGATGTCTATTAAGAGCATGACTTCATAGTCAGACAACTTGAAGAGCCAGAGGTGTCTGACAATGGAGGGAATGATGACAACCAGAATGCTCCAGCTCCACCTCAAGTGGTCAGTCCAAGAGAGATCCAGGAAGTTCCAGTAATACAGCCTTTCACATCTTCTAGAGACGGGACCTCATTCTTGGTAACAGGAAGTCCACATAAGATCTCTCTAAAAGCCTCTATGGAGAAGAAACAAATGGCGGAAGAGCGTCAGAAGAAACAATCTCAATCAAAGGCCAAGAAACGTCTCATCATTGAAGATGAAGATCAGCTTGGAACAACATCGACAAAACTTCCCAAAAAGAAAACATAGAAATATGACTCAAGTTCAAGGGACTCTGAGGATGAAACACAAGTTCCACTGGCGTCCAGCGATGACAAGGATAGTTCAAGCGATGAAGATGCGTCATGTCCTATTTGTGGAAAGCGTTTTTCCCAATACAAGCTAGGAGAGAAATGGGCAAAGTGTACGAAATGCTTCCAGTGGTGCCACGAGATCTGTTCATCTTCAACAAAAGTCAAAAACTTTGTTTGCGATTTTTGTCTGGATGGGTAAAAAGATGTAACTTAAGTATAAAAATGTATAAACACGTTTTCATTTCAATAAACTTATTACAAGAGATTTTAACACTGTTTTAATCAAAGTTCCCATAAAAATAAATTAGTAGATAATAACTGGAAAGGGCCGGACCCTGTGGCTGAGTGGTTAGCAGATCGCGCTGCGACGCCAAGTGTCCCGGTTTCGAATCCCGCTCGGGCATGGTTGTTTGTGAATGTCCATTCATCAATTTCATCATTTCATCACCCATCGCCATCTTCGCAAATTAGCCAAGAGGCACAAAACGCGAAGTAAAATAAAATAATTCAATCAACCATTCAATAACTGGAAAGGGGGGACGGAATTAGGACACCTTTTTTGAAACATCAGAATTTGCGTTCTTTTGATTATTTCCTTTTTTTTTTGTTAAGAAAAATCTATTTAGTAGAATCACACCAGCAGCACTAGTAGGTATAGAGTTGAGTTGCTTCAATCAGTATTATTTTTACCTTTAAACACATTTTCAGAATGGAAAATTTTGCTTAGTGGGACGGTATTTGGGCACTTTACCTTATCGCAATGTTTTGCATCACCGAGCAAAGTGACTAGATTCCGGCGGGAGATCGAGTGCGCACCTACCGTCACACGGGAGCCGTATCATCGGTATTTGTCGCGCGAGAAGTAGTGGAAAATTATTTAATCAAAAATCGTTCCCAATGTATGAAACTCTCACAGTTAGCGCACGAAATGATACCCTATTTACCTTTTGAATGAAATTAATATTTATGTATTAATTTTAAAATATTTTTTTTCCTAGGAAACCTTAATCCATGGAGAGGCTGTAGTTCACTGAATCTTCACCGTGGCGCTAGCAGTCCATTGTAGCGGCATGGCTGACAAAGTAAGGCTCATGCCAGAACATCGTGCAGCAATAGCGTTGTTGTTCGCGGAAACCAAAAGCATTCTTGGTGCACAGAGACGTTTCCGCGCCCAATTCAACACACGTTGGGCTCCAAGCAAGAGAACAATTCACAAACTCCATGAACAATTGGGGGTTCAAGGGACATTACTGGAACCGAAATGGCCGCGAGTGAATAGTGTCCTTACGCCGGAAACAATCGAAAGTGTACGGGTCGCTATGCAAAGAAGCCCCAGTAAGTCCTGTAGAAAAGCAGCTACCCAACTGGGTATATCGAGACGCTCTCTGCAAAGAATTCTCAAAAGTGATCTTCACCTGTACCCCTATAAAATAACAGTTGTGCAGAAACTGACACCAGAAAAGATTCAGCGGAGACTGGTATTCGCTGAATGGGCTGAGGGACATATGGATGTTATCAACAATACGTGGTTTTCGGATGAGGCTCACTTTCACTTGGACGGAGTGGTGAATAGACAAAATATGCGATTTTGGGCTACCGACAATCCGCAAGTGCTCCATCAAAAGGAAAGCCATTCTCCCAGGATTACAGCGTGGGCCGCTATTTTAACGCATGGTCTCATTGGACCATTCTTTTTCGATGAAAATGTTAACAGTGAGCGTTACCTGGACATGCTTCGTAATCAATTTATTCCTCAGCTTGTTGTGAAGGATTTGCCATTTAACACACAATGGTTTATGCAGGATGGTGCAAGACCGCATACTGCCAATGTGGTCTTGGATTTCTTGCACGAGATCTTCAACTTCCGCGTCATTTAAAACAGGTTTCCAGAACGCTTTAATGGTGGTCAGTATTGGCCTCCCAATAGTCCAGACCTTAATCCCTGTGACTATTTCCTGTTGGGATTCCTGAAGGAAAGGATTTTTCCAAAACATCCAGAAAATCTCATGGATTTAAGAACATTAATTAGGCAAGCTTTCACTGAAATTACAGAAGACATGTGTCGGAGGGTGATCAATAACCTAACTGTTCGTTTGACTACAGTTGTGCAGTGCAATGGTGGTTATATTGAGCATGTTTTGCATTGAAACATTTTTCCACATTGCTATGTTCACTGCAATGTATGTTCTTTGAAAAATGTTGCTTACTAAAGTTTTTACACTAAAAACAAATGGGGTATCATTTCGTGCGCCACCCTGTACCTTTAAATTAAAATACTAGATTAAAATCACAATGAAGATTTAATTTTAGGTATATTTTGTAGAAAGGTGCTCTAAAATTAAAACGTGAATTTTGGAAATAACAACACCTAAAATAAAACAAATAATTCTAACTTTCGGGGATAAAACACCAACAGATGAAGGTCCCTAGCTATGAGTAATTTTGAAAATAATTTCCTCAACAATTTTTCTACTTACATCTTTATATAATTATTTAGTGAGGTCGGTGACGAAATGAACTCGTCAATTTTTTTTTCTTAAGTCCACTTTATGCTCAGACTAGTAGGTTCCAGACCTATAGTTTGAAGTTGGATCCGAACATGTGTCTCCAGCGGAAAGCAACCCAGATCCGTGAATTTACATGAGACAGTGTTATCACTACGCCATCGGGACGATTCCGGAATGAACTGGTGTTGAATGCATAATTCGTTATTAGTAATTATAAAATCTTCTTACGAATACAGATATCAGAAAATTCAAACATGGCCAGGACAAAACAATATTTTCCTCTATGGTAATAAGATAGTAAATAAAAGACTATAAATGTTGTTTTTGTTGTTGATGTCTCAGATTTGAAAGTTTCCTTAAAATGCAATGACGGAGTTTCCTCGTTGAATCACAAATAAAAAAAATATTAATTTTATCGATATTTATAAGTAGGGAAAGGATTTTAAGGTGGAAAATTATGTTCGGGGAAGGGAGAAAAAGGTTCTGAAAATATTCTTAAAAAGATGCTGATAAAATGTCTTTATTGAATGCTGTGTTTTCCTCTCGAGGGTTTTTCTACATTATCTTGCTTGGGGCTCCAATGATTATATTATAATCATTATATTTAATTATATATATCAAATATAATGATATATATATATATATATCAAACCTATTAGCTTGTCATATTTATCATAAAGATGAAAGTTATAATTTACAACAAATCTTCTTAAAGTATCAGTATAAAATCCAAAATGTATGGGAAAATGTAGTAATACGAGAAAACATATAACACATAACATATACATCTAACATTCCCGACACTGCAAGCATTTTAATTTTTCAAATTCTTGATGACAGTATGTGAAATAAACAAGGATATATTTGCATATACTTACATACTAGGATATACACTATCTACCAAAAGGTAATTGGACACCTATGATGGTAGTTCATTTAGTATCTAATTTGAATAATTTAGTATCATTTAGTGGGACCACTGGTGGTTGTTCGTGGCACAATGAACTCACAAGCATACTGTACAATGCTAGACAATGAAATGCTCTCAACCTTGTGGCGTTTTTACGGAATGGACCCCTGTTACTTCCAGGATGACAATGTTAGGTGGCATGTTTCGGAGGCTACTATGCAATGATATGCCGACAACAATGTTCACGGATTGGTCTGGCTTGCACATATTCCTCATCTCAATCCCATAGAACACCTTTGGGAGGCATTGGACTGGCGGGTGAGGTCTCGGGAGATGCGGCCAAATTCCATTGTCCAACTGAGTGAGATCTTGCAAGAGGAATGGCGACACATTCCAATTGACGTCCTCCCAAACTAGTCGAGAGCGTGCCTGACAGAGTGGCTGCTGTTTTAGCAGCAAGAAGTGTCTCCACGAGGTTCTAACAGGGTTTGCACCACCAGACAACCATTTTGTACATGTGTCCAATTACTTATTGGTAGATAGTGTATTTATATAGTGCTTTTATGTTTGACAGACAAGATATGCCACATATACACACAGTATAATAACAGAAATGTATGTGCTTAGTTTGCTGTCATTCATAACAGTCCAACTCCACTAGCTGATAAATATTAGAAAAATGGGAAAATGTCGTGAATTAGAGGCATTAAACTATGGTAATTTTACAAATATTTTTTTTAAACAGACAGAGACTATCGAACAACTGATATAATCCCCAGGGACGGCGACAGGGGTGGGCACGGGTGGGCAAGCGCCCACCCAAAAATTCCTGTGCCCACCCGATTGCCCACCCAATCGAATTCAATAAGTACATATACTTGGGGATATAGGAATGATTCAATAAATAAGTGTATTCTGGTGTTCATAACATGTACATTTTACTTGTGAATATTATCTATGCTAGAAATGTTCACATATTATCATCCCATATAAAGCCAATTTTCTCATTAGAAAGTGAAAGTAATTACTAGAGATATTGAAACAAAAACTGTGATCAAATGAATACTTCCATGATTAAAAGCAGCTAGTAGGCTTAGGAGGCTCAAAATTATGCAGGGTATGATCAAGATTAGATCAGAATTTAGGGTAAACTTGAGGACTGCAGCTCCGGGCCTTCACTGGGAAAGACTGCTTTGAAAAGTACCACATAATGAAAAAAATAGGTAGGATGTGGTAAAAATATAATAAGAAACCACACCATGTAACTTGGCAAGAAGTTGTAACTGAAACTGTGTAGAGGGGATTGGATTGAGGTCTTGGTGCTGTAAACTCCGGGCCTCCACATACGTATATAAAGCCCAGCCTGGGTATGGTTAAAATAATCTCCAAATAAACAAATAAAAACATCATCTTATCGTTACTCCCTCCAGCAACACATTAAATTATTTAGACTTTTTAATTATTATTATTATTATTATTATTATTAAAATAATTTAATCAAGAAGACTTAGATGGACAGGCCATGTGACACGAATGGCAGAGGAAAGAATAGTTTACAGGATTCTGTTGGGAAACCTGATGGTAAGAGACCAGTAGGAAGGCCAAGACGAAGATGGAGGGATAACGTTGAGATGGCTCTAAAAGAAATCGGTAAGGATAGGAAAGATTGGATTGATCTTGCCCCGGATAGAAACAGATGGAAGGCTTGTGTTTCTGCAGCCATAAACCTTCGGGTTTAAGTATGCTAGAGAGTATAGTATAGTTTAAATTAGCTCTGCATTGAAATTCCAGAAGTGTCCTTTTTTATATTTCATTACAATTTGTATATACCTGTCATCTTCAAATATCAATATGGTATGCGAAATATCAACTTTATATTCGTTCTACTAATAAGAACGATTCACAATAATCACTACAATACCGAAGTGAATACATTTTAATGAACCAGTTATGTATGGAAAAAGCTACAGAATTATTCAATTGCTAATGACTGGCTTATCATATTTAGAAATCCTCTTTCGACACACAAATTTTGCAACACGAATCAGCCGAAAATGTCGACAGAATCTGTAGATGCAGCTTAAGTAAAGAAAAAAAGTTATGTCACGAAGTACCCAGAAGGCGATTTTGTTAGTTTGATTTTAAGCCCACTTTTATGCTCAGATGGCCTAATCGGGACTAAACCTACAGTTTAACGTGTAGTCCGAACCAGTGTGCATTGTGCTTCCACCAGAAGAGGGGGGAGTCCAACACATGACGTCTATCCACTGGGGAAAAAATATACAGAAAGAACTCGCACCAAACGTGTCATTTTATCATCACAGAAGATGCGTCCATTTTAAGAGGGTGATTGCCTGAGACAAATTGAGACTTTCGGAAAACAACGTCATTGTTCACGAATTAGCTGCCTTGATCCACTAATGAAACGCTGTGCAATTGAAACTACCACCTCAACTTTCTAAGATGTACGAGCTAATGAAACTCCATTTTTGGAAGAGTAAGTCGTGGTTGATTTGTTTTATTTTAAGTCACTTTTTATTTTAAGTCATTTCAATTGTGATTAGATGAAAGTAACGAAGGGGCGAAAACAAATACATTCTGACACTCAAAATATAAACCCTCATAAATTATTACTTTGACAGTAGTTCCAGACTCCAAAGACTAGTTGCCCTGAAAGAATTAAGTTTCCAGGGTATGCTGCACAGGTTGACATTCTAGTGTATTCGAAATGGTCACGCCATACAACCCAAGTCATCTATAAAAAATAGATGAATTATTACTGTTACGGTGATCAACTTGGATGAATTCCTTGTGTCCTAAATCATTTTGTTACCTCAAAAAATATGTTCAAGTAACCATACGTGTGTTGCTTCTCCCGCATTAGTAACATGAGAGTTCAGAAAACGAATAGCAACTTAGCTAATAATCTCTTCAATTCTGAACAGATTTTTCAATCTTACTTGTTTATTACTTGTGAGTGATATTTTGTCAAAATAGCCTTTCATTAGCCTAGGAATACTTCATGGAAAATGAACAAAGAATTGGTTTTCCGTGTGTGTTTTAAAACATTCCTAATAAGACGTTCATTTTAATCCAAACATGCAGTGGCGGCGATTAGGAGGAGCGGGAAGTGGGGGATGCAGTTCCCCCACCACATTTTGCCACTTTTTTCCCCCGCCCTATGGCCTCTTTATGCTAAGCCTTTTCTACCAAGAAAAAGTATATTGTCCTTGCCCTTTAAATGTTGGCACCCAATCGCCGCTACTACAAACATTCAGATAGATTTGTCAGTTGTGCAAACCTTGTACGCTAAGAAAAGTGATCCCCAAAGGAGTAAGAAAACTCTTCCAGTCAAAAACTCATACAATGAAAATACTATGCTCAGGAACATGTCTTCAATTACGAGAAACTTCACGATTCTCTACCATCGCACTTTATATCACTGTCGCTCCGGCTCCCGTGGCGGAGTTGTTAGCACATCGCACTACGACGCCAGGGGTCCTGGGTTCGAATCCCGGCCTGGGCTGGATATTTGTGAGTGAGTGTCCATTCATCAATTTCATCATGTCATCACTCATCCCCATCTTCGCAAATTAGCCAAAAGTGGAACAAAAAGCGAAGTAAAATAAAGCAAATCAATCAACCAATCAAATCAATCTATCACTGTAGCCGAATACATAAAATCAAGTATGTGCCTTGTATTTGCAACACAAGCTTAAACCTAATTCGCATTTATTTCACTGTATTATCATGCATGAAATAATGTGGTTAGAATGTATGGCTGCACATGCTACACCCTTCCTTGAAATAATTGTGTCCATCAGAGACAAAGCGAAAGGAAATGGAACAAGATGGGAGGATAGATTAGAAAAGAATAAAGAGGAAAACAGGATAAGGAAAGGGAAAAGAAGTAAGAGGAGAATCGGGAGTGTAAGAGAGAGGGGGATACATTACGTCTTACATACACATATATACTACGTATATATGGTCTTATATTTATACTGCCCACCCTAATCTAACAATATGGCGCTTCTGCCCACCCAGTCGAACATTTCTGGCGCCGTCCCTGATAATCCCTCATTATTAACTAAATTGTAGTACCACAATCTTGTGTTGTAGTTGAATTATTGTATTTATTTGAAGTTTTATTTATTATTTCGCTTTGAACATCACAACGAACTTAGTGCGTTTCTGAGTCTTGTTTTCCAGGACTTGCAACGTTAATTGATCATTTCCATTGTCTAGTAATATTTTTGCTTCTATATACTATATTCTAACACGTTTCGAAAGAACACATCTTCTCTTGTTTTCAGGTGAACAAATTTCTGTTTTCGGTAAAAGAGATCGAAACTACGACTTGATTTATGACTTTACTACAATTCCAGTGCACTAACCAGTCACTCCACGCACGGATGAGAAAAGATATTTCCAAACCCAGTTCATAGTTTTTCTGTTGGGTTTGCAATACCATATTGCGTCTCACATCGTTCTGATGCAGAATCATACCCTCTTGGTATAGTGATGCTTGGTCCCTTTTACCGTAAGCTGCTTGTAACTAATATACTTGCTGTCTATATACGATAGAATTAATAGTTTGATTACGTAGTAGCAGCGACCAACAAGACAAGAAAACCTAACTTGGTGGAACGTTTGATTGGCTTCAGTTCATGAACAATAAACTTCTGAGAAACAACAATTTTCATAGGTGAACCTAATTTATCGTCCGTTAACACACGGTTGCGGAGCCTTTGAAGTCGAAGTTGTGTAGCGTGTGAATTTGTGTTGATCAGTGAGTGCAGTTGCCGTGTGGTCCCATATTTCTCTTTAACAAATGTAACCAAGTCTGTGCAGACTTGGGGTGTGTGTCACCTACGATATAAATTATTTTGTACAGTGGAGTTCAAGGAAGCATACACTCAAATTGTTCTCCATCATAGAGTTACTACCCTTGCTTATTGGGCAGTGTGACACTCAAGGCCTGAAAAAGTTGCAGAGGTAATTATGTAACACCACCATGGCAATTCTCATCCATGTGTCTATGAAATTAAATGATTACTCGTTGGTTTACGTTCCTTCAGGTAGATAATTTTCAGAATAACAGTAGAATTTATTTCCAATTAACTGGAACGGTATTAATGTACCTTGGCCTTCTTCTCCTCACGTTACTATTTCTGACTCTCATAGATACTTCGTTGCTACGTTGCAAATCTTTCCTTTGCATTACAAACTTTGCAATTGCTTCAAAAATGAAACATGCCAACGATACCAGCAATCCTACAACGAGTAACGCAAAAGCACCCATCAAGTGTTGCATACCAATAACAACTTTTGTATCGGGTACTTGAAGCTTCAGATTTCTCCTAGCGAAAAAGACTAGATTCAATTGTGCATCCCTTTTCCACTTACCGTGAAAGCCTCCTTCAAAGCAATGGTCAACTATTCTCCTGAAAGGGATTGAGAATGGAGAACCGTGACGTAACAGAAAAGCTGAGAGCAATGTGGTTAACTTTTCTGGTGTGATATGGAAAAGGAGTTTTCCGTACGTGTCCAACAGCAAATGCTTGTATGCAGAAGTTTCTGCAGAGAGCGGATCAGAAGGATACCCGAAGTCCCAGTCCTTACGTAGTCTGCTAAAAGGATCTTCTTCCACAACCCATTTGTTGTAAAGCTTCCATGAAACTGGATCGTTTTTGTTTCTCAACATTGCACGATGACGTGCGGGCCCTCCAAACTTCAACCCTGATTCAACCAAATCCTCTACACTGTTTATGTACGGATATCTAGGTGGCTTTGTGATGAACCCAAAAAGACCTGCTTGGTAGCATGTGCTAAGAACTAGCGATCCCATTATCCACAGTATTATTCCAAATCGTACGGTTGAAGAAGGATGGACAGAATCAACTGAACCTCCCAAGAGAATGGAAAAACTATCAAGAAATGGATGCTGAACGTTGGAGCTGTTTCCTTGCTCAATGCAATGTTTGGAAAATTTTAAAAAAAACACAGCCAGAATATAACATACTGCTAGGAAAATCCATGGGAGAAATTCAAATGGTAGAAATACATTCATCCAATAGGGATATGTACTTGGACGAGGTACAACCCATGCTATGTTAAAAAACCACCGCGTTAGAACTATGTCGAAGATCTTAAGTATGTTTGGATTTAATAAAACAAACTTGCAGTAAGCTACATATTTTCCTTGTCTCAGCTCCAACAAATCAGCCGTGGTGTTTTGAACGACGAAATCACTTTTCTTCAAAGGACTTTGAATTGGTTTTCCATTTGGATGCAAAGTGAAATTCAATACTTGCGACCAAGCTGTAAAGATGCCACCGAAATTACCTCCAAGCTCAATTTTACCATTAGACTTTTCTATTTGTCTGACGTAAGGGTCATCATATAATATATTCAAGGAGAGAGGACACCCATGCAGATCGTCCACCTTGTCCGGATACAGATCTTTTCCTGAAGCAAAAGATTGTCCTTCCCAAATATCTATCACAACCACGTCTTCAGACAAACCACAAAGAGAGTGTGAATATGGGAAATACGTGTATACAACAAGGGCAAGACTTCTATCTATCTTCACAGCCGATGAGTCGTCAGGGATGTTGTTCAAGAATGAAACAACAATTACATTGATAATCCCTCTTCTCCACAATTCACCAAACAAAGCTTTGGAAGAATCTTTTGTGTGGTATCCGTTAAGGTATATGATCAAGTACTTAACATGAGGTTTAAAATCTATCAAATTCTTAGCCTTTCCCATTAGTTTATCAATGTCACTAACTTCTTTAGCAAGAAATATATAATCTCCTCCGGAATTATCAGACAACCAATTAGCGTTCATATTTTCTAACACTGTCAACACTGGTCCTTTATGACGTTTACATATTTCAACTGCCACACGGTTGGTTCCTTCTCCCTCGAAGACCACAAGAGTTGTTGTGGAGCTGAAGTGCTTCTCCAGAATAGTTGATACACAAGAAATCAAACTGTTTATTGGTGCATCCAAATTCTCGTTAATTATAATTTGTGCTGAAGTTGCAGATAATAATGCTATGTTGAATAAAAGCAACTGTTTTCTTTTCATAATTAATTGATCTTACACCTGAAATTAAAAAAAAACATTTAATAATAAAAATAGTATTTCATAACGGTTTATTTATGATGTTATATATCACTGGTCTGCATGAAAATCGGCCCTGACACTATTCCTGCTGATTCTTATGTAAAATGACCTCCTGAATCCGAATATGACCCCCGTTTTCCCCCATCACCCACCGTTTGCGGGGGGAGCCCCCCACCTATTCTTATCACTTTTCGATAATTTGGAGGGATGAAAAGGATTATTTCAGCCTTTACATTTCTTCTGAGGGGCTAGAGAGGTGAAAAATTCTAAAACATTAACATTTGTAGCAAGGAGTTAGATCTGGGGTGGATTTGCCCCCTTAAATTGTAAAAAAATCATTAAAAATGATCGATTTTTCCAGTTTTTTCGCAATTTTTCACTTATTTTATACATATTCTATCTTCCAGCCCCCTCATCCTCCCCCAAACACCCCCAAATAATAAAAATATATAGCAACAATAATAATATATAGCAACAATAATAAAAATAGTATATATAGCAACAGTTCAGAAGATTCACTGTACCATGCTGGCGCTCTCAATACTTCGTGCGCCCCCCCATTTCCCCCCATCACCCGCTGTTTTCGGGGGAGCCCCCTTATTTTTATCACTTTTTGATATTTTATGGCCATGATTTTGATTTGGAGGGTTGAAAAGAATATTTCAGCTGTAAAGAATAATAAATAAAAGGTAAAATAATAAATCTAGAGAATAATAAATAAATAAGATAAGTAACTTTATTTGGTGCTTCTTTTCCTTTTGGCCCGACCCTGTGGCCGAGTGGTTTTCACATCGCGCTGCGACGCCAAGGGACCCGGGTTCGAATCCCGGTCGGACTTGGTTGTTTGTGAATGTCCATTCATCAATTTCATCATTTCATCACTCATCCCCATCTTCGCAAATTAGCCAAGAGGCACAAAAAACGCGAAGTAAAATAAACTAAATCAATCACTCAATCAATATTTTCCTTTTGTACCCTGAGGTAGAAGTTTCTCGTACCAAAAACCAGCAGGACTCTGCTAACATGCTCGCGTTCCACTTCCCTGAAAATCTCCTCTGGAAGTTATTGATGTCTTGATGGAACCGTTCCCCGTGTTCATCCGAAACTGATCCTAAATTTTCAGGGTAGAAGTCCAGGTTGTGTGAATGAAGGAAATGCACTTTTGCACTTTAAGAGACATGTTACACCCCATGTATGCTGACAGCAATTCCTCGACATGAGCAACATAATCATCACTTTTGTTATTACCCAAAAAGTTGTCACACACGTTTTGGAATGCAAGCCAAGCTCGTTTTTCTTTTCGATTCAGGTGTTCAATAAACGTCGAATCTTGGAAAAGTTGTCTTATCTGGGGGCCCACGAAAACTCCTTCCTTGATTTTAGCCTCACTGAGACGAGGAAATTTTGTTTTCAAAAATTGTAATGCATCACCTGTCTTGTCCATTATTTTTACAAACTGTTTGATCAATCCGAGTTTGATGTGCAAAGGCGGCAAGTAAATATTTTCCATCGGGACCAGAGGATCGTGAGTGACATTTTTCTGACCGCGAGTAAAACTTTCTGGCAGAGGCCAGTTCCGTACGATGTAATGTTTGTCTCGGCCTCGGCTATCCCATTCGCATAGGAAGCAGCAGTATTTTGTGAAGCCTGATTGTAGGCCCGTGAGTAGAGCAACAACTTTTAAGTCAGCGCAAAGTTTCCAATTATAATCATGATAACTGATTCTATCAAGGATTCGGCTGATGTTTTCGTACGTCTTCATATCCACAGAGTATGGAACCCTAACTGACGGTAACTCATTCCCATTGGCCAACGGGACAACTTTCAAGCTTGTCTTTGATGAGTCTATAAACAGTATCCATTTGCCTGGGTCTCATGCCATCTTCAGTTCTATCATCAATGCATTTGAATTAGGGCAGAACACTAAGCCTTCATCTTCCGAAAAAAGTAATTTCAGGGTTGACTGCCTGGTCCTGTAAGAAGAGATTTTTATGCCCTTTTCGAAGAGATTCCACTGCTGAAGTCGAGATCCAAGAAGTTGAGATTTACTCTTAGGTAACTCCAAATCCCTGACGAGATCATTCAATTCCGACTGAGTAACGAGGTGAGGTTGCCGATGAGCTGAATAAGCAGAACACTCTTCATCATCGGTAGACGTATCATTTGATGGTCCAGGCTGTGGCTCAAAGTCTTTCAAATCCATTTCTGGCTCTGGAATATAGGTTTTTGGGGGCACTGGTATTGGCAAAGATTCGTTGTGAGGAACTGGTCTTAGGGCTGAAGGGATATTAGGATACTGAATTGTATGCTTACTTTTGCTAGATAACCCGACGATGGAAGTCATACAAAAGTAACAATCTGTGAGATGACAGCGAGGTTCCCGCCAAACCATGGGCACAGCAAATGGCATTGATTTACGGGTACCTTTGAGCCGACCTTCCCCGTCCCTCCGTCCCCCTTCATTCGTGGTCCTACTCCTGAGCGTTCACCTATACCGAGGGAAGATAAGGATTACAGTGCAGGACTATAGTGACAAGAGCAATGCAAGTTTAAACTTGTCAAAGCATGAAAATGCCTATGCAAACCTGTTCCCGCGAGGTATTGAGAGCGCCAGCATGGTACAGAGAATCTTCCGAACTGTTGCTATATATTTTTATTATTGTTGCTATATATTTTTATTATTTGGGGGTGTTTGGGGGAGGATGAGGGGGCTGGAAGCTAGAATATGTATAAAATAAGTGAAAAAATTGCGAAAAAACTGGAAAAATCGATCATTTTTAATGATTTTTTTTTACAATTTAAGGGGGCAAATCCCCCCCCCAAATTTAACTCCTTGCTACAAATGTTCATGTTTTAGAACCTTTCACCTCTCTGGCCCCTCAGAAGAAATGTAAAGGCTAAAATAATCCTATTCATCCCTCCAAATTATCAAAAAGTGATAAAAATAGGTGTTGGCTTCCCCCGAAAACGGTGGGTGATGGGGGAAAACGGGTGTCATATTCGGATTCAGGAGGTCATTTTACATAAGAATCAGCAGGAATGGTGTCAGGGCTCGAATTTTTATTTTTTTATTTTTGCAGACCAGTATATTCTAATCAGATTGTAGATGGAATACATTAAATTTTGTTGTGTACATTCTACACTATTTTGGACCAAAATCTTTGCATGTATTTCTTACGAAAATGAGCTCTTACAACCGACTATGTTCTATTTTTTTCAACACATCAAATTTAAAATATTTAACTACTATGTTAGAAGGTTTCAAAATAATGTAAATAATTATTATCCCCGGTATAACCGGTACCTTGTTTAACCGTATTAATAATAAATGAATTCGTTACTTTCGTTATTCTTTTCAAGATGGTCTTATATACTGTGTTCGTTTTGGCTCTAGGCAGAGATAGCGCGTGACTTGGAGCAGATGCCGGGATTTTCGTCCCGTAACATCTCACTTATTTACGCGCATATCTTTAGCATGTAGACAATTATATTTACCTATATTGCATAACGAGTACTAACCTGTGTTATAAGAGTTGTTCAACATTGTTCACGCGCTATCTCGACCCAGAGCCAAAACGAATACACTGTACAATAGAATTGAAAAGGGATTATATCATTCAGTAATGCTTTTTACACACAAGCAAAAATTTATATTAAAATGTATATCCATATGTTGTAATCATTCTTGTTTATTTATTTGTTTATGCTCAAAGCAAGCAACGTCTCCTGGATTTAATTCACAGTCAGCAAGAGAAAGCTTTTGACATGACTAAACATTAAAATTAGGGGTAGGATCTATTGCTAAGGTCTACTTTCTTTCCTGGAAGGGTTGTTTGCTTATCTGTGAAAAATTGTTAACAAGTAGAAATATTAAACAAAAAATGATATCTCGAATTATAACAAAAGGGCCATTGCCTTTCAGAGAACTATTAAAAATGCTCAAAAATTACCTAAAAGTCGTTCAAAAAGTCCCTAGAAAATTAGAACATTACTTTTACATAATCGGGCAATGCTTGAAAAATATCTATATACAAAATGGTCAAATACCTTGCCCTAATAATAATATCAATTGGTGTGTGTATTTTACCTTGCATATTAATATACCAAATGCTCAAGTGTGAAAAGAATTCAGAGAATATATTGATATTTCACCCCATTTCTCTTCCATGCTCCTTTGTCACAAGCTCTATGAGAGTATATCGATCAGTTGCGTGTATATACACACATTCAGCAATTCTCTTAACTATATATTCATGCTTGCCCGTATCCAACGAGTATGTGCATATAACTGGCTAAAGTTTATTGTCCAGGACCTTGTATACAGTTTGATATTTCGCGTACTTTCAACGCTAGGCTATGTTCTAGTGCACATATTAGAAGGAGGGAAATTTGATTAATGTGTATCTTTTAAGAAAGAATTTTATGTACTTCCATTCAATATTCTCCTTCGATTTGTATTAAATGCATTGCCTTTTTCCTATTCAAATACCACACATTAAATGTGTAGTGCCGATAGTAGCTTTCTTACTGATCAAATTGGATGTATGGTGAAAGCATATTAATATTGAAAAATTATTCTGCGAAGTTCCGCTCTTAGAAATTTCATCAAATGTCTTCATGTATTAAGCCAGGTGCTGTGCCAGGGCTGTGCGTTAACTACCTAACTAACTCTCTAGCCTTCTTAAACTCAAAGGTTCATGGCTGCAGCAACACAGGCCTTCCATCTTTCCCTATCTTGAGCAAGTTCTATATACTCTTTTCCATCCCTATCGATTTCCTTTAGGTCCATCTCAACGTTGTCCCTCCATTTTCGTCTTGGCCTTCCTACAGGTCTCTTACCATCAGGTTTCCCAACAAGAATCCTGTAAACTCCTCTTTCCTCTCCCATTCGTGCCACATGGCCTGCCCACCTAAGTCTTCTTGATTTAATTATTCTAATAATATCTGGACATGAATACAAATTATGTAGTTCTAAATTATGTAACCTTCTCCATTCACCTGTCTCCTTATCACTTTTAGGTCCAAAGATTTTCCTAAGGATCTTATTTTCAAATACTCTCAATTTATGTTCCTCTTTCAATGTAAGGGACCAAGTTTCACATCCATATAATACTACAGGCAAAATTACTGTTTTGTATATTTTAACTTTTAGTTTCTTAGATATTAAACGAGAAGACAAAAGTTTATGAAGAGAGAAGTAACATGCATTTCCTGAATTAAGCCTACTTTTTATTTCCTCTTTAATATAATTTTCATTTTTTAATATTACTCCTGAGTATTTGAATTTGGAAACTGGTTCAAACAAGTTGTTATCAATAATTAGATTTTGATTATTACCTACCACTTGGTTTCGGCCTGTAAGCATATATTTAGTTTTCTCTTTGTTAACTTCCAAACCTATCTCTTTAGCAGTTTTGAAAAATATTTTAGCATTATTCTTAATTGTATTCACATCATCCCCCAGTAAGTCTACATCATCTGCATATGCTAACAACTGAGTCACACCATTTAATTTTAGTCCTTCGTTAGTTTCTTTTACCTTCCTAACAGCATATTCTAAGGCAAAATTAAAGAGCAATGGAGATAATGCATCTCCTTGTTTTAACCCATCATGAATTGTAAATTTGTCAGACATATTAATACCCACACGAATTTTACTTTCTGTTTCACTGGTGCATATTTTTATCATACTAACAATCTTCTTAGGTATTTGCCACGTCCCTCGCGTAAACACCTACCAGCTTGGCACAGGGGAGAGACAATGAGATACCTCTGGGCACAGATCAGGGTTACTAACGCTACAAATATATGGAAAGAAACAAGAGATTTAACCCACTACTGAGGGTACAATTCGTACTATATTCTTGATTAATTATGTACAAATATTAAATAACTTTTGAAGTCTTTTCATACAGTAATTTTCTTCTATTTTTATTTTTTATTAATTCTAACCAATCTTCTTCGGGCTTCTTCTTCTTATAATCAATATGGCATCTTCTTCTTATGGCCTATTCTTCTTATAATCAGTATGACATCTTCTTCTTATAATTAATATAGCCTCTTCTTCTTATAATCAATATGTCATCTTCTTCTTATAGCCTCTTCTTCTTATGATCAATATGGCATCTTCTTCTTATAATTAATATGGCATCTTCTTCTTATGATTAATGAATCTTCTTCTCCTTGTATTTAATAATTAAATTGCCTTCTTCTTGCAATTAATAAGGCTTCTTCTTCTTATAATCGCTAATATTCCTTCTTCTATATATTTACATCTTTATTCCTCATCCTTTCGTTACTCTTTATTTACATCTTTTGTTTCGTTCCTTGATTTTTCTAAGGAACATTTTATATCCTTGCTATCTGGATTATTCTTTGTCCGTGGATCATTAAATGAGCTTCCCTTTATATCTTTGTATACACTCCCTGGAACGGTATGTATATCTATGTGCTGCAACTTATATCCACGTTCTTGTTTAGAAACGTCGTGCAAAAGACCCAGTGGATCATAATTGATAATTGGAGGTTGTATTATTTCTCCTCCTTCCCTTACTCGTCTTGCCAGAATAGATTCTCTTGTTTTTCTATCTCCTCTCTTTAATCGTTTCTTTGGCATCCCTTTATACCAATTGACGTAAATATCGATCTTCCAAATAAACAAAGAGAAAGGGGTTAGTTAAAGATCGCCGCCTGGCCGGCGCTAACCTTAACTTGGAGCTACAATGTATGCGCCTCCAAATGTGCTTGGTGCTGCCGAGAAATGGCGCTACACCTGGGGAAAACAACCCAAAAGCCGCACGAAACTCTCAGTTCCTGGGAAATGTAATAGACACAAAATCGAAATTGCAATTCGACTTCTTTACTTTTGTATATTAATCGCTTATGTCATTACTGAATGATAATTCCCCTTTCTCCTTATTTATATCATGTTATTATTTTAAACTTATTTATTTATTTCCTTATAATTAGTATTAATATATACAATCGTTATTTCATCACATCTGCTCTTTAAGTTGTCTCTATTTACAATCGTATAAGTTATCCTGGGTGGTGCCATCTCTTACCCACTTTCCAAACTTATTTATGCAGCATTTTTTATAACCGTTGTTCCTCTTGCATGTTGCCATCTATGGTCCTTTATTTCAAAGAAAAGCAACGCAGTTTGTGTACGTGACATATTCCAAACTCTACTAATATATTATATAATTTATCTCTTTTGACTGAATCATATGATTTTTTGAAATCAATGAATAGCTGATGAACATTTTGATTATATTCCCACTTTTTTCAAGTGTCTGTCTGATGTGAAAAATTTGATCTGTAGTTGATCTGTTACGTTTAAATCCACATTGATAATCACCTATAATTTCATTAGCATATGGGGTTAGTCTTGTTAAAAGAATGTTAGATAATATTTTATATGTTGTTGAGAGTAGAGAAATTCCACGGTAATTATTGCAGTTCATTTTATCACCTTTTTTAAACACAGGAACAATTATGGATTCTTTCCACTGTTGAGGGATTTCTTCTTTATTCCATATTAAACAAATTAATTTATGAATTTGACATATTAACGAATTTCCACCATATTTAATTAACTCAGCTGGTATTAAATCAATGCCAGGTGCTTTGTTATTCTTTAGCCTTTTAATATAATCTTTAACTTCAGTCAAGTTAGGTTCTGGAACTAAAGGTTCTGCTGTGTGTACTTCATTTACTTCTGATTTATCTCCTACATGGACATTTAAAAGGTCATTAAAGTAGTTCTTCCATCTATTTAGAATATCGCTTGGGTCAGCTAGAAAATCACCGTCTTTATCTTTTATCAAGTTTACTTTAGGTTGCCACCCCTTTCTAAACTCATTTACACCTTTATATAAATCTCTGATATTTTTATTTTTGCTGTTTGGTTCAATTTCGTTAATTTTGCTTTTCAAGTAATCTTTTTTTACTTCTAAACGTGCGGTTAACTTCTCGCTTTATTCTATTATAATTGTTCAGATTTGTATCATCAGAGTTATTTAACCACCTAAGTCTAGCCTGATTTCTTATTTCTATTAGATTATGACATTCATTATCAAACCAGGGCTTACTTTTTCTCGGTTTATGGTATCCTATACTATCTTTAGCTGCTGATTCTATTGCATTACGTATGTGCTCCCAATTCTTATTTACGTCTGTTTCATTTATATTTTCATCATCATTTAAATCCTGCAAAACATCAAATCTATTTGACAGTTTAATTTGGTAATCTTTCTTAATTCTTTCATCAGTAAACTTTCCTGTATCAAATTTTATAACTTTTAGATTTTGTTGCTTATGATTTATCACTGAGAGTCTTTCTCTTAATTTAACAATTACTAAATAATGGTCACTGGCACAGTCAGCACCTTTATGTGTACGAACGTCAATTATACTAGTATGCTTTCTCTTATCAATAAGAATATGATCTATCTGATTATGAGTTTTACCATCTGGAGAAGACCAGGTATATTTATGGATATCTTTATGTTTAAAAGTGGTACTTTTCACAATTAAATTCTTTGAGGTTGCAAAAGTAATCAATCTTATACCATTATCATTACTTAATTCATGAAGACTTTCTTTACCAATCGTGGGTTTAAATGTCTCTTCTTTGCCAATCTGTGCATTACAGTCACCTAACAGAATTTTCATATCATACTGAGAAAATTTATCAAAGACCTGTTCTAACTCTGTATAAAAATCATCTTTAGTATTATCATCTTTATCTTCCGTTGGTGCATGTATGTTTATTAAAATAATTTTACACCACCTACCCTGTAAAACTGCATATGATATCTTATCATTAATAAATTCTACTGTTTTAAGAGCCGAGATAATTCTATTATTTATAAAAAAGCCTGTTCCAAAATTATGATTTTCAGTAGCACCATAGAAA
Organism: Lepisma saccharinum; assembly: GCF_977018435.1. Taxonomy (NCBI): domain Eukaryota; kingdom Metazoa; phylum Arthropoda; class Insecta; order Zygentoma; family Lepismatidae; genus Lepisma; species Lepisma saccharinum. The sequence goes on from NC_139234.1 coordinate 33,569,207, forward strand.
AAAGTATAATTTTTAGTTTTACAATTCCCTTCTCCTGGCCACCTAACTTCCTGGACAGCTACTACATCTAATTTATACTTAACTATCTCATTAACTGTACACTAAAATGCCCCAGGCCGGTAAAGGCTCAGAACATTCCAGGTGCCTAATTTAATATCCTTATTCCTAACGTAGATCTTATCCTTAGTCCAGAGACCTCCCAAAGTAGTCCCCACCCGGAGATCCGAACGGGGGACTATTTTACCTCCGGAATATTTTACCTTGGGAACATCCATGGCCTTATATTGTTGTTTCTTAACATGTGTTTTTACAGTGCAGAGTTGTCAGCTCTACGCCTAACCCCCAATATGAATGGAGGAACTACTACACAAGACAAACACAAACACATTAGACAGCACAATTACTACACAAGACGAACACAAACACATTAGACAGCACAACTACTACACAAGACAAACACATCACAACTATAACAAAATATAAACACAAACACACCACAACTACTACACAAGACAAACACAAACAAATTAGACAGCACAACTACTACGCAAGACAAAACCAACATACTAGACAGCACAACTACTACACAAACATACTAGACATCACTACTACAACACAAGACACATACATACATACACACCACCGATACTACACAAGACAAACAGAAACACATTAGACAGCATAACTACTACACAAAATAAACACAAACACACTAGGCACCACAACTACTACACAAGACAAACCCAAACACACTACACAGCGCAACTACTGCACAACACACACAAACACATAACAACCACTACACAAGATTATATATATATATATATATATATATATATATATATATATATATATATATATATATATATATATATATCACTTAATTTAATTTAATCCTAAATTTAAATAAGAATCTGAAGGGAAAAATATTCCATTACCAAAAATATTGATTGATTTGTTGTTTTAAGTCCACCTTATGCACAGTAAGGCTAATCGGGACTGGACCTACAGTTTAAAGTGGGATCCGAACCACTTGTGCCTCCACCGGTTATCGAACCCGGGACCCCTTAATTACAAGGAGACGACGCTACCACTGCGACATCGCGGAGCCCTCATTACCAAAAATAAAATATGTAAATATACAGTAATTACTTTGTTGACACTGCAGTTTTTTTTGGCAGTGTGTAGCTGTCTTAGGGTCGTATGTTCGAATTAGCTGACCTCAAAATATAGGAAGAGTGAACGATTAATGGAAATGGGGATGCACATTTCTATTACTTTAGTAAGCGTTCAGTCGTAAATCCTGTGGACACAGTGTGATTTTCGTGCAAGGATGGGTTCCTGGGACATCAACTAGGTTGACGTTTACTTATCGCATTACGAGGGTATGGATTTCTCTCAACAAGTGCAACAAATGTTTATGGTCATGGAAATTATCATGTTATACACACACACATACATATTTCTTGCGTTAAAATGTTTATAGTTCTCATCTATAAAAAGGCACCAATATGGCATACACTTGCATACTGCCAGAAAAGAAGCACTGAATAAATACATGAACTACATTTTTTTAAAGCTTTACTTTATTTCAACTCTGACGGCCACAATTTGCTGATACCGATACACCTTAACTGATTCCTACCGATGCCGATAATTGTATAATTCTTATTTAATTAATCGAAAATATGGCTTGTTCATGTGCACGCCAGGGCTACCGCTCACCAGAATCAAGGTGTCGTGAATCACCCTAGTCGGTCACCATCTGCTACTACCCGCAGTGAAACACAGCAGGGTATCTGATAATGCACTCATCACACCACATTAGTATTAATGATATCAAATACTCCAAATTATTCTCATATAACATTATATCACTGAAAATGTCCTGTGACATATTATGTGAACTTCTTTCTACCCCCAGAGGATGCAAAAAAAAAGAAGTTTTTGAAATGCTGCAAGCATTGTTAAAGTGTTGCAGATACACCGAAAAAATCCCTGCCAGAGAAAATTATAGTGTATTAAATAAAATTTATGTAGTGCGTATAGCGTACAACTTGCACAAGGAATGCAACCAATGTAAACAACATTCTTATCGTTTGGATTAAACTGGGGAGGGAGGAAAAAGACGTAAAAATATACACAAATACAGATATATATATTTAAAGCTCATTTGGCAATTCTGTATATGACCTGCTGTCCATTATTCTCTGTCATTTGCAATGAAAACCAGTCACTGCAGTCTCGCATCAGGCAGCAGTCACACGGAAGACCTTGACGGTAAAATTGTGCGTTAGCAATCCGTTTTTTTAAAACAAAATATACCTTCCATGAAGTAGTCAAGTGTATGTTAATGAATAGATCACTCTAGTTTACTACGTGTGGAACGATAATAGTGGTAGTGTTGTCTAGAATTATAGATTTATTGCGGACGTCAATACACACACACACACACACACACATCAAGCTTTCAGAATTAGCATGCAAATAATGTTTGTAAGTGGAAACAGTGTATCATGGAAGGAAACCAAAATTACAAGTATTATCCCTGTTACGTAAATTTTTGCACTAAACCATGGATAAATAATAGTTATAGACCTTGACGGTGAAATTACTATATAGAGATAATTCGCGATTAGAAACAATTTTCTTTTATCCATCTTGGGACTCAAGAAGACTAATTCTCATGAGCACCATAGGACATAAGAGATTTAAATTTGAATCCATAGCACCAGGATGTGATCTGTTCGAAAATGAAAACCCTTCTGTTATCTCTTCATTACCGATTGATACCTTCATGTTGTGTGGGACATTCTTATGTGAGACTCTGATTGTTGCTTCACAAGTTATTTTTAACACGTTATGGATACGACCATAATTACATTATGTTCCATGATTTGAAGTTCGGAATGTTTTAACAAAATAGTTCCTATTAATGCTACTTATTGATCGGTTTTTGAACAGCGCCTTGGGACTTCACTCTTCCCACCAGAAATATATTGAATGTTTGTTTTAGTTCACTTTATGCACAAATAAGCTAATCGGGACTAGATCTACAGTTTAAAGTGGGGGTCGAACCATTAAGTTTCTCCACCACGTATCGAACCCGGGACCCTTTGATTACAAGACGACGACGTTAGGTATTTAGATATAGTATATTGCCATATTTAAAGGGCAAAGCTCTCAATTTCTTACCTACAGGTGGACAAGACGTTTTACGAAAATAGCTCACTGAATTATGTTGCAATTAAATCTTTCCTGAACGTTACACACATCCATGTAATAAGGATTGTTCATAATAGGATCGGTATAACCTAGAAGTGTCCGTGACTGTACAATACAATCTGTAGAGTCTAACTGTTTAAGGTTATATATGATTAGGGAGTTCTAATCTAATATATATATCTTGAGAGCAGAAAATATTGTTATTTTATGTGTCTTGGGTGTGGTTGATTTGATTATACTTACCTCAGAAATTGACACTTTACCTGAATTCAGGAAGAAAATCAAACAATAGAAGCAAGGAAATCACTCTCTGATATTGGGTCTGACATCTTCCTTGGGCATCTACAAGAAAAGACAGGAAACATTTGATCAAATATCGGATAACCGAAATACAGCATCCCTGTGTATCCGATATGAAAGCACTACCTATGCGAGGTCATGACACACAAAAGAAACTAGATAGAACTCATGAACCAAGGAGAAGGACTCCCCGATGGCGTAGTGGTAATGTCGTCTCCTTGTAATCAAGGTGTCCTGGGTTCTATACCTGATGGAGGCACATGGCACAGTGGTTCGGATCCCACTTTAAACTGTTGGTCCACTCCCGATTAGCCTTTTTGTGCATAAAATCTACTTAAAACAACAATTTAATTCAATAAACTAAGACAAAACTAAAGTAGACATTTCACACTTTACATTGTGCGTTTAAAATATCTTATCAGACAGAAATGCAGGCGAAAATGAGACAACAAGAACTCCCAACTAGAGAATCCAATATTTTTTTCACACTAACACTGGCACTAATGTGACGTAAGACCTATTCTTTACATATATTGACGCTAGATTGGAAGACTTGCTTGGCGATTAGCAATGAAACACTATCCGATAATCGTGCTCGTTACCCTACCAAGTCAATGTATTTTTAATAATGACATGGTTTGTGGTGGATTTCCAGGAAATAAATGATCTGCCACACTCCCATTATTGGAGAATATTATCGAAAGCAAGCGGATGTGAAAGAAGACAGAAATAAGAAGATACCTTTTCTGTGGTAAGCTAAGTGGATGCAATTAATTATGTTTGCATCATAAATCACCCAGAAATTACTTTCTTTTATACCTAGAAATGAATTTGCCGTATCTTCTGCGTGTAGTAAGTATTGACATAACCTCTCCGTTTGTATCGGAAAAGACCCTATTATTATTAAAGGGTGAATTCCAGTGGCGTAGCATGGACATTTCGGGTGGGAACGCCAAGTCCGAAGGAAGAGCCGGCCCTTTCTTGCTTAATAATTTACTTATGGTATTAGTCGCCACAGGTACACGTATTATTTGCCTGAAGTAAGCTGGGTTTTCAATAAAACATCATCATTGCATGTTTTAGCTAGAAAATTAGATGCCTCACTATGCCACAAATGTTTTGAACTCTGGTGTTGTATACCTTTTTTTATATACCTTTCTGCATGATGCAAGTCATTAAAAACCTACCTGAATCACAAGCGCCTCTGCACAACAGTAGATGTCATTGTTGTGGGCGATCCAACTACTGATTGATTTGGTTTATTTTACTTCGCTTTTCTACCACTTTTGGTTAATTTCGAATATGAATATGAGTGATGATGAAGGGACACTGACAAAGAACACCCGTGCTCACGCCGGGATTCGAACCAGGGACCTCTGTCGTCTTGGCGCACTGTGAAAAGCAGAGTGGATGATCCAAATATCGTACACTCTACTGACGTAACAGTGCCGATTAGTAATTCAGACCACTGTTTATTACATCTTGAGAATGCTGATAAACATTTTAAAATAATTTTCTCCAGAGACCATTCGATGTTAAGAGTTTTCAAATGAATGCTAAACATTTCCATTCACACAATATTAAGTAGTTAGATAATAACGAAAAAATACAAAAAAAAAGTAATAGTTTTGCGGGTTAAGTGGTAGAGCAGCCACAGGCTGAATTTCTATCACGAGGACTTCACCAACTTATTTGACAAAAACTGTGTTGATCTTTTAGTTTCTAATACACATCGCTGTTCGTGCGATAAATTATACAATGCAGTGGCCATTAAGAAGCAGTATATTTGAGATTGGTAAAGTTACGTCAGTCAATATTGCGTATTGTAGCATCACATAGCACGAGTTGCATGAGAGCGAAGAACCGGGTAGGAATGCTACCGCTGTCGTCTGCTTCAGAAGGCAGGAAGGTTCACATGAACCAATCACGGTAGACCTCTCGTACGCTGGCGTAAGAGAGACCATTTACGCGCGTGCTGTAGAAATGGAAGCTTTCCCTCCATAAAGGCAGCAAGGAATATAGGAGTCCTGTACGCCGAACCTGCTCGGCGTCCGGCCGGGAAAGGCATTGAAAAGAGATGCTAGAACGAGTGTTGAGACTGGAGCGTTGCAAGCGGATCGCGAAAAATAGCCATTATAATGCCATGAAGGTCAAACATATATGAAATTAGTCACGTTTTACTTTATAATCACAGCTTTTAAGCATTTTTGAAATTTTAAATCTGGGAACGCCGGGCGTACGGCCGTACTATAACGCTACGCTACTGGTGAATTCATTAACATATAGACCTCAAGAGCAGTGGCGCAGGAACGTGGGCTACAGGGGTACATTGTACCCCCCAAATAATTGAAGGGGGTAGTGTATCCTCGCAAATCCGTAAATCCCCCTGTCCCCCCCTTAAATAGTTTGACAGACGGAAGGTGCTACTGTTATAAGAACATATTTTCAATTCGTTCAATAACAAAAGTTTATATTGTTTATAACTTAAAAGCATTATCTTCCTTACCACAGAAATTCAATCCATTGTAAACGTATTCTACAACATTGTGCTTGCTAATAGTTAGTTCATTGACCTGTGTTTTTTGAAACCTCTTTAAAGAGATAAAATTGTTTACAATTTGTGTGAAATGATGGAATCGGATCAAGTTTACTCTCAGAAAATCACCCTACAGACTTGAATTTGAATTTGAATATGACATTTTGGGTTCGTCAGCACTTAGGCTACTTTGCACCCGTCACATTATACGGGGTACAGCCCCTTACAATAACTAACATAACATAATTGAAATGTCGTATAACTAAAATATTAAAATTTTCTGACTTCGGTTAAAAGCTGAGACTGTAAAGCGGCACTCAACACGCATAAGGACAAAAAACAGGACTGCATACAGAATTATACTGACCACAGGGCCAGACGCCAGTGCCTCGTAAGTCTGCAAAATGCAATGCAGGGTGTACTACGTGGAAGTAAGGTTAACAATTGGGCGTACTACGTGGAAGTATCACCCCTTACACCCCCTAGTTCCAGACGAATGCTCCTTTGCGTAAGGGGTATACACTTTTCTAAAGAAGTGGTCACCTCGATTCAAACATAAGATATATCATCTTCAGAGGAGTATATGACTGACCTTCTTTTCTTTGAATTTTTCAAATGGAATTTTCCGAAACGAAATACTTACTCAAACGAGACGAGACACGATAGACCAACTTGGGAGTACAATGTACTTCACCCATAATTTTCATAACTTTGTAAGAGGGAAAACTATACTTAAATCTATACATCAAGAGATTGTTGAACATAGAGATGATACTGAGACAAGAAAGGTCTGTTTCCTCTCAAATTTCGAGACGAGCCCAAAATAAATCTCTGTAAAATCAAAGCGAAGCGATACTTGATATTCGAGACGATCTCGTTCGAGACTCTGGTATCATATTTGAGGAAATTGGTTAAAATAAATATAAATTGCTGTTGCTTATCCAGACATACCAAGCATATATGTTGTTTTTTTTTTTTCAAATAAGTCATGTATTTTGTTTACTGTAATTACAAAGTTAATCCATTAGTGACAATTGCGAGCCTGTGCTGCCCGGTTTAATCTATTCAGGATATACTAACGTATTTCGACGGTTCGCATCGTCGAAACAAGATGTAAAGGAGAAAAACGTTATTAAGAAAGATTTTGTTACCTTAATGACATATATATATGTTGTGAAACTTTGAGTGTTGCTTATACTAAACATTTCGTGGGTCAGGACAAGATACCTCGCCTTGTAATCAAGGAGTCCCACATGTACAGAGCTTTGCATTCCACTTCAAACTGTAGATTCAGTCCCGATTAACCTATCTGAGCTTGAAGTGAAGCTAGAATAAGTTTAACAACTTCTGAGTCGAAACCGAGACAAGAATAAGCACAAATTAAAAAGAGAAGGGCTTCATGACACAGGACGAGATGAAGCTGTGACAATTCTCGACTCGCCTCATCTCGATACAATTCCTAGGTGAAATGAAATGTTTCACTTTCCTAGACATTTGAACAGGGTGCAATTTGTGACTATCAGAGGACGAAAACTTTTTTTACCTAAGCATTAGATATACTTAGAATTGGACATTAATTGCTTAAAATCTAATTTTGTTATCGAATGTAACACAAACACAACGCCATTTGAAGTTAAACCCTAAAGTCAAACTGGAAGAATATTACATTAGTCAAATGAATGCACGAGATAAATTAGACTCACTACAGGCCCTATGGTTTGCCAGTTGGATTGTCAGGGGCACTGTGTTATCTAGACTTGATCCAATTCTTGCAAATTTTTCTGCATGAAAACAATGCACTGGGGGTCTAAGGAAAGGAAAAGTTCGTTTAAAACTTCCAACTGATTTCTGTAATCAATTAAGGTTAGGTTTATGGCATTTCACATTCGGCTCTTAGATACTGGTAGATTTTGGATTGGATTCACAAGGTCTTTGAGCGAGATGGGAATGTTTGATTGATTGATTTGGTTTATTTTACTTCGCTTTTCTGCCACTTTTAGCTAATCGCCAAGATGAGGATGAGTCATGATATGGTGAAATTGATGAAGGAACACTCAAAAGTAATAACCATGCCCAGGCCGGGATTTGAACCGGAGACCTCTGGTGTCATAGTGCGCTATGCCTATCACTCCGCCACAGAGACTGGCGAGGTGGGAATTGGTTTTCGATTACACTGATGAACAAATTCAAACTTTTTTTGCTCCTTTGAACGAAAATAGGTGATTATTTATAATTCGACCCCGCTGAATCCAAATCTGAAAGTAGAAATGCTGTATCACCTATAGTTTTCCCTGGATTTTCATATTTTGTTTTTAATAAAAATTTAATTCCCTTTGTAATAATACATCGAAATTTGAAATTATTTTTGTTTGTTTGCTCATGAAATAAGATTTAAATATTGAAGTGAATAACTATGAAATATATAAAAAAATAAAAAATATATATAGGACCTATTTTGACTGTTCAATTAAGAAATTTCATGCAAAAAAAGGAAAAAAAAAACAAACACATTTTTACTCACTTTCTTGAACTCTGCCGTTTGTAACTGCCACCAGAAACCTCTTTATTGAGGTTCCAACAGTAGTCTGCTAACATGTTCTGTACCGATTTTCCTGCATATCGTTTCTCCATGACAGAAATATCCTGGTGAAATCTCCCGCCGCATTCGTCACTAACCGCGCCCAAGTTAGGGGGGAAAAAGTCCAAATGCGAATGTAAAAAGTGAATTTTCAAGGACATATTGCACCCCATGCGCTGATAACACTTCAACAAGTTCTTAACAAGTTCCTTGTAGTTGTCAGATTTCACATTTCCAAGAAAATTACAGCATACTTGTCTGAAAGCTAACCATGCTCATTTCTCTTTTTCTGTTAGCAATTCCACAAAGTTGTCATCATGAATGATCTCACGGATTTGCAGCCCAATAAATATGTCTTCTTTTAACTTACTATCATTGAGTTTAGGAAATGTTTTTCTCAAGTACCCAAAATCCTCACCGTGTTTATTCAAAGCCTTACTAAAACTTTTCATCAACCCTAACTTTATATGCAACGGTGGTAACAAAATCTTGTCTTTCTCAAGTAGAGGGTGATTCCTAACATTCTTCTCTCCAGGAATTAAGTTTTTCCTTATGGGCCAATCCACAATGTTGTAATGTTTATTTTTTGCCCGGCTGTCCCATTCGCAAAGAAAGCAACAAAATTTTGTAAACCCAGACTGCATGCCTAACAGTATACCAATCATTTTGAGGTCTCCGCATATCTGCCAACCATATTTTTCATAATTTATCACTTTTAATATTGTATCCATATTTGCATACGTTTCCTTCATTGTGGAAGAATAGGCAAGGGGTACTGATGGGTACATATTCCCATTATGCAACAATACTACTTTCAAACTATTCTTAGATTAATCTAAAAATAGTCTCCACTCGTTTGGGTTGTGACTCCTTCCAAGTTTTTGCAGAAGGCCTTCTACATCATTGCAGTAAGTTAACTCATTACTAACAGAAAGAAAATGTGTCAGTGACTGTTGGCGTTTCCGACATGACACCTTAACACCATCTTGTAATAAATTTCACCCTCGGACACGAGAACCTAATAATTCCGCTTGAACTTTAGAAAGGTTGAGGTCTCTGACTAGATTATTTAGTTCGGATTGGGAAATAAAGTGAGGTATATTTGGATCTGGAAAATTTGGAATGGTGTTTGAATATGAGGGTCCAGGTTCGTCATCTGGAGAAGCACTGCTTGGTTCTGTTTCATCCACTGTCCATTCTTTAGGAGGCTTAGGAATTGGTATAAAATCATGACTCATAGGTTTATTGACTGAAGGAACATCAGGATAAAATATATAATGTTTTGATTTTGAACTATATCCCACTATGTTTGTTAAACAGAAGTAACAATCTGTAGTATGATCGTTCTGTCCATTAAGCCAACCACGTATAGCTCGCGAACAATTACAACAAATTTTACCTGGTGCCCAGCTTCTTCCCTCGTCTATTTTACTTCCAAAATACAACTCATATGCTTTTTTCACTATAGGAGTGATAGTATTTCTCTGTGACTTCGGAGTAAATTCCCCGCAAACATAACAAAACAAGTTCGGGTTATTCACACATTTGCGTGACATGGCGAACTCATTAATTGAGTTATAATATATTTCTTTAAAAAAAACAATTATGAATGCTCTGATCGTTTTGTTAAAATACAACTTACACTTCACTTCACTATACACAATATTACATTCACAATTTCACGAACATACACAAACATAAAATACGGCTACTCGCGAAGTTATCGGAAAGGAACTTAGGACTCGACTAACCCACAAAAGAACAAATTTTAACAGAGAAACAGGAAATTACTCTACTGACAGATGTTTCCTCCACGAAATATTAAGTGCCAGTCGTAAACACACAAGGTCGCTAAATGGTTCTGATCCATTTGCTAGGAACCAAATGTTAAGCCGTATGCGGAGCAGGGTGCGCAGACCTGAAACCATAAAACTATAAAATTTGGGTGTTCTGCAAAAAACTTAGGTGATACAGGAAAAAAAGGTAAAAAAGGTAAAGTGTTCCCCTGTGCATAGCACCACGCCATGAAGGCGTATAGGGGGTGTGGGGGTAACGCCCCACACTTTCTTGATCCGGTCGTGAGTGGGGGTGATGTGATCAGCATCACGCCCCTGACCGCCTTTACCCCCCAGGGTTTCCCCCAGGTACCCATGTTATTCGACGCTGGGTGGGCGCCGGGGCCGCTTCCATCGTTAGAAAAGTTCCCGGATTTGAACCGGCCGGGGATCGAACCCGGGACCTTGAGCATGGTAGTCAGACGCGTTACCGACTGAGCCACCGCACGGATGCGATATTCGTTATCAGCACATCTGAATACATAAAGATCACTTAGTTTTATTTAAAGGAGTATTTCATTGTTTATCAGTGTTATCTTTGTAGATGCGAAAATCTTTAACTGTGACCGGCACAATCTTTTGCTTACATTAAAGTTCACCTATTCACATAAACGAGGAAGTGATATGTCACCCTAGAACGCACGCATGTGTCTGCATTTAATATCATTACATACGAAAATAAACCTTGGTCGGCTCTTCATATTGTCCACCGAAGATTGAAATGAAGAGAAAACTTTCGAGTGTGTGGTTTTCCTTGCTTGCTCTGTGATCTGAATCATTTCGGTTTTGAATATGTAATGATAGTACTTTCAGTGCTTGAAGAGCGTCATTAGATACAATAAATTATATTACAATTAAATACTTTGTCAAATGTTTTACATGTATTCCGAACTTAGACCTCTTACCCAGTATTTTTTAAAAAATACAACACCCTGTAGATGTTCAAATACCAAATACATGGCTTCTAGAAGGCATAGGATGTGGTACACATCTGCCATAAATTGTTTAAAGATATTGTTGTGCTTAGTTATGGGACTTAAAAATGAAAATTAACTGAACTGATCTGGAAATCTCCTAAGTATGATATATTCAATAATATGGTGTCTATGTTCAGTGGGTGGGAGATGATTATTCCTGGTTGGGATAGCTCAAGATAGAGGAGGTGTGAATCCTACTCGCCCCTTTAATCTCACCCTGCATTAAAATCAATAGATGTATCTTTGCTCTCAATTTTCACATTTCGAACTGCTGTTATTCCGTTTCGTTAAATTCAAAATGATGTTAATGCAAATTTTGTATTAAAAAACAGGAAATTCGTGTGTGCTGTTCTAAAATGGAATATTTCCATGCCTTCACATTATACCTAGGTATAGGTACCTGAAGTAGTACATGCATACGTTAATGCGTATGTGTGTGTATATATATGGGAGGCTTGATTTTGTACCTCCTCAAATTATAAACGTTCCTGCGGCACTGTTCAAGAGTTTCTTCATAGTAAGACACCATCTCAAAAATCATTTAAGCCAATTCTAAATTTTTCTAGGCGAGCTTCACGAAGGATATTTCTCCTGTATTCCATTACCATATAAAGAAATGTTATATTTCATCTCCTTGTCTTGTCGGAGGACATTTTATCTTCAGTTATCGCAACATTGGGTAGTAACATGTGCGCGCATGTGTGGATACGATGTCATAACCCCTGTCTAACGCCAGTACGAACATGGAAACACGCATCAAAGGCCCACATGCATGCTGTAAGGATGGATATACACTTGTTAGGTTGTGTAACCAACATGGTAGCCTTTCTGAAGTCCCCCATCTTGGATTCGAATTTATTTTATAAATGGGAATGTAATTGCTTCAAGCTCATGTGATGTGTGAGGTTCATTCAAGTTCCAAGGTATATTTTTCCAGGAACAAATCTTATTTTATGCAATTCAATGTATTTAATCAGTGAAGTTCGGTACCAGTTTATATCTCTTTCTCTTCGATTTTCTATATTTGTATTTGTTGGCCATCAATATGATTTGTTTCTCCCTCTTGCATCCTACTTTTATTTTACAAAATACAGGTCCCATTTAAATGTTATTTTTATTAGTTGAATAAACGTTGCGCGAGCACGTTTCTATATTCACTTAGGGGACCGTAACAATTGGGTGGTCGAAGGAACTGGATCCTAATGTAAATAGCGTCTTCATCACTAATCCTCATGGACGGAATTAGCCTTAAGAGGCAGAAAGCGATGTAAAAATAATAAGAATATATAAACAAACGTTACAAACCTGTAAAGTTCCAAACCTCGTTATATGAATCAAACATTGCACAACTTTGATCCTTGTGTGTCGTTGATCTGAAGGTTTCAATAAACATGGCAGTCAAGAGTTGTAAACCGCACATTTTTTATTAGAAAGCAAATTATCAACATCATGATTTCAATAATTGCTTAACCCTAATGTATGAATCAACAACGACTATCAGATTTCATTCTATGCCTTGTATGCAAAAGTTATTATTAGGACTCAACGTCTCTCGGTTTAATTGTAAATTTAAGTCGATGGAATAAATACTTACGTGTATAATGTAATTATTATTGTGTATTAACAGTTTTGTGTAGATGTAAATAATAAATTATCCCATAGCTTAATATGTATAATGTATAAATTGTTCTTTATTAACAGTTTTGTGTAGATGTAAATAATAACTTATCCCATAGCTTAATACCTTCATTAAATCACTGTTAAATACAACACTAAACCTTCGCAAAATATGGTAATAATAATAGTCATCTGACTGTTAAAATATATACACCCTGATATATATTATAAAATACATTATTGTATGTGGTGAACTAGCAATTATGGCCAATGTACATAGTCTGTGCATAGCAACAATTATGCATCTTGTTTATGTGTCTTATTGATGTTTAAGTTTTAATCATGTAATCCACCTTGTTACAAGTTTGAATATATTTAATTATGAAGTTCCAATCTTGAGATGTTTATTTCTGTTTATGTCATTAATATTAGGACATAACAAAATGGCAACGAGGATTAAAGAAGATAAATAATTACTACTGTAAGTAGAATTATAGTAATTAAGTCCAAGTGAGTCAGTATTGAAAAACACATAAGTTTTATACCTGCATTTGAGGCTTATGACCCAAGCCAGGATATAAATTCGTATATTAAAAGATTCAAGGCTTTTATTGAGGCTAACGATATACAAGAAAGGAAACGAGTGTTTACTCTTATTTCTGTAATCGGTAGTTTACCATATCAAGAGCTGGAACACAGATTGAGTCCAAAGGATCCACAAGATTGCACCTTGGAGGAATTTTTGCTACATTGAGAAAAATATATGCACCACAAGTTAATAAATGGATTCAACGATTCGCTTTTATGCAAATAAAGCAAGAGCAAGGTGAGACAGCTACATCGTACATAAATCGTTTAAAAGTTGCTGCAATAACTTGTGAGTTTACAACAGATGAATTAGACACTCGTCTTAGAGAAAAACTCGTGTTCGGACTACCTGATAGTATACTAAAAGATAGATTACTGTCAGACATGCCAAACACATTCGAAAAGGTTTGTGATGTAGTACTCCAACATGAGATAATACGCACAAATAAAAATAAAGTCAACCAAAATGCATTTTTGGTAGGTGAAAATAAACAAATACAAGACTCACGTAGATTCGGTACAAACAATTCGTTTGCTAAAGCTCATTTTTCAAAGAATCAACAAGATACAAGAGAATCAAGATTCGGAACAAATAATGCATACAAAGGCATGTCACAATCTAAACCCCATACTGCATTTAGCCAAAAATTTGTATCACGGCAAAATCAGGCAAATCATATAAAATGTAAGCGCTGTGCAAGGTTAGGTTGTACATTCAAAGAGAACTGTCCTGGATTCAATGCTATTTGCAGTTTCTGTAAGAAGAAAGGACATTTCTTGGCTGCATGTTTCGATAGAAATAAACAATGCAAGGAACCTGCAGTCAATTTATCTAGTATGTATAAAGGAAATTGTGAAATGAGGAACAGTAATTTGGATACCAAAGCTAATGGTTATGGAGAATACAATTCTCAACTTAACTTATTCTCCGTGCAAGAAGATAGTGCATATACTTTTTTAACTACGAACACGCAACAAATGTACAATAAAAAAGCAAACGAATCTATTTCTAATTTGCAACACGCATCTGATCAGATTTCATTGAGAAATGAACGTTTACATTTGTACATTGATATTATAATACAAGACCAATCGTTAGAAGCTATTGTCGATTCTGGTAGTTTTGCTAATTTCATTTCAAAAGATTTGTTAACTAATATTATTGGCAACTTCACACTGAGTCCGTTATTAAATTCATATACGTCGATATCAGGTGAAAGATTGTGTTTATTAGGCCAATTAAGCTTACAAATTTACTATCATGGCTAAATGTTCATGATGCCTTTTGTTGTTGGCGATAAGATTAATACAAATATATTAATTGGCAGAGTTGGAATGAACATATTATTTGGTGATTGGCGCAGCAAACTTCTAAATGAGTTTCCTGAAACTGATTATGTTCAAAAAGAAGATTCTACACATGCATGCTTAGGTCTGGAATCAAAAGATTCGCTACCAGATGCTTGTTCGAAAATTCAGCGTGCAGGCATAATGGATACTCCAAAGGTACATGTACAGAAGATTGATGACGTGGGTGAATGTTCACGAACATCAAATGTGCAAGGGCAAACTAGCAAAGTCATGATTCTGAACAAACACAAAGCCGACGTACATAATTCAAGTAATGTAAAACAAATGAACATTGAAGACTGTCGTTCACAATTACTGACATCTTTTGCAGAATTGTTTAATGAGGACATTAGTACACCTATTAAAGATTTCAAGGTATCAATACCTTTACAGAAGAATGCTAGGCCTGTGTTCAGGAAAGCGTACAGAATAGCATATTCATTACGAGATCAAATAAAAGAAGAAATAGGTAATATGTGTAAGCAGAATATTATAGAACATATATTCTATAGAACATATGCTCCTATAGAATATTCAGAATGGGCTAGTCCTATTGTGCCAGTTAAGAAATCAAATTATTCTATACGTATCTGTGTAGATTACTCGAAAACGGTCAATTTTCAAACCGATGGTTTAGTGTATCCTCTACCAGACTTTCCTGATATTTTACAAAAAGTTAAAATAGGAACGTACTACACCAGGCTTGATTTACGTTCAGCATTTTTACAAGTTAGTTTGCATCCAGACTCACAAAACATATTGTGTTTAAATTATGATTCTCACTTGTACAGAATGCAACGTTTACCATTTGGTACAAATGTTTCGTCTCAGCTTTTCCAACAGGTAATTGATTCAATTTTAACAGGATTGGAAAGAGTTGCAGCATTTATTGATGATGTTATCATTTCCGGAGATAGTCTACAAGAATGTTTCCTAAGAACAAAACAAGTTCTGGAACGCTTTAAAGATTATAATGTTAAGGTCAATTTAAGTAAATCTGAATTCCTAGTGCAAGAAGTGATTTACTTAGGAAGACGTTTCACGGCAAATGGAATCACACCAACTGAAAAGCATGTGCGTGCTATTTTAGAAAGTCCAGAGCCAAAGGATAAGGTTCAACTACAAAGTTTTTTAGGGATGGTTGCATTTCAAAGCCGTTTTCTACACAACTTGTCATCTACAATACCACACCTATATCGACTTCTGAGGAAAGGCGAAAAATGGTTGTGGTCTAATCAATGTATATCGGAATTTAAGGCTGTTAAAGATAAGATTGTTCAGACACCTGCTATAATTCCTTTCGATCCTTCAAAAGAAATAATCCTAGAAACGGATAGTTCTTGCTACGGTATTGGAGGACGATTAGGGCACAAGATAAATGGCGAACATCGAACAGTGGCGTGTTTTTCAGCTACACTTTCACCTGCTCAGAAGAATTACTGTCAGGGAGAAAGAGAGGCATTAGCCATTGTTTCGTCTGTGAAACATTTTTACTTATATCTGGCAGGTCAAAAATTTACAATATACACTGATTCAACGACTGCGAAATCATTGCTTGATTCGAATACACCAGTGCCAATGCAACACAATGCACGTTGGCAGAGGTGGAAAATATTCATGGCATCTCTGAATTAGGAAATAGTGTATTCTAAGAAGGTTCCAATAGCAGACGCTTTGTCAAGATTACCACTACCTGAAGAATTGCAATCAGATTTGGTTTTGACAGTGTATGCAGATCTAGAACAAAAGTTACAACCATTATGCATATCTGAGATCAAGGGGCACACAAAAAGCGATAGTTTGTTGTCTAAAATAACAATTTACGTTAAGAATGGTTGGCCAAGAGGAATTGATCCACAAATCAATGAGGAAGCAGTAGCTTTATGGAAGAAACGTCTGGAACTGTCAACAGAAGATGGATTGTTGATGTGGGGTGATAGAATTGTATTGCCACAGACACTGCGATGCAAGTTTCTCACTCAAATTCATGGTCTGCACAGTGGCGTAGTGAGATTAAAACAGATTTGCAGAGATTTAGTTTGGTGGCCAAAAATGACTTCTGACATTGAAAGTTTTGTTGCAAAATCTGATGCTTGTCAGACGAATGCAAGAGCTCCAGCAAAAGGACAATTTATATCATGGACACCGACATCACAACCTATGGAACGTGTACATGTCGATCATTTCTATTTCAAAGGTTATTTATTCCTGTTGTGTGTTGATGCTCACACGAAATTTTTGAATGTTTGGCAATGTTCTAATTTAACGGCTCAGGAAGCAATTAGACATTTAAAAAGCCAATTTTACATACTTGGTTCTCCAAAAGAGTTAGTCTCAGATAATGGACAACCCTTTGCAAGTAAACAATTTAAGATGTTCTGCCAAAGGTTGGGCATTGAACTAAAGCATTCCTGCCCATATAAACCTTCGGGAAACGGGTTGGCTGAGAGAACAGTCAATACCGTGAAAAGGTATCTAACCCTCATAGGAGATTTTCCAAAAGGGGATGTTAGAAAATTAAATACTGAAGTAGAATCACTACTGCGTACAGTAATACACTGGCATAACAACACTCCATTGCCATCAACTGGAACATCTCCAAGTTCATTAATGTTTTCTTACAACACTGCAAGTAATATAATCATTAAAGATGACACTGAAAATGTTCATCATGAATGTGAGAAATTTTCAATTGGAAATAAAGTATATTATTACTGTCCTGAAAGAAAGATATATCGGAAAGGAGAGATTATTGAAAGATGCAGTTTTGCTGTGTATAAAGTAAGAGATGTAGAAAGTGGCAGATACAGAAATGTACACTATTCATTTTTAAAGATTCTCCATGAAACAGGAGGAGATACAAATAAGTCAGAAATATCCAAGGAATATGACGATAGTGCATATCATGCATATTTATATCATCCAATTAAAAATGAAATGCATCGGCAGGAACTAAGCGACAGTGAAGAACACAATGCTCACAGTTCGTCTCCGAAGCAAGAAAGTAGATCATATTCGAAGGAAGCGAGCAGCATTGGTCCAGGAACAAGTTTGTCTTCGAAGGGAGGAAGTGATTTTGTAAGAAGGAAATCTGAAAGAGTAAAAAGGCCAAGAGTGTTTTACCCCTCATAAATTTGTTTCTCTAGAAGGGGAGGAGATTGATATATATTATAAAATACATTATTGTATGTGGTGAACTAGCAGTTATGGCCAATGTACATAGTCTGTGCATAGCAACAATTATGCATCTTGTTTATGTGTCTTATTGATGTTTAAGTTTTAATCATGTAATCCACCTTGTTACAAGTTTGAATATATTTAATTATGAAGTTCCAATCTTGAGATGTTTATTTCTGTTTATGTCATTAATATTAGGACATAACACACCCTCTTCTTAGAAGTATTGACAAAATTAAAGGTTAATTTTTGTAACCAAACAACAAATTATGGCATGTTAAATAGTATTTTTTATCAATTAATTTATTACACCGTAATAAAAAGCACCTAACAAACTTATTTCAGATGTTTGCTCATGAGGGAAAGGATTTGCATGTTTGTAAAGAGAGGTCATAAAGATGGTGAATACATATTTAGATAACGAATAATTATTTGCACAGTCGTACGTAGTACGACTATGTTCACGTTCATCAATCAAACGCTGCAATCTAGTTCATGTGACACAATTTCTTTCTTCTTAGTCCGTGTTCGATCCTTTCATTTATTTGTTTCCGTTTCGTTCTGTTCCCTTTTCATATCCCAACAGTATAACTAAGACTACTCGCACTACAACAACTACAGATTGTGTTTATTTTTTAAGTATAAATAAGTAATGTGTATTTTGTAGCCTAGTGATATTTGGTGAATTATATTTTAATTTTTCCACCCTCTTCCATTCTTCATACACATTTTCAAAGGGGTGGGTGTAACTATCCACATAACTGATTTACATCTTCAAATGTACAGCAACGGACACTTCTGGATTGTAACTATCCCATTAATTTTCAATGCAACCATTACAACCTAGATGTGTCTATGACTGTACACCCCGCTCTTCCACGCATGAGGTCACAGAATGAAAGCTATGAAAACTTGCTTCACCTACTCGCTTAAGAATTAAGAGAGGGCTTACCATGGGGATTTTGATTGATTTGGTATTTTAAGTCCACTTTATGCGCAGTAAGGCTAATTGGGACTGTACCTACAGTTTAAAGTGGGATCCGAACCACTATGTGCCTCCACCGGGTATCGAACCCGGAACCCCTTGATTACAAGGCGACGACGCTACCACAGCGCCATGGGAGAGGCACTTACCATGGGGATATTACACACGAGAATTATAAATTGAGGAAGTTTCTGGTGAATAAGTTTATGGCATTCTTATTCTATTATGGTGTCATTCAGCATAGCTGAAAAAATAGCTTGAGTCGTCAGTCGTGTCATTCTGTGTCAAAGAGGCCTAGTAAATAATAACGCAACGCAAACATCAATACATTTGATCTGACCCTCTATCTACTTGCGAGAGACAACGATCCATCAACAAGTGAGCTGTCGGCATGTTGGACACTAGCAAACTTGAAAGTTTTATGTGAGGTAGAAAGAAGGGGGCGTTTGGATAAATACACA
This sequence comes from Lepisma saccharinum, assembly GCF_977018435.1. Taxonomy (NCBI): domain Eukaryota; kingdom Metazoa; phylum Arthropoda; class Insecta; order Zygentoma; family Lepismatidae; genus Lepisma; species Lepisma saccharinum. Next base: position 33,588,836 of record NC_139234.1, read on the forward strand.
TGATTTTTAAAATTCCAAAGGCACGTCATTGCCCTCCTTGCTTATCTTCCAGTTGATCCTACTCTAGACTTGTCGGATTTCAGACTGTCTGCGGGTTTGCGACGTAGTTTTGTCAAATGGTTTGTAGTTGGTATCTATGAAAGCTGGGGGTGGGGGTTGCTCATTCACTACCTCGCTTTTTATTTAAGAAAAAAATCTTTTGATGTAGCATTATGCACAATTTGGTAACGTATCGCGAGTATGCTCTCGTTCACGGATACCTGTAGATGAAAACAAAATAGTAGACGAGTTCTCCGCAGATAACACATTCCCATGAATGTACAAAGAAGCTGTGAGGTAGGGTGTCACAGGTTCTTGATCTGAAACCATACTTGAAGTAGTATCATCAGCACCTCACTGCGACTGCGTTTACACCAAGAATCACCCCCAAAGGGCATGTGTTCGCAAAGCCACTTATGCAGGGAAAAAATATAATCCTTCAGTTCACACACCCCAAGAATTGAACCGGTGTGTCTCACGTAATATCCAAAATCGATGTGACGTGACGACTGCAGATCACCATTGTACTCCTATATATTATGTTATAATTATTGGTAATGTAAATTAAATATAAACTTTGCAGAGCTAGTGGGTTTATTTGTGTTTAACCGGACAGAATCTGTTTGAAAGGATCATGGTGGATGTCAATGTGTTTTTTCAGGGGAACCAGTTGAGTCTGAGTCGAACACTGCTTCTCTGTGATTTCATCTGCGTCTGACGGTCGAAGCACCTTGGCAACTTTATCCAAAGGAGTTTCAGAATGTTCGATTATCTTAAGCTGGACTTGTGCAGTGAACCGAAGCGAGAACAGGTACGACATCTCTAGTTCCGTCTTCGCCAGAGGGATGGCTTTGTCGAAATGTTCGACGGCACATTTGAAGTTGCCCCTCTGCACCTCGATGACCCCTAAGGTCTCGTACGCGAATTCGCATCTTTCGTCGATGCTGAGAGCCTTGGAGATCATCCTCTTCGCCTTCTCCACGTTGCCCGTCCACTGGAGCGTCAGGAGTCCTCGGTGAACGTAGACGGAGGAGTTCTCGGGATCGATTTCTGCGGCCTTCCTCAGGAAACCTTCAGCCTCTTTGTAGCGCTGCTGATCGCACAGCACGATCCCGAGGAGCGAGTAGCAGTCGGAACACTTTGGGAACTTCTTGATGGCTCCGTGGAACGATTCGATGGCATCTTTCATCTTCTCGATGTCTCTCACGGAGAACGCGTAGCGGTAATCGGTGTAACACTTTTGCACGAACGCCAATGCGAACCTTGGGCTCAAGGAGATCGCCTTGTTGAAGTCGCTCATCGCTTCGGGTACCTTTTCCAGGATCAGGTGAGCCTGTCCTCTGTGGTGGTAGATGTCTGGGTTTCTGGGATCGAGGTCGACGGCCGTGTTGAAGTCCGCCATACATCTCTCTGGGTCCTCCAGCTGTATGAACGTGGTGGCTCGTTTTATCAACGCGTTCACTCTCACCTTCACGTACACGTCTTTGCTATCCGCGACAATGTTGAAATCCTCCAAAGCTTTGTGTTGATCGCCCGATAGGAGGTAGAATGTTCCTCTCAGAAGATGCGTCTCCATCTTGTACCGGCTCTCTTTCTTCTCCAGCTCTCCTTCCAGAGCAACCATAAGCAGATCGTAGTTGTGGGCCTTAAGGGCCTTTTGAGCATACAAGTACCCTCCCTGCTTGGCTTCCTTCTCCTTAATAGCGCACCAGTCGTTTGGACGAATGATAAAGGTCCTGGTGAAATCATCCGACGTAAGCACTCGACGTGTTCCGGTTCTTGATCTTCTGCTCCGCACTTTTCTCGTTGGTTCTGTTTCCTGATCCTCTTCTTCAATATTTTCACTTTCCTCCTTTGTGAATATGTTCTTCGTTGGATCCTCCATGAATGATGAGAAGTAAGTTTTGATGAAGTGACGTGAAGGCATGGCTAGTTGCCTCTTGGACATTGCTTCCTTCGCGTGCGCCCTTCCAAGTTCTTTCAAGATCTTATCGGCGGCCATGAGGGAGTCTGCGTTCTCGAAACGTTCCATGATGCACAGCGCGGTAATGTCCTCCAAAGCGTCTTCTAGTTCGTTGTTCAACTGAGCTGCCCTGGCTCGCAACAGAAGGGCTTTGGCGCACGTTGGATTGATCTCCAAGACTTTGCAGCAGTCTTTCTTGACCGCCTCATAGACTTCCATCTTCTCGTATATCACAGCCTTGTTCAGATACAGCTTGCACAATTCAGACTTTCTCTCTGGAGGACAGTAGCGGATGGCCGTGGAGTAGGCTCTGACCGCCTCTCTGTATCGACCGGCTTTGTACAGCTTGTTGCCTCTGAACATGAAGACCTGAGCTCGTTCCCAGAACGGCTCTATATCTGCATCTTCTTCAACCTCTAAATCTAGCAGTTCTGCCTCCATGACATTGGCCGTCTCCACTGACCTCTCATCCGCTTCTTGTCCCTCTGCCTCGTTCTGCTCCTCTTCTTCTTTTTCGTCCTCATCCTCCTCCTCATCTTCATCATCATCGTCGTCATATATATCAAATTCTGGGGTGTTGTCTGGGGCGTTTTCTGGGATCATGGTTCGAGACTTGAACTTGTAGAGGTCCGTGCGGGAACCTTCGTCGTCGTTCCCGCTGAGAAAGTACCAACAGCCGAAACCGAAGACAAGGGGCGTCCCGATGGCCACTGCCGTCTGCCATTTCATGAACGAGGAGCTTGCTGCTGCAGACGCAATGGCACTGTACGTAGCCCTGCCTAATCCCTTGAACGGGGAAGCGTCCACCGAAGGTGACTGCGGCCTCATGAAACCAAACATCTTGCTCTGGGAGTTCCTGCAACTGAGATTCGACAACCAATTACACGAAGGCATACAGCACTTAAAATCGACACTTGCGTGGATTTGCCGAAGAATGAACAGTTACTTAAGACGAATGTGTGAGCTGTCAGTAGTGACTTTGATTTTTCGTATACGCGATAACACGGAAAAATGTTAATTTTTGCACACACACATACACAAAGTGTTTATGAATGTATAGTGACATGTTCTCAACACATTTCTAATGCCCAAGAAATCACGAAATAATTCGAATTTGGAATAAAATGCTAATTGTGGCCTCCATCCCGAATATCAACATATAGATTTAACATTTATTGTGTTGTAGGCTTAAAAGTAATATGTAGGCTACCACATTTATGTGTGTATAACATGCACATTTTCCAAACTTTAATCCTAAAAAAGTATGGCGTGTGTTCCACATGGAATAATTCCTACAGCTATAGGAAACTACGTGTAAATAGATGTTTCCCATGAATTTTCACCTTATATCGAAATGTTTTGCATCACCCAGCAAAGTGACTAGATTCCGGCGTGAGATCGAGTGAGATCTATTTACACGTAGTTTCCTATAGCTGTAGAAATTATTCCATGTGGAACACACGCCATAGTTCTTTAGGATAAAAGTTTGGAAAATGTGCATGTTATACACACATAAATGTGGTACATATTACTTTTAAGCCTACAACACAATAAATGTTAAATCTATACGTTGATATTCACGATAGAGGCCACAATTAGCATGTTATTCAAAATTCGAATTATTTCGTCACACGGGAATCCTATCATCGGTATTTGCCGCCCGAGAAATAGTGAAAAATAATTTAATCAAAAATCGTTTCCAATATATGAAACTATCACAATTAGCCATACGCCAATGTACCTATAAATTAAAATACTTGATTAAAATCACAATGAAGATTTAATTTTAGGTATATTTTGTTGAAAATTGTTCTAAAATTAAAAAGTGGATTTTGGAAATAGCAACACCGAAAATTAAAAAAAATAACTCTAATTTTGGGGAGAAAAACACCAACAAATCAAGGTCCCTAGCTATGATTAATTTTGAGAATAATTTCCTCAACAACGTTCCTACTTACATTTTCATATAATTGTTTAACAATCGCCTGTGGGGTCGGTGACGAAACAAACTCGTCGAAGTATTTTTTTTTAAAGTTTGGTTTATGCTAAGCCTAGTAGGTTCAGGATCTATAGTTTAAAGTTGGAAAGGAACATGTGCCTCCAGCGGAAAGTAACCCAGATCCGTGAATTTAAATGCGACAGTGTTACCACTACGCCATCAGGACGGTTCCGGAATGAACTCGTGTTAAATGCACAATTCTTCATTTGTAATTTTAAAATCTTGTTACGAATGCAGAAATCAGAAAATTCAAAACTGGCCAGGACAAAATATTATTTTCCTTTATGCGAATAAGATAGTAAATAAAATACTATTCTTGTTGTTGTCTCGGTTTTCAAAGTTTCCTTAAAATGCAATGACTGAGTTTCTTCGTTCAATCACATAGAAAAAAATATTAATTTTATCGATATTTATAAGGATTTTAAGGTGCAAAATTATATTCGGAAAAGGGAAAAAACAGGTACTGAAAATATTTTTAAAAAGGTGCTGTTAAAATGTCTTTATTCAATGCTCTGCGCCTTCTGTATATAATACGCGCGGACCGCATAGAGAGCTGAGGTTCTGCCGAATATGTCTTGTTGAAGGTTTTGTTTTCTCTCGCAGGTTTTGCTACATTATCTTGGAAATTATTGGGGCTGCAATGATTATATTATGCCATTTTATAGCTTTCGTTCTGCTCTACAAAATGGAGTGATAACAATTCATTTCTCTGTCCAATTGTTTAACAAAACATGAAAGAAAAGGAAGGAAAACGTATTGAAGCATCAAAGAGCGGTTAAAAATGAGATTAATGTGTTAATCTCACCAAAAGGTGCAAAAGGTGGCAACAAAGTGTGTTCATTTTACTTGATTCCATGTCCTAAAATACATATCTCAAACCATCAGTATGAAAACAGCTATAAGGGTGTAAGGGGTGATCATTCTGGTAGTACACCCAACTGTCAACCTCACTTCCATGCAGTACACCCTGGACTGCATTTTGCAGACAAACGAGGCTCTGGCGACTGGCCCTATGGCCAGTATAATTCTGTGTGTTTTCCTGTTTTTTGTCCTTACGTGTGCTGAGTTCTCGTTTACAGGATCAGCTTTTAACGGAAATCAGAATATTTTAAGATTTTAGTTACGCAACGTTAGAGTTGTTATTTGTAACGGTAAGGTGCTGGACCCCGTATAATGTGACGGGTGCAAAAGTAAGTGCTGACGTATCCAAAATTTTAAAATCAAATTCAAAAGAAAACAGCTATATTTTTGTAAAGGAGCTGCTCCGTTCCCTATTTATAAGTGAGAGCCCCTTGCCCATAATTAGTGACTACAGTCAATGGCAAAGAAAATAATAAGCAGACTGGTCATCAACTCTCCTTATTCCCTCCGTGTCTGAGGGGTTAGCACAGAGCACTACGACGGCAGGAGTCCCAGGCTCGAAACCGGCCTGGGCACGGGTGTTTATCAGTGGCGTAGCATGGGCATTTGGGGTGGGAACGCCAAGTCCGAAGGAAGGGTCGGCCCTTTTTTGCTTAATAATTTACTTATGGGATTAGTCGCCACAGGTATTGTTTATTTGCCTGAAGTCTGCTGGGTTTTCAATAAAACATCATCCATGCATATCTTAGCTAGAAAATGAGATGCCTCACTGAGCAACAAATGTTTTGAACTCTGGTGATTTATACTTTTCGGTATGACGCAAGCCATTAGAAAACCTACCTGAATCACAAGCGCCTCTGAACAACAATAGACGTCATTGTTGTGGATGATCCAACTACTGATTGATTTGGTTTATTTTACTTCGCTTTTCTACCACTTTTGGTTAATCACGAATATGAATATGAGTGATGATATTTATGAAGTTGATGAAGGGAAACTCATAAAGAACACCCGTGCAAACGCCGGGATTCGAACCAGGGACCTCTGTCGTCTTGGCGTAACAGTGCCGATTAGTAATTCACACCACTGTTTATTGCATCTTGGAATGGTGATAAACATTTTAAAATAATTTTGTCCACAGACCATTCGATGTTAAGTTTTCAAATGAATGCTAACATTTCCATTGACATAATATTAAGCAGTTAGATACTAACCAAGAAATAATAATAATAAAAAAAGAATACTTTTGCGGTTAAGTGGTAGAGCAGGCACAGGTTGAATTTCTACCACGAGGACTTCACCAACTTATTTGACAAAAAGTGTGTTGATCTTTTAGTTTTTAATGCACATCGCTGTTCTTGCGATAAATTATACAATGCACTGGTCATTAAGAAATGGTATATTTGAGTTTGGTAATGTTACGTCAGTCAATATTGCGTATTGTAGCATCACATAGCACAAGTGGCACGAGCGCGAAGAACCGGGTAGGAATTCTACCGCTGTCGTCTGCTTCAGAAGGCAGGAAGGGTCACATGAACCAATCACGTAGCCCTCTGCTCCATACGCTGGCGTAAGAGAGAGCATTTGCTCGCGTGCTGTAGATACCCAAGCTTTCCCTCCAGAAAGGCAGCAAGGAATATAGAGTTTCTTTACGCCGAACCTGACCGGCGTCCAGGCAGGAAAGGCATTGAAAAAAATGCTGGAACGAGTGTTGTTAGTGGAGCGTTGCAAGCGGATCGCGAAAAAATAGCTATTATAATGCCACGAAGGTTAAACATATATGAAATTAATCAAGATTTACTTTATATTAACAGCATTTACGTATTATTGAAATTTTAGATCAGGGAACACCGGGCGTATGGGCGTACTATAACGCTACGCCACTGGTGTTTATGTGACTCTCTTCTCATACATTTCATAATACTTGTATAATCATGTCTGTGTGAACGTTTGAGCTCTAATATCGGTAATTTGCAGTCAACGGATAAGGCTAGTCTGGATCTCCATCTATAGTTGTCAGAAGCTGGTGGCTTTAGTGCACTTAATGCATCGTGCATATTAAAGTAAAGGAACTATGTGTATATGATCGCAAAAAAAAAATAAAAAAGATTTAATACGTACCTTAGCACTTCAACACCATGGTAAAAGAAGAGTGCGTATAATGTTTAACTGATCAGAACCATTATTTGTCTGTGAACATGAGCGGAGCATCTGCAAATTTTTCTTCCATATTATTTAGAACTTTTTTTCTACATGTTTACCACAACACTAAATTGGTGGCCACATGTCGAAAGAGGCCTTCGGCGGAAACACTGGTTCCGTTGCTGCTCAACATAGCTGTAAAGATGAATGGTATTGTTGAAACTGAATTTCCTAGCTGCAATATAAATTTTTGTTTTGTATTGTGTATCATTTACAAATAAGCCCAAGGAAATGTATCTCTGGGAGGAGGCATAGTATACTTTCACATCCAGTTAGTTTTGAAGCACAGTTTCAGAGACCGGAAGGAATGCAACCAACAATCTAGTGAAATAATTCAATCTAGTAAATTATTTTTGCCTCCCCCTCCCCTCCAGTGTTGGCACCCAATTGCCGCTACTGAGAGAAATGTCTTGTACCAGGTTTACAGTTACCAATGGAGACGTGTAATTACTAGGATTGCAATAAGCATTTGTTTCCTATCTTAGGTGTTAGGATGGCGTGTATCGATAAAAATCAGGGTTGCCCACAAGGGGGATGATGGCATGGACCGCACTCTCACATCTGGTGGGGAGGGGATTTATTTCCTCAAGAAATATACATTTAAGCATGCACATATTTTATCTAAAATACGACAAAATATATTCTCGCATATGTAAAAAAGAATTAGAACTTGCCATCATCCTGCAATATGCGCGATAAGGCAGGCCAAGTAAGAGGGTGGGTTGAATTCTCGTTCTAAGTCCACTTTGTGCACAAATAGGCTAATCGGGACTGAACCTACAATTTAAAGTGGGATTAGAACCTCTGCACAATGTGCCTCCAGCGGGTATTGTACCCGGGACCCCTTGATTGCAAGGCGAAAACGTTACCACTACCCCAACGGGGAGTACCTGGTGGAGATCAGAATATATTTCGTTAGTAATTCATTTAGCTACTTAACTGGTTGCTGGCCTCCCCGATGGAGCAGTGGTATCGTGGTCGCCTTGTAATCAAGGGGTCCCGGGTTCGATAACTGGTTGTGGCACATAGTGGTTCGGATCCAACTTTAAACTGTAGGTTCAATCCCGATTAGCTTTACTGTGCATAAAGTGGACTTAAAACATCAAATCAATCAATCAATCCATGATATGAAGAAAAGGAATGATCTGAGGGGGCAGAGCAAGTAAACTGTTCAATAAAGCTACACATAATGACTTTCAGTAATAGATAGTAGTAGACACGTTGTCAAAATTAAATGAAGACTAAAATTGGTAAACGCTGTAAGTGCCACAAAAATTCAAACACCGTTTTCCACGTTAAACTGTGAAATGTGCCATGCTTGATAATGTGGTAAACGTGAAATGTGGCTGGTAGCCCTCAAAGGGCGTGTAAAAAGGCACTAGTGTGAACGTTCGTACGGGCTGATGTGCTGAACGATGCGATTTCCCAACACTTTCGCTTTTGGCACTTACAACGTTTACCACTTTTAGTCCTCAAATACTTTATGTGGATTACGCCATAAACTGGGGGAAATCTCCATTGGCCGTGTGGGATGGATATTCTTTGATAAAATGTAATTAAGGTCCACACAATGAAAAAACATAGCTAGATTTTCCGGTTTCAAATTAAGGACGGTTCCAAGGGTATATGTACAGAGTTGTCGCTATGTTGCTTTACCCTCAGTCGCATAAGATGCTTCGGCCAATGTCCATTCGCTGCTGAACCTAGAAGGTCGGTGTGAGCAGAGGCATTCCATAAAATGTACGTCCGCAATTGGTAAATCTAAAGCGGATGTTACGTTTGGCAATGTAGACAAAAATAAACAAATTGTCTCCATGGTAACGAAACTTCGTTATTGGTTGAAGGTCTAAAACAGCCTTTTTCTACCTGCCCTCAAAAGTGGAAAATGTTCACTGACTCTCATCGCTCTGCGAATACCATGGAATTAATTTTCAGACTGAAATTTGTAGCAGAGACTTCGCTTTTTTTCTGATGTAGTCACGCATTACATACATGATTTTATTAATTAATACGAAGGTATCTTTTCACTGCCTGTATGAAAATATAAATATTAATTTAATCATTTTACTTAAATCAGACTTAACTCGAAGCGCAACACCAGATCACGTGAAAAATCTCTGCAATCCATTCCTCTCCACAGATCTAACTTCTACGCCAATTCTTTTACCGTTACTTCTGCACTGGAACAGACTGTCCTCCGAAATCCAAGCCTCTTCCTCAATTGTAATATTCAAAAGAAAATTAAAATTACACATGTTAAACATTTTGTACCTAGAATGAATTCCTAGTAAACAATGCATAATATTTTTAGCTAACGAAATTTGCTTTCTCTATAGGTAGTTGTGTGCGTATGTGTGTGTGTGTGTGTGCGTGCGTGTGTGTGTGTGTGTGTTCATATAGAAACTGTACTGCGTTTATCTTTAATTTTACTCTTCACATATATCTTTCATTGTGTTAGTAAAATATAATCTATTGTGATTAATGGTTAATCCACTATTTGACTCCTCGTATTACTTTCATTTTATTTTAATTTTAATTTTACTTTTATTACATATTTTTCTATTGTCACTTTATTTTTATTTATATTTTTATATTTTTTAATTGAATACAATTAATTGTAAAGAAAAATTGAACACTATAATTAATGGTTAAGTGGAAGAGAAGACATTAATGCCTTAACTTCGCCATGAAAACAAAGTCGTAAATAATAATAGTAATTTCTCGTCAATGTTTCAATCAAAACTACATTTCCTGTTATTTCTTTTACAGTTCAATATACGGTAGGTGCTAATTGCAATAAGAGAACTAATTGTTGTTGTTGAGCTGGGGTTTTAAGTTCACTTTATGCACAGTAAGGCTAATCGGGACTGGGCCTACAGTTTAAAGTGGGATCCGAACCACTTGTGCGTCCACCGGGTATCGAACCCGGGACCCCTTGAGTACAAGGCGACGACGCTACCACTGCGCCATCGGGTAGGCTTAAGAAGAGAACTAAATTTCCCTTCACAATTTCACTTGATCTTACATTATTAAGAAGTCTCCTTGTTTGTGCTGGCATCTAGCGTCTGTTTATACAAGTCTACCACGCACACAGACACAATGTGATATATTAGATGTTTTCCTCCTCAACAGTTTTGATACGTTATCATGTGCGCTTTCTGTGAATGTTCCTTCATCAATTTCATCATATCATCACTCATTCCCATTTTCGCGATTAGCGAAAAGTGGCAGAAAGGTGAAGTAAAGTAAACCAAATCAATCAATCAGATAATTCAACATTCGATAAACTGACAAAATCACGCAAACATAGAAATATTGATCTATCTGGCGGGCTTGAAAGTAATGCGTCCTATTTTTTTGTGAGGGTGTAAAGACATTTTGGATTTTGAGCAACCATGCATTGTACTCTTCAGACTTTCCCCCTTCTTCATTCCAAGTTTCAAACTTCTATTACCAAGGGTTGCTGAACTAGAGCGAGGAAAATGGCAGCATGTAACCATACTACGTGGGTCGTTCAATATATAAGTTTCCGTATGCTGTAAAAAAAATATTTTTAGGATACATTAGAAAACTATACATACATGTGTAGGAGGATCCTTCCTCACTTCTCCACATAATCCCCATAGAGATTCAAGCATTTGTCCCACCGTTGCACCAATTTGTCCATACCCTTTGCAAGAAAATCAGGGCTCTGGCTATTGAGCACTACTGTCACATTACGCTTCACTTCTTCATCTGTTTCGAAACGGTAACCTTGCAATTCAGACTTTAACACCGGGAAAAGATGGAAATCACTCTGCGCTAAATCGGGGCTGTATCGAGGGTGGAGGAGTCGTTCCCACCCCAATTCTTCAATTTTGTGTTGTGTTTGCACTGCTGAGTGGTGGCGAGCGTTATCGTCAAGAAGAATGACACCAGCTGACAGGAGACCTGGTCGCCTATGTCGAATTGCGTTTTTCAGTTTATCCAATTTTTGACAGTAACGGTCAGCATTAATTGTTCTTCCTCGCTCCAAAAAGTCCATAAGCAGAACGCCCTTAGCATCCATGCTTCTGAACTTCTTATGACGCGAGCCCGTGTTTTCCGAACAAGCATTTACTTTTCGCCCTTGAGCGCATGCGCCTTCACGTCTGATAACGAATCGATTGTTGTTCCTTGTAGACGAAGGATGGCGCTTATCAACCACGTACTTCTTTTTAATGGCATTGCTTTATACAATATTTTATAGCACAGGGAAACTTATATATTGAACGTCCCTAGTATGTTGGTGCACCTGAAACTTCGTGTGGTGACCGAGTTTCTAACTGCAGAAAATGTGTCCCCCAATTGACATTCATCAGTGAATGAAGGCTTTTTTACGGCAATGAATGTGTAACGTCAGTACTGTATTATGTCGGGCTGTTCATGCTTACAATGAAAACCCCTGCCGAGGACCTCTCAACGTGTGTCACAAATAACTTTGAGAGTTCCTCAGCAGGGGTTTTCATTGTAAGCATGAACAGCCCGACATAATACAGTACTGACGTTACACATTCATTGCCATAAAAAGCCTTCATTCTCTGATGAATGTCAATTGGGGGACACATTTTCTGCAGTTAGAAACTCGGTCACCACCCGCAGTTTCAGGTGCACCGACATAGTATAGTTATATGTTGCCATTTTCCTCGCTCTAGTTCAGCAACCCATGGTGATAGAAGTTTGAAACTTGGAGTGAAGAAGCGGGAAAGTCTGAAGAGTACAATGCATGGTTGCTCAAAATACAAAATGTCTTTACACCGTCACAAAAAAATAGGAGTCATTACTTTTCAGCCCGCCCTCGTACAATATCACCATTATTGTCGATTTGCAAACATTTAACATAAACTCCCTCCCTCGCTCCTCTGGTAGTGGTTTTAGTTTTGGTTCCACTTTATGCATAGGAAGGCTATTCGGGACTGGACCTACAGTTTAATGTGTGATCGGAACCACTTCTGTCTTCATCAGGTATCGAACGTGCTGGTAATAGTGAACAAGGAGAATAACAACATTTGCATATAGCAAACAAACAAGCTGATCTGATTACCACTATAGAAAATAAGTTGTGATCTGTCTAGAAGTTTATTACTCATAACCAACAGACCTTACGAATAAAATCAAGCGAAATCAAGGGAGTAATATATGTAAAGAAATAACTCTACTTACGCAGTCCTCACTGCCCTGCTGCGTACTAAGGAATTTGTCTTTCCCTTCCGGCCTATCCGACTTATATTAGTAGCTATTATTACTACAGTTTCTGCACGATTTCTAGCTTGTTTTATAGAATATTTATAACTTCGCTGCATTGCTTCTTTGTTAAAGAAATCAATAACGTTGAATATTAAGTCTCTGCTTTCGTTGTGTACAGTTTTCCCTCTTGATGATGATAACAAACACCTGGCATTGAAAGAGAAGGAGCTTTTGTCAGTGCTTCACAATTGACAGCACAATGTGGTCACAATGCATGCAACTGATTGACACATCCACGCTACGACAGCGCTACAGGGACATTTTATCTTGGCTAATCTTACAATGTGAGGCTTTGTTTACAACAAAGGTTTCGATGTCATTCGTTCTCTCCTTCTCTTCTTTCCCTCCCCCTACACTGGCGCCGACAACGAGTAGAAACACACTGTACTCAAAAGAGTACCATACGTAGCCGCAGTGGCGGCGATTGGGTTCCAAATCTAGGGGGAGGGTGGGCAAAGACAGTTTTCTTTCCCTCGTATACTATAAGGTTTAGCATAATGCAGGGGCAAAAGTGTAAAAAAGTGGGGGCAACTGCCCCCCTCGCTCCCTAATCGCCGCCACGCATGCATTGATTGGTCGGCTTACACTTTTGTACCGAATGTTCTGGGTTAGAATCCTGTCCCAGGAATCAGTGTTCCCTTGTGAATTTTCCTTCATAAAGTTAATTTATTCAGTTTTCATCACTAGTTAACTCCACGGCCGAGCAACTTGAATGGTATATTTTCGATCTCTTCGCCGAGAATTCCGGGTTAGAATCCTGGTTTTAGAAAGGGTGTTAATGTAGGGATTAAGGGATGACCTTTTCCGAAGATACCCACGAAACAGTTGTTCGTAAAATTTTGGATATCTATTATGTACTAGGTGTTACACTACCTAAATTTATTGTTTTTCCACAAATGGAACTAAGGATTTCTGTTTGCAGATAAATACTAAATCATTTTTACGTGTTTGTTTGTAAAATTGAGTATATTTATAATATTTCGACGATAAAGACATATAATTGCTCTAACTTATAAACATTCTGTATCTTTAAAGATGATATACAGTATATGATTTTTCTTAATATGTAATTGATTTATGAACAACGAATAGTTTTGATAATATTTTTTATTACAAGAACAAACATATATGATACATTTACTGTTTCGTGTTACCCAGAATAAAAGCAGTCTGTATAATGAACACAAAAATGAAGGTTAGTGAAAATAATTACGTACTATATTCTCAAAATATTGAATGTATCAGAAGAAAACAAAACTAATAGGCAATATTACGTTCAGGAATAACCTCACCACTCACATTATCTGCAATGGAGTTTCACAGGGAGGGTCTAGATGAAGCTATATACTTTCCCTTGTATACATTCTACAACATATTTTTACTATAATACTGCCTTTGTGACTTACATTTAAAGTTAGATTTTGATTGATTGATTTGGTGTTTTAAGTCCACTTTATGCACAGTAAGGCTAATTGGGACTGGACCTACAGTTTAAAGTGGGATCCGAACCACTATGTGCATCCACCGGGTATCGAACCCGGCACCCAAAGTTAGATTATTTTATCTAAACATAATGTTAACTTATGTGAACAAGTGCATTTTTGTGACAATTATTATTTTAAACTTGAATATGAACTTGAAATTGAAAGCAAAGCAAATGTGATACTGTTTTAATACATTTTAATACCCACCACAGTAACATGATGGTCTGATTATGTTGGTGATAACATCATAGAGATAATCATAAAATGTGCATCACATCTGAAAAACATATCACTAATACTCTCAAGGGTTGACATTTTAGAGTACAGAAAAGAAACATACATTTTCTAGCTTATTTTTCTACATTGTTTGAAAACACGTGAAGCACAAATACGAACTTTACAACGAAACAATTGTCAACATGAATCTGTCTCCCATCCATTTTGAGTTATACGGATAACAAAATAATATTAAATGCAATGATTTTTGATTCTCTTGATTTCTTATTATGTGAATAGGCGGTGTTTGGTCTGTCCCACCCGTGACACAAAAATATTCACTTACAGCTACAAATACACTGTCCAACACAGTGGCGTATGCTGGTTCTAACGAGTGGGTAATCTCCGACCCTTGATCATCAAACTAATAAATGTTTCCGTGCATTTTATATCAGGATCCATATGGGATTTAGGAATATTTTGTGGGAATATTTGTCTTATTGTGGCGACCACAATCAATTAATTCTCATTATTGCAGTTTAATATACGTGTAGAATTTCAAATAATAAAACAAGACAGTATTATAAAGCAAAATAAAAAAAACTGTGAAATATAAAATGAAAGACATGCACTAGTGAAATAGAAACCCTCATTATTAATTTAAGTGCAAAATTCAACTTACTCCAGGACTCAGAATGAAATTCCCTATGAATGATAAAAAAAATTCCCTTTCCGAGCTCCAAATTCCCTGCGATGACAGGTTTTAAAAGTTCGAATCAGTGCAGGCCTGAGCCAGAAATTTATTTCGGGGTGGGGTGGAGAGGAGGGTACTCATTCCTTATTACCAGCCGCATCATAAAGTTGAAAAAGTGGGGGTAGAAGTTCTGAAGATAAATCTCAGATAATTACAACGTATTATGCAAGATGTTTAATCTGCAAATGAAGTAAAATTAATTACCACTATACACTTTTTAAATTAGATATATGAATGATTTCGGGGAGGGGATTTCAGCTCCCCGAGTCCTCCACCTGGCTACGTGCCTCATGTGTTTGTTCCTTATATGTTTTAGTCGTTCATCTTCATCACTATTAATCTAAAAAGGTGGAATAGTAACTTAAATAAACTAAAATATATGTAATTTATTTATATCTTTTCCTTTAAAAAATATTCGTGTGGCCGCGGTGGCTCAATCGGTGACGCGTCTGACTACCATGCTAAAGGTCCCGGGTTCGATCCCTGGCCGGTTCAAATCCGGGAACTTTTCTAACAATGGAAGCGGCCCCGGCGCCCACCCAGCGTCGAATACATGGGAAACCCTGGGGGGTAAAGGCGGTCAGGGGTGTGATGCTGATCACATCATCTCCACTCACGACCGGATCAAGAAAGTGTGGGGCGTTACCCCCACACCCCCTATACGCCTTCATGGCGTGGTGCTATGCACAGGGGAGCATTTACCTTTTTTACCTTTAAAAAATATTCAGTTCCGTGAAGGAAGTACTCTCGCTGCTTTTGAAGATTAGAGAGAAGAAACAATCACTATTTTTGCAAATACAAGAATGGGGGGAGTCAGCTTATAGGTGCATTAATTGCTTAAGTTTTGAATTTTAATTTAGTTTGCTTCATCTTCAATATTTAAGCTTTTTCCTTTTGTAACAGACATCAGCAAGACAGAAGTAAATGTATAGTGAAAATTAGCGTAGAATTGGTTTGCCTATGTTATTCATATTTTCCTGTTCTTCGCACTTTACCGGGTATGTTTTCCCTATTTCCCTTACAGAAGGCAATTTGTGAACCCAAGATTCCCGTTCCTGAGAAATGTCCCTGCCATAAAACACAGTTTCTATGTTTAGCGACGACATAGCCTTCGGGAGAGAATTGTGGAGGAGGGTTGTAGGAGGTCAATGGTCGCCAGCGGAGGGAAAGGCAAACTCTAGGGGTTGAGACCGGTGGACTCTCACCAGAAGGAGCTTACCCTGGCCACGGAATCGCCGCGCCTGAGAAGCAGAGTTTCCTCCCCCCCTCTTTTCTTTCTCTTCTCGCCAAGGGTTGTAAAGGAAGCGGGTGGAATGACGTCAGGGTGAGATTCCCTAACGTCATTCCACCGGCTGAAGAAAGGTTCCCGGACATTCAGCGGCAAACGGTTGGAAGCATTCGCGGCGCGCTGGAAGCAAAGAAATGTATGCATCGAAATTGGTTTGGAAGAATATTGCGAAGAAATGTATATATATATTTTTTTTTTAAAAAAAAAGAAAGAAATACAGCCGGGTCATCTGCGATTACCTAGATGACCCAGAGTATACGCCGCTGGTCCAACAATGGTTTTGTTAAAAGTAAAATTTCAACGGTTCTTTATGTTTTGCCACCTGCTGATTCCGAAAATGAAGTCAGAAATTGTCAATCACCCACCATTTTTTTGTAACAATAAAAATATAATTCTGTATTATTATTGCAGCATGCAGTCCATAATTAGCTGATTGGTAGGCAATATTTAAAATATTTTATGTCTTTGCTCCAACAATACACTAATAACTTTATGCCATTGATGTCTGCATGAATGACAACAATTAAACTTGTTAAACAATCCAACTGAAAAATTTGACAAGGATTAACTTTTCAACACAATGCTGTGATTTAACTGTTATGTCTACTTCTCATTTCAATAGCAAGTTGTCTGGAGGAAAGAAGCTTTCCTGAGTGTTCTTCAGTTCCAGTGAGTGTTTCGAAGCAAAGACAGAATCATGCCAAGAAGTTGCGTAAACAACAGGAACAATTTTTGTTAAAAGCAAATAGAACATTTACTCCTCGTGTAAGAAAAGCTTAAGAGTGTTACTTTGACAAAAAAAAGACTAAAACAAGAAATGGGCCTCTGATATCTGTTGTGCGAACTGTGTAACGCTTTTGAGTGGTTGGCTGAAATGATCTCGTAATATGCCTTTTGGAGTTCCTATGATATGGCGGGAACCTAAGGATCATATAACAGACTGCTATTTTTGCTTGACAAATATATCTGGGATAAATTCGAAATCAAGGCAAACAGTGAAATATCCAACACTAGAATCATAAACTCGACCGGTGCCTCATGGACCTGGAGTTCCTATACCTGCTCCACCAGATCACATTAGTATAACGGAAGAAAGTGAAAGTGTTCCTAACAAATGAAGCGAATTGCATAGTGATCTGATTTTGTGGGGAGTGTTTCAACAGCTGAACCTCACTTAATAATTCAAGAGGATCTTAACGATTTAGTTCGAAATCTAGTTAAGTAATGGTAAAGCAGAACTGCTTGCATTGCGATTAAAAGGATGGCATTTGTTGGAGAGTGACACTAGTAACTTTTTTCCGGCAACGCCAAAAAGACTTTGTAGATATGTATGCTGAAGATAAGGACCTTGTTTTCTGTTGTAACATCGATGGTCTATTAGTCACTACGTGTTCTCCATAAAAGTGAAGAATGGCGTTTGTTTTTAGACTCTTCGAAAACAAGTTTAAAAGGAGTGCTACTGCACAATTGAAATAAATATCCAAGCATTCCCGTAGCATATTCCTGGGACATGAAGGAAAGTTATGAAAACATGAAACTGTTAACAAATATCCAGTACTGTAAATACTCTTGTCAGATATGTGGAGATTTAAAAGTTATTGCTATCTTCTTAGGATTGCAACTAGGTTACACCAAATTTTGCTGTTTCCTGTGTAAATGGGACAGCAGAGATAGAAAAAATCATTATGTTAAAAAGAACTGGCCGAAGGGTCACTCATCGCAGGACTGGAGAATTTTATTCATCCACCACTTGTAAGTTCAGACAAAATCTTACTGCCTCCTCTCCACATAAAGCTTGGTCTGATGAAGAATTTTGTAAAAGGAATGCACCGTGGATTTATGTTCTTCAAAGAGAGGTTTTTGCGAATTACTGAGGCGAAACTAAAAGAGGGAATATTTGTTAGCCCTCAAATCAGGAAACTAATGAAAGATAATGATTTTGAAAAGAACCTAAGTGACCTGGAATTGGCTGCTTGGCAATCTTTCAAGGAAGTTTGCATAAATTTCCTCAGAAACTACAAGTCAAAAAATTAGAGAACTTGTCAATAATTTGATTCAGAACTATCATGCTCTGGGGTGTAATATCTCTGAAGATATACTTTTTAGACTCCCACCTAGTTTCTTCCCGCAAAACCTTGGGACAATGAGCGACGAACATGGAGAACATTTCCACCAGGATATTGGTGAAATGGAAAGGCGATACCAGGGAAAATGGACTCCAAATATATTGGCAGATTATTGCTGGACACTAAAAAGAGATGTTCCTCAGGCAAAGTACAGCCGAAAATCAAGTTCGAAGACATTCTAGATATGCCATTGTAAATAATATTGCATCGTATCACTATAAGGCTATATATGATTTGTATGTACCTGATATTTTGTATGTACCCTGTTACTCAAATTTCATGGGTGATGGATAAATTCTGTAATTAGATTTGAAATCAGCACATCAAATTCAATTAGAATCACCCCCAACTTCTCTTTTAACAGACAAAAACTTCAATTTTGTTGGACAGTGATATGGGAAAGAATTTTTAAGGGTAGTTATGTTTAATCAACAGTGTTAAGTTTCATATTTCATTGCACAGAAACTGTAAGAAAAATGTTGCTTAACTATCAGTAGAATAGTTACTATAATATGAAAAATGTAGTATAAATGACAATGGAATGCCCCATATATACAGGGCGAGTCACCTAAAATTAGCACCGGAAATATTTCGTAAACAACAATAAATATTGAAAAACTGCTTTCGTAGGTATAAGAGGGGCTCATGAAATACGGTTTTCAACACAAACTTAGGTTTTTTAAAATGGAAACCCCATTTTATTTTCAGCTCATTTGAAAATCATTAAGAATGGCCTTTGTTACATTGTAATACGTCAAGTAGTTCTCAAGTAAATGTAACGTGAAGTTGACGCTTGAAACAAACATTCTCACAAGTTGATTTGTATGTCGTAACATACATATCCCCCTTTTGACGTCATTTGTGTATCATAAGAAACATGCTACTCTTCCGCATACTACGCGTTGTGCTTAGGAAAGTTGTTAGGTTCCGACAACTGCGGATTAAAATAAAATGTGTAGTTTGTACATAAATAAGTTTTGACAAATTATCTAAAAGGTTTGATACACCTTTCTGAGTTAACAAATATTTGTACATTAAAAAGTGTAAATTTCAAACATTCCGGCATGAGTTACATACATAAAGATTAGTACATTAACACCTTTTTAATTTTTAATTGGCGTTCATTCATTTACGTCATAATTTTTAGTACATCGGAACAATCACCTCTTCTCGTTTGGTCATGATAAATTTTTAAGTTTTCAACTTTTATACATTGTACCTTATACATTTTTCTTTCTTTCTTTCAAATTGATTTAACAAATTTATCAAATAAAGCAAGGGCCAAAGAAAGCACACTGATTAACCAGATGTTTATACGTACGTACGTCATAACTGTTGCTAAGAAAATTGTATTTTCAAAGTCTGAAAATGCCGAGATGATACTTATCTATGGCTAGTGTAGGGAAAATGCAGGGCAATCGTGCATGCTGTATGCACGACGGCATTTGCGCTCGGCTCTGCCGACAGGCACAATGGGGATGTGCCTTCTGCGCTCAACTTCACGTTATAATTACTTGAGAACTACTTGACGTATTACAAACGCCATTCTCAATGATTTTTTCGAGCTGATAATAAAATGGGAGGTCCATTAAAAAAAACAACTAAGTTTATGTTGGAAACCATATTTCTTTACGTAGTTGAACGTATTGTGTCCACTAATTTCATGAGCCCCTCTCATACCTTTATATCTGCGAAAGCAGTTCTTCAATATTTATTGTTGTTTACGAAATATTTCCGGTGGTAATTTTAGGTGACTCACCCTGTATATATAATCATAAAGCCGAGCCGTTATATTCTCAACAAAGAGAACACTGATGTTGATTTGCTTCAGATTCGCCACCTTTCTTTTACTTCTTGTTTATGCTTGTTGTAAATGAAGAGTGGTCTGATGACAATGGTGTAGAAAATCTCAACGATGCTACCTAAACTGGCTCCCATGACAAGGAAAACAATTGCACCAATCCATGCTGAAAAAAAGAACAGGAGAAATGGTTACATTTACACAAACGTTTCTTAAATGCTCGCGTTTCGAATAGGGAAAACTGCAATTTAGATTTAAAAATATATGTTTAATAGTACTACTGCATAAGATACGTATTTCATTATACATGTCGTATTCAACAAATATGAAGAAGTCGTAGAAGATGTAAATTTTGCAAGCTGGAGGTGTAATTTACCATGGGAAAACATATATATTTTTGTGGTGTAATTTACCATGGGAAAACATATATATATTTGTATAATATCTAATTAAGAAATATTTTTTATATACTACATGAAATCTTACACAATATACGAAAGAAATTATAACCAGTCCATGTCCAGGCCGAGATTCAAACCCGTGACATTACATCATGTCTTTAGGATACGGAAATTGAACCTCGGCAAAGAGATCGAAAATATACCATTCAAGTTGCTCGGCCGTGGAGTTAACTAGTGATGAATAATGAATAAATGAACTTTATGAAGGAAAAAAATTACAAAGGAACACTGATGCCTGGGCCAGGATTCTAACCCAGAACATTTTCTTCTGTATGGTTTCAATGATCTTCGATTTAGAAAGTAATTGAAATCTACGTTTAGAAGCCGTTGCTAAGTCGCCACTGAGTGTAACAAACTTGATTCTGCGAATTCAAAGCGGTATATTTTGAACCAGAAATGTTAGATGCTTTAATGTGAGAAGGTATATATATTTTTCAGCACACTAATTTGCACATGGGACGTTAACTGTCCCTGTGTTTACCGCTACGAGTCTCCGAAAATCTTGGCTTAAAATTATTTTGTAGCCATCAACTATATTCTATCCCAGGAATCTGTGGAGCAAGGGAGCGAAAACGAGTCTTCGTGAGGGCTCGACCAATGAAGGTGTGGGAGGGAAAGATGAGTATGCAGGGGACTACAAGCTATAGCTGTAGCTACAAGCCATTTACAGCAGCGCCCACTCGCTTTCTTCCCTTCCCGGCCGTTATGCACGGCCTCGCTCTACAGGTTACTGGGACAGGATATAGCAAGTCGCAAAGTCTTCCTTGTAAGTACCTACATAACTTTGTTATGGAATAAAATAACTGTGTTCTTTTACTCAGCATTAAGTTGCGAAGATGACCATTTGTAAACAGTTATTAGTTCATTTATCAAATAATGATTTACTAGAATATTAGACTGGTTATAATTTCCGATGTTCAACTTGTTTATACAATGTGGATGCAAAAATTTCTTTCAGATTATTTTCAATATATATGAAATATTCAAGACGATAGCCTGTACATGATGGCTAGTGCACTTTGTATCCAAAAACGTAGAAAAAAGATTCGAAAAATAGCAAAATATCGTATTTCACAGCATAGCCGTTACCACTGCATAATGGTCGCATCTTGTTATTGCAGTCCACAAATTAGTTCATAACCTTTCATCGCGTAATCGTCGCATCAGAAAGCGAAACCAATGCAGAATCTTCGGACATAGAAGATTACATTTTGTTAGTCCGTACTTCACAACGCTGAAGTAAATTTTCTCAAGTGTAATATTTCGACTATAATGTACAAATCAATAACAACTAACCTGTTAACTTTTCTTTCAGATCGGAAAAATATTCGCTGTCAACGAAGAAATTATTGTCGCCAATTTGGACTACCGTTTTCAATTTTAGGCCATAATTCACCACTATTTCGTACACCCTAATCTTGCACTATAGCCAGTTTAATAAATGACTTTTAAGTACCGGTAATACCGGAACATAAACAAAAAAGGCAGACTCAAACTACTTTTTTTGTAAAAAAGAATGGTTTAAAATCTTCCACGATTATACGGTGAAATACTGTAATTAAGTTGTTGACAGTTTGTATATTGATTTGGGACAAAGGCATGTTCTAACAAGGAAGGTTTCTAATCTAATGCTAAAAGAAGATTATAGTATACCTGTGATATCTAACACATTTCTAACTACAATCAATCTCCTTCCTGGTGTCTTGAAATGTACATTTAGTGTTACGGATTCTTTGTCCATCACTTCATTTCGTAGAAACTTATCCCTTCAAGAAATAAAAATTAGGTATATTAAGAAGTTAAATTTGATCGTTTTTCAAAGCCATGGAGTTACATAAAATTACAAAGATACAATACTTACATTACAGCAACTTGACAATTCTAAACAACAATTTGCAGGTAAATTTTATTTGCAAATGTTTGTTTCTAAAATTCCATAGGATAGTTTTTTTTGGGGGGACGGAAAGATTCTCTACATACAAAATAGTGAAAATAATGATTTGTTTCCTGTGGTTTCATGTTGAAATATTGCATGCAAGTTCTTTTCAAATAACCCAAATGTAAGAGGTGTGATAATCGTTACTGAACCTGCAGTTTAAAATTGGATTCGAACCAACATGTGCCTTCACACAGAGTATCGAACCCGTGTGTTCATGTGTGTGTGTACCAGTGGCGGCGATTGGGTTTCAAGCAAGGTGCCAAAACTGGGGGGGGGGGGGTTCAAAGACAGTTTACTTCCCTTTGTAGCAGGCGCGTATATTCTAGGCTACCTAGGCTATCTCTGAAGCCCAGTCTAAATATGGTAGACCAGGGCATTACGGATCAATTTTTCTTTGCTTGTCTTTTGTTTTGCCTTCATTGTTGAAATGTGTTGTGGAGATGTAATGTGCAATGTTGTTCGGCGCTGTCTTTGTACTCGTGTAGACATCACTTTCTGTGGGGATGGCAATAATTGTCGAACTTGTTCTTGTGTGCCATCGCCGCTTTCTCTACTGCAGCTTGCTGTGTTGCTCGATGAGAAATCAAACTGATCCTTGGTTGCTGTATCTGAATTGTCCCTATTAGCAATTAAATTTAACTTGTGTGCTGGAATTGCACGCCGGTTTAGTGGAAAGATTCCAGTGGTCTCAAATGCTTTGACACCATTCCCAACTGTTGCGGCCTCTCTCCAAGCTCTGTCGAAAATATGTCCAAACACAAATTTATTAATTGTACGATTATGGTGTTGGTGTTGCCACTGAGTTGCATACTGGTGATAATACGATTTCAGGGGTTTGAAAACAACGACATCAAGAGGTTGCAATATGTGTGTGGTGTGAGGAGGAAGCAATAACAATTCAATGTTATTTTCTTGGCATGTATCTGCAATGTCAAGTGCTACGTGTGCACGGTGTCCATCAATAATTAGAATAACTTTTCCAGGAGCTCGGTGTTTCTGGAAATGTTGAAGCCACAGTCGAAAAGCATCTTCTGTCACCCATCCGGATTCTGTCATACAAAAATCTGTACCTGGAGGCATATCATCAAGAAATTCATCATGCCTTCGTATGCCTTTAAATATAACAAATGGCGGAATAAACACTCCTGTTGCACTTGCACAAACCAGAACAGTTACATTTTCTCCTCTTTCGGCACTTGTTATCGACACTACATTACGGGCGTCTTTCTGCGCTACTACTAGCGGGGGGCGATTGTTCAAAGGAAATCCTGTTTCATCTTGGTTGTAGATGCATTCAGGACGATTTTGTAGGTTACAGTCTGTCATTATCTGCTGTAATGTCTCGTAGAATTGTTGAACATTAGCATCTGTCATAGCCATACCTCTTGCCTGCGAGAGACCTTGTGGTTTGCGTAGGTTGAGTTCTGGGTGGCGTTTCTTAAATCCACGGAACCAGTCTTCACCTTCAGTTCCTTTTTCTTTATTAAATGGATGCGGTATGTTCTCTTTCTCTGCAAACTTGAAAACGTATCTTCGCGCAGTTTTGGGTGTTAGCCCGAAACCTCTTCGAGCTAAATCACACAATCTCGAAGAAAGAGCCTGCTCAAACTCATCACTAAACACTTGCTTTACACCAGGACGACCAACGTCATCTGATCCACCAGATGTTCTTCGTTGCAATGAAGTATATGGCACACCACAAAGTTCCGCAGCTTGGCGAATAGTCTTTTCTCCGGATGTCACCAAACGCACAGCTTCACACATTCCTACTACAGACCACGAATTCCTGGTGGACTTCTTTTGATAATCGCGAACCATCTGGAAATTGAAAGCGTCGTGTTAGAAGAGATACTGTTAAGTAAAGGTACGTAAAACGTACTGAAAGTGGGAGATCCGTTTTGCCCCGTTTTGGCCGATCCGTAATGCCCTGATTTGCATATTCTCGACATATGTCGATTTAAATAATAACAAATAGGGTTAGTCATATGACATACTGGCACATCGCAAAAACACACCCTACCTTATTACATGTTAAATTGTAGAGCACTTAAACCCCTACTTTCTACAATGCAACCTTACTAAACGTCGAACAAAACTTACAATGGGTACTTTTCCTGCACCGTCTCCACCAACTTGCTTACAACAAACACTTGTTACAGACGCGCGCCAACTGCCACAGCGAACAAAGACAGGCAGCGAGTAAGCGGACAGATGGCAGCATGATCGGCTATATTTTTCAAGTTCGTGCCTGCAACAGTTTTCTTTGCAGGTCACGTGAACCTTACATTGATCCATAATGCCCTGTGATCCGTAATGCCCTGGTCTACCCTACACAAAATAATCGACTAGCAGATGTGATTGATGTTTCACTCTCAAATTACGACCGCGGGAGAAAACGATAGTACATGGGGATGGGCTCCTTTCCTTTAAAGCTACCACCAGGCTTCATGGGTTAAATTCTTCCCCGACCAGCGCCTGGAAGCGATCTGTGGCGTATTTGTAGTGGCTTCCAAACCCTGGACAGGGAACTCTTCATTTTACAATAGAGGTAATACCTTACAGTGAAGCCAATGGATGATATTCAACGAACAATTTCCCCCACAATTCATTGCGCGAAAGCACGCCCGCGGCCATGATTCCGACAAACGTTTCGCAGCACAGACGGAGCGTGTTGAAAACACGTTTGATAAGCATTGCGCTCACAGCTTTTGTGGCAGTGATTCAAGGTACAAATATAACGATTATAAACTAAATGTAGACTTTCACATTAGATTATATACCAAACGTAGACTTCAACATTGACCAGAGTATCTAAGAAGCTGCTATTTGCCACAAAACAACGTTGTATAAAGCTATGTAACATACGAAAAAATACAGGACAGTAGTGCTATTGGGTTGTTTCAACGCAGTACTTAGTAGGTATCCTCTTTTTTTATCAATTGAATATCACTTTTTGACATATTTTGACAATTTTTTGTCGATGTTTTAGCGTTTAGCGATGTTTTAGTACAAATTTTCACTATACTCATTTTTTTTCCACTCGTACTTGGTAGGTATATTATGATCTTACGTGATACAACTTAACCTATCCTTTTTTTACGATTATTTAATTTTTTTTACGATCCTAAGTGATATAACTTAACCTATCATTTTTTTTATTTATGCACTGTTTGAACGTCATCATTTGAGGATCATATTTTGTAGGTATTTTTTTTTTATCAATCGAATATAAGTTTTTGACATATTTTGACAATTTTTTGTCGATGTTATAGCGTTTAGCGATGTTTTAGTACAAATTTTCACTGCACTTATTTTTTCTATTTATACTTGGTAGGTATATCACGATCTTACGTGATACAACTTAACCCTGCGTTAGTCTGTTGGGGTGTGACAAACCCCAGTCGAACTATATTAGTTTATTTCTCAACGATTTGGCACCACTGAACTTTGTCCATCCGTGTACCTGGCAAGTATTTATCGTGGATGTTTGTAGTGTATTTGCAATTGTAGGTGCTGGAGTTGTTAAGTTGTTGTCACGTATTTGTTGGCTTTGGGGTTTGACATACCCCGCCAGACTAGTCACGGTTCTGTTTTTATGTACGGACTAAATACAGAAAAGAGCCAATAGTTTATTTGTTATTGTTTTTCTAGTGTCTGTGTATTCTGCAAACAATGGGTTCTGCAGTGGAACGTATTAGGCGATTGTTACAAGAATGCGAAGAAGTGGAATCGGATGTGGAGGGAGGTGAGGGTAGTGATTGTTGGTCGGACCATGCTAGTGAAAATGAACATAACACAGATTCTGGAGAAGATGCGGATTTAGACAATACCGATAGTGTAAATGAGAATTTTTACGTAGGTAAGGACGGTACCACAAAGTGGAGCAAGTCAGCACCACGTACGAATACAAGAACAAGAGCGAGTAATACTATCAGAACACGTCTCCCATGTGAACGAGGTGTGGCTAAGAACTGCAAAAGTCCTTCAGAATGCTTTCAGTTATTTCTTAGTGACGACACACTGCAGAAAATCGTAAGTAACGCAAACAAATTCATAGACAATGCGTCCCAAAAGTATGGTGAACATGAGAAATATAAAGTAAAAAAATACGTCATTAGTATAAATAAAAGCGGTAATTGGACTTTTGTACATGGCAGGTGTTTATAAAGCAAACAGAGTAAATTTAGATGATTTGTGGGCGAGAGATGGTACTGGTATGGATATATTTTGGAGTACAATGACGTTGCAACGCTTCCGATTCTTACTTACTTGTCTCCGTTTCGACGACAAATCTACGAGAGCAGAGCGATCTCAATTTGATAAACTTGCACCGATAAGAGATTTTTTTGAAACTTTCGTTGAGCAGTGTAAAGTACATTACTCTGTTGGAGCAAATGTAACAATAGACGAGCAACTCGAAAAGTTCAGAGGTAGGTGTCCCTTTCGGCAATACTTACCCAACAAGCCAGGCAAGTATGGCATTACATTTTTGCTCTCGTAGATTCAAGAGTCTTCTATTCGCAAAACCTGGAAATATATGATGGTAAACAACCTGATGGACCGTTCAAAATCAGCAATTCTCCGGAATCTGTCGTAGAGCGAATGGTGTCACCAATAACAGGTTCTGGAAGAAACGTCACAGTAGATAATTGGTTCACCAGCATACCACTGGCCAATAAACTATTGAAAGATCATAACCTAACCTTACTTGGTACAACAGGAAAAACAAGAGAGAGATACCACCTGAGCTAACTGAAGGCACAAAAAGAACAGTGAACAGTAGTATCTTTGCTTTCACCAAAGATATAACGTTAGTTTCCTACTATCCCAAAAAAATATGATTGTGCTTGTCGTTTCTGCTATGCATCATGACGACAGGATTGATGATAGAACAGGCGATCTTCAAAAACCAGAAATGATCACCACGTACAATTTGTGTAAGGGTGGTGTTGACACAGTGAATCAAATGTGTGCCACGTACGACGTTTCTAGAAACTCTAGACGTTGGCGTTTGACGGTATTTTATGCTGTACTGAATATCAGTGGCATCAATTCTCAGGTTATATTTGTGAGTAACACCAACAAGCAAATACAAAGACGTAAGTTTCTAAAAAAGTTGGCGTTTGAATTGATCGAAGAACACCGCAACCTTCGGGCTGCTTCCAGCAGCAATCTTCCGAGGGAACTACAACTGAAGCTGAAAAGAAGACAAGATACAGAAGAGGACGTTCCAGCTCCAGGTCCAAAGTGTTCTCAAGGACGATGTGTAATCTGTCCACGTTCAAAAGATCGAAAGACTAGGTTCACTTGTGCAAAGTGTGCAAAATTTCTATGTTTGGAACACGCACTCTCTCTTCGTAAAGAATGTTACGGACAAGCAAACAACGGTGAACCTGACTGAATGTCACTGAACTTTGTGGTCTTTTCTTTTTTAATTTTTGCTTTCAGAAATTATTTGTAACAATAGGAAAGCTTTTTCGGCAAATGTGAGGTATTTGTAATCATAAATAAACTACCCAAAATAAAAATAAGTATTGGGGTGCCTCACACCCCACCAGACTAATGATGTATTTTCTTTTCACCAGACTGACCCAGGGTTAACCTATCCTTTTTTTTTTACGATTTTTTAATTTTTTTTACGATCCTAAGTGATATAACTTAACCTATCATTTTTTTATTTACGCACCGAACTAACCTACAAGGGACTCTGTTTGTTTTAATATTTCAGTATTATAAGGTTTTCACAAATTTTATATAACCTAAAATGTGTTGGATGTTGATTTTTAGTATGTGGCAATTTTTTATGAATTTTAAAACTGCTCCGTGACCCTCTCGTTCTTCACGTCGTAGGCGAAGGACTTCTCTGCAATCAGGATGACACTGCATAGGGTATCCTCGGGCAAGGCGTCGTGGAACTCGCAGACGACCTTGATGTTGGTTCGATCGTTGACCACAACCTTCTTCCTCTTAGATGTGTTGATGACGGTCATGGGTCTCCGGGCTTTGAATTCGCTGGGCGTGTAGTACATGTCCACGCTTCCCTCGGTCACGCGTTTGTAAGCCGTGTAAGCTTCGTAAAGTTTGAGGTAATCGTCTTTGGTCACGTCGAGGTTGTAATTCTCGCGCGGGAACACTTCGTTGCGTCCATTCTTCAGATAAACGTTCTTGATCTTGCAGTCGTCGAACTTGCTGGAATCTTTTTCCTGATTCTTGTCCCTCCCGGTCTGAAAGAGCACTACGACGAAATCTGGCATGTCGAACTGTATGTTGTTGAACTGCGTCGTCACGTCGAATTCCATGTGACTTCCCGACGCCATCTTCTGCACGCACTGGTAACCGTGAAAGTGAATCAGCAAATGCGGACTTTTCAAGATCTCCGCTTTGTACTTGAGGGCGTAGTTCGTTTCGTATTCCACCACCGGCATTCTCAATTCCATGCTTTGGATGACGCACTTGGCTGCTTCGGGTAGAGTGTTGGCTATCGGCGTGGTGCCGTCCGGACCTAAAGTAGCGTATCGCATCAGTGCGTCGTTGTCGTTGGCCGCTCTTCGAAACGTGACCCTCAGTCCTCCCTTCCACATGATCTCCTTGTAGTCCGAGAAGAATCCAGGCAGCAGACGCATGGGAAAGAGCACCGTGTGACTTTTCGTCGATATTTTGGTCCCGGCTTCGAATCCCCCGGCCTGGTAGTACGCTGCGTCCGTTTTGGATAATTTCAAGGTTCCCACTGCCGTCGACGTGATGCCTGGATAATCTATTCTGTCGATGACGGTGTTGTGTTTCCTCACCTCCACCTGCGAGAACAGGTGAGGCACGAAGTTGTCCACGAGTATCAAGTTTGCTGCTGCAGGAAACGCGTCTCCGCTTTCCTTCTTCACCACGTCGAATTGAAGGTAGAGGTCCGCTCTGTGAGGATGAATGAACCCGTCGCCTACGTCCACGTCGTATTCGATCTCTCTGTTCGCTTCGTTGAGATTGGCGAACGTGCGACGGTTGGGAGGGAAAGATTGCAATTCGTAACTTTCGATTTGCTCCATTTTACATGTATGGTTATTTATTATATGTTGATCTCCACGATGGCCGTCGTAGTGGCACCTGCGAAATCCACCACGTCTCCTTTCTCGTTCGTCACCACCAACTCTATGTCGTCTATGCGGTTGCGACATACTGGAAAATAGATCGGCGAAGAGGGCGTGTAGATGATCGGTTCCATGAACTCGGAACTTGGTTTGAAAGTGGCTATGATTCCCGTCTGCTTGTGACTTCCTAACAATCCGTCCGAGGATTTCGTGATCATACCTTCCGCCACGTTGCAGTGTACATTCAGAGTCTCTATGGCCAAAAATTTAGGAATGTTGGTTGCTACGTGCTTGATGCCAGCTTCGAGTTTTGTGTTGTTCTCGAAACCTAAAAGTTCTCCCATGGTGCCCAGGTCCACGGTCTCCGTCGCGGATAGGATTTCCACTCTGTGCGTGACCGAATTTTGAGAAAGGTACGTGCCTTTGGGTAATTGAGCTTGCAAAGTGGAAAGATTGTATTGTCCTGGCGTGACGACGATGTGTTCGCTTCCGACGCTAATTTTGTTGTTGTGCTGGGTGACGTTGGGTATGAGGTACATGCTGTAGAATGCACGCAGAGCCACGGATTTAGGATAGACGATGTCGTCGTGCAGCGTGAGTTTCAAGATTGAAGATTCGCTCGTGAGATGGAACACGCCCATCCTAGTGATGCTGTTTGAGGTTCCACAATGCTTTCTGGAAATCCTCGATCGTAGGGTTATTTATTTTAGAGAGAAACGCGAGCACGGAGAGGCAGAGATGACCGCAGTTCACGTCTCCGAAATCTTGAATGCGTTCGTCGTTGTAGTATATAGAGGTTTTGCTCGTTTTCAGATAATGAATTAAATTTGTAGGTGGAACACCTCCGAAAGAATCGAAAACGAATGCTTTATCATTATTTTTGTGGTAACATATCCAATGCGTGCCTGGATTTTCTTGACCGTCCAAGTTGACTACTCCGCATTCTCTTCTTTTCACGCTTGAAGGTAACGAGTCGGACATGAAAACTCCTCTGAAGTGTTTGATTTGTAACGGTTCGATCAGAGATTCAATGTCTCGGTTGGTGAGTGCTTCTGTTTCTTTTTTTTATATTTCTTCAAAGCATCGAGGTTGCTTTTTTGTTTTTTGGTTATACCTTTCCCCTTCTTCTCCATGGCCAGGTTGTGACGTTTCTGTTCTTCCAATTCCGCTTTGTTCTTCTTCGAGTCGATGACGGTTTTCGCGATGGCGGCACTTCCGCCGGCCAAACTTCCAACGGCCCCCAATGCTGCCAGGATGGCCGGGATGCTGAATATGAAACCTCCGATTTTTTGCTGTTTCCGCGAACGCTGCAATCTTTTCAATTGAGGTGTGCTGAGCAGCAATTTCATTCCATGTCCTTTCGACAAGCAAGAACGTTTCTTCTCGCGTTGTTTCTTGGTGAGTAACCCATCGAGGGCACCTAGATTTTTAAGATTGGAGTATGGTATCTGGTACACGACACCCTTGGGCTTCATGTTGATGCTCTATGTGTTATTTTCACGGTATGTTATTTATATATATATTCTGAGATTTTTTTTTGTGTAGTTTTTTTACGGTATGTTATTTATATATTTTCAAGGCCTCGCAGTCGTTACACAAATTCTATTACGTGCTTCGTTTTCTTGCCAAGAAGTTCCTTTGTCCCCTTGTACACGATTCGAGTTTTGTTCTCGATTAAAATAGATAGCTTCTCGTCGGATAACATGTTAGCGTATCGATCTGGTAAAAATAGACTGTATTGTGCGTTGAGCAACAGGCGTACCTTGGGACCATACTGGGTAGAAACGATTGAACCGGAAGTTATCGTGTAAGGTTTGTCGACTTCCAATTCCTGAATTTTTACATACTCGACTGACAAATTTAGCATTTGTTTTAATGCTTGGAGATCACTTATTTTTTCGGTCGCCATATCAAGAAAAATTTCAAAGTGTTAGAGAGAAATTTAATTGTTTTTCACGATGTGTGTTATTTATATATACCGAAGATTATTTTTTTTTCACGATGTGTGTTATTTATATATCAAGTTTTTTTTTTCACGATTTGTATCGAAGATTTTTTAACAGAGGAAGAAAGTCCGTGCTTCGGAGAACGCGAGGATGTGCGTAAGGATATCTTCCTTCTCCTGCATAGACTTGTACCAATCATCAGTATACCATCTTCTTCCCTGCATCGCCTCGTACAGTTCGTCCGACCTATCGTTCAATTTTTCCCCTGCAGCCGAAAGCAGAATGTTGAGATCACTGCACCTCAAGCCGCTGATCTCCCGAAGAAGGTCCTTGAGAACCATTTCACAAGGGATGCGAAATTCCGGCATTGTTCTTGCTATGATTACAAGTTTATTAACATCTCCGTTTACTACTTTCTTGAATATTTTAGATAGTAGCTCGGGTGGCAAATCAGTTATACAAGCCATGTTGTTTTTTTTTACTGTATGTTATTTATATACCCCACCCCAATTTTTGTTTCGTGTTCATGGCGATGGTGGTGCCCAGTGCGGCGACCCGTTCACCCAACGATGCGTCTCTACTCACGAATCTTTCGAAAGCTGCGTGCTCTAACTTTCTGTCTGCTTCGTGACGTGCATCCAGATCCGTCTGCGTAGTGTTGTAAGCGATGTCGTGATCTTTGCATGCGGCGTCCAACGGATTCACACCCTTGTCTCCTCTCTCCAATCTTTTCTCGAGTTTGGTACCCGGCCCGCAGTACTGGTAGCCAGGTAGATGCATCTCGAAAGGTAACTTGTTGATGATGTCGTTCACGAGTCCTTTTCCTTCGGCCACGTTCCAAAATTTCGGAGGCAGCGTGTTGATGATTTTGATCAGGTAACCTATGCCCTTGTCGTCGTTCACGATGAAGTTGGAAAGTTTCGTGCTGATCATGTCCACGATGCCAACCTTCTCGTTGTAGAAATTACGGTTGCCTGCATTCTCTTCGCCGGCTATCACCAACAATCGGTCCACGAGTTTCCTAACGTCGTCCACCCAAACGAATTCTTTGGGTAACGTGTTGTAGCGTTTGACGCCGCTACCCGTTTTGACCTGGTTCCAAATCGGTTTGATGAGATTCCTGTACTTCTCGCCGCTGCTCGATTTCACCCTATTCTGCGAGGCGTCGTTGTTCTGGTACAAGGCATCCGTCATGATCAGAATTTCCTTGTAACTCTGGTAATCTTCGTCGGTGTAATCTTTCGGCTGCTTTTTGGCGACGAGTTCCCACAGTCCCACCGTACCCGGATACCTGTTCCAACTATCCTTGTCGCCTAAATTGACTTTAATGTCGTTGCCTTCGAAGGTCACCTTCGATTTCCCAATCTTCCACACCACACCGCCGCCTTCGCTGGTTTCCATGCTGGGATACAATCCGAACACTTCATCCTTGTCGAATTTCCCCGTGCTCAGGTAGTCTCGTGCCAAAGGTCCCAACTCGATTTTATCCGAAGACGTGCTACCTATGGCTCGACGTCGTGTCGGTGCATCCTTCAGTTCGAACGGTGTCGAAGGAATGCTCGAAATGGGTGTGGGTACGGCGTAACTTTTAGCTGCGAGCGGTACGAGTTCATTAATCAAATTTTTATTTTGTTCCGTGACACTTTTAATTTCTTTACCTAGACTGCTGATGGCATCGATCACAGGTTGATCCTGACGTTTCTTCTCTTCGTAGAATCCGCGATTCTCGGATTTCCAACCTTTGAAGCGTTTCGCGAGGTAATCGCGAAGCTTGAGATTTTCGTCTTCGATTTTTCGTTTCGTCATGACGTTATTTATATACGTCGTTTCTCACAACGTTGCAACGTTTAGAAAGTCGTTGATTTTGTTTCTGTATTTTCCATCGTTGGGTTTTCTCGTCATGTCGATCGTCACAAATCCGAAATCGTCACCGTTCCAGCAAGTAGAGCAGCCTTCCGAAAATTGATTGTAGTTCATGTCTCCGCCTACGTAGTCATCGTACGCGTGCTTGAGGTTGGTGTGATCTTGACGAAACAAACATATGAAATTGGCGTTGTCGCGTACTAACTGTTTTGGAATTTTGGAAAACGTTTGAGCTAGGTAGAAGCAATCCATTCCTTTGTGACGACCTTGCGTGAAAAAGTTGCGAATTTCATTTTGATTTTCCAGGATGGCGTCGTCGAACACAACAACTGAATTTTCACGACAATCGTCGAGTGGTTTTATTTCCGAGGCGAACGTTGCAATGTCCAGACCATCGTACAGTTTCATCAGTTGCTGGTATTTGGATTGCTCCAAACTTTTCGAGAACACGTACAGGTGCCTGTTCTTCCAATCTAACCAATTCGGTGCGAGGAGAAAATTGTCCACGAGCAGTGTCGTTTTCCCACATCCCGAAGGACCTACGATCAGACAGCGGATGCTGTCGGGAAGCAACTCACCGTTCTTTTTTTTTTCTCGTTTGACTTTCCAGATCCGGTAGACGCTTCACCACGTTCCACGTACTCACAAGATCACTTCGTTCGCGTCGATCCAACTCTTTTCCGGAAGTCCCAGCCATTTGACAAACAGTTTGTCACCTTTCCTACGCAATACTTTCTCGATGAGGTACGTGTCGGGGTGTTTTGTTTTAGAGAGTTCCTCTTCGTAAAATCTTCCTTTCAAAATCTCGCCGCTACTATCTTTTATTATATACGTGTGTCGGTTTCCGGGTAGAACTCGAACCACCGTAAAGAGTTCCGTGCTCCAATTTTTTGTGAATCCCTTCTCGAAGGTGCGTTTGAATTTGCTGATCCTCACCTGGTCTCCAATTTTGTATTTAGCTTTTTTTGTCGTGGGTGTGTACTTTGGACAGTAAACTGTAGAAATTAAACGCTGCTCGTCAGACTTGGTAACGTCAACTGGCTTCATGCCTATCGTTCTGTGTACCGTATCATTATAGGTGTCGACGAGTTCCGGCAGGATGTCGACCCATTTGTAATTTCCCCGAAGCGTGAATCGTTTCCACATGTGTGTTTTCAAGGTTCGATTGAATCTTTCCACGATGCTGGCTTTGATGTGACTGAAGCTCGAATAATGTCGAATCTTGTGTTTTTGAATAAACTTTTGGAATACGGCGTTGTAAAATTCTTTACCGTTGTCCGTTTGCAGAAACCGTGGTCGTCTGCCACCGCTTTCGCGAAAAAATAATTTGAATGCTTCCGTGACGCACGTTCCCGTTTTCGCCTTCAAAGGTAGAGCCCATGCGAATTTCGAAAACGTGTCTATGACGGTGAGGAGGTACTTGTTGCCCTTGTTCAATTTATGTACGTTTTTCAAATTGCCGCTACTCATCTCCACGAGGTCACTTTGCCAGAGGTCGTCGATGCCCTTGGTTACCACAGCCAAACGTTCGTAGTTACGGCGTGCAGGTTTATGCAATTCTTCGACGATGGCTTGCCTAGACATTTTCTTAGAGATTACGTTTCAAGAGAAGCACAAGCGTGATGGGATTCAAAGAGGGTGGCACTTCGCTCGTGTTTTGAATGATCAGCTTATCGCCGGCACTCACGTCGAAAACGGTAAGATCTTCGTCTTCGTGTATTTCATATATGTTGCGCGTTTCGTTCCAACGTGCCAGAGGAATGTTTCCTGCTTTCTGGACACCACGATTCGATATCAAAGTCATGGTAGGAACGCTAGCTTTTCTACCGTGAGACCAGTACGAAAATTCGTTTATCTGAATCGTGCCATCGAGGAGAAACTTGTAGTACGGATGATAAGGATGCAACATGTACAGTTTGTTACCTTCGACGAACGTGGAGATTCTCTGTTGATTGGGTACGCTGTTGATTTCGATTGCTTGCAGAGAATGCAGTTTAGCGAATTTAGTGTCGACGCTAACGAGGTTGCTGTGAACTTGTCCGAGTTTATTTTCGATGGGCAGCAAATGCTCGACTATGGTATCCGTTACGGCAGAAAACGACGGTTTGATTTTTACTTCCACGTTCAACTGCTTGTAGTTTTCGTTGAGTTCTTGCAACTTGGCACCGAAAGAGGCCAGCGTCGATTCCTGCGTGGATTCCAGCACTCCAACTTGATCTCTGATGTTGACGACGATGTTCTGAAGGTTCTCGACTTGATTCAATTTCGAGCTCTTCTCGGTAAGATCGTTCACGATGCTTCGCATCTCTGTAAACTGCGCGTGAAGGTCGGCGACGCTCTGCGAAGTGGGCAGCGTCGACACCAGCGAACTAATTTCGTCTCGAATCTGTTCCACGTTCGCCGTTTCCGTTTCCAGTCGTTTCAGCATTCGAGATATGTTTCTTTTCAAAGCGTGCAATTCTTTGGAGGTGGGGAGATTGGCCACTTTACTCTCGAGATCGCCCAATGAACTTTTGATGTCGCTCGAATCGGATAGTGCCATCACCGCCGTTTTCAATTTTTCCAAATCTTCGCTCGAAGGCACGCTCGTCCGTAACGATTCCAAGTCACCCTGTATGTTGTCCAGTACGTGATGAAAATGAGAGAGATTCGTTTCGACGTTCAAATTTTCTAAATATTCGATTTTATGCTGAACCGTGCTCAACGTGTCTTGAATGCTCGTCAACGCTCTCGCTTCAGCGTGAATATTTTTAATTTCTTCGTTGATCAATTCCAAGGACGCCTGAAGCGTGGCGATGGTGGTTTGAATGTGTTCGAAATCTTGATAGGCCTCCAATTGAATTTTTATGTTCGCGACGCTTTTACCGATGACCTGCAGTTCGTCCGACGATGGTAGGTTCGTCATTGTATCTTCCAAAGTCTGCAACTTGGATTTAATTTCTTCCAACGTGCTGGTGAATTCTTCTTGTAATTTGGAAACGACGACGTGCAAGCGTTCTGCGTCTATATCGTTCACGACGGTTTGAAGTTCAGAGAAATTCTTTTCTATTGCGGAAGTTCGTTCTTCGATTTCGAGTTTCAATTTTTCCAAATCTTCATTTTTCGATTGAAATTGCTGTAATTTGGCCAAATCATTTTGAAGCGAATCCACGCTCAACTGTATATTTTGAACGTTGTCGTAAGAAGGTACGTCGACATAATTTTTTATGAGCGTTTTCAGTTCGGAATCGATTTTCAGAATGGGGTCAAGACATTGCGTTTGGAGCGTAGCGATTTCCGACTCTAAACTTTTGTTTAAGGTTTCCTGCAAAGCGATCAAATCGGTCCTCAACTTCTTAACTCGAATGTCCAACATGAGAATCTCTTCTGCGTGGTCCACACGCTTGGTGTTGCCGAAAATGTCGTTAGGCATTTTTTGGTTAACGGTTATTTATAATAGGATAGACGATTCGTAATTCTACGAAGAGAGGAATAAGTTTGTCGTAATCTCCGAGGAGTTCCATGTAAAGATAATCTCCTGCGGACACATCGTACGTAATGTTAGAAAGCATCTTGTCGTGCTTGATTCGAAAAATGTTCTTGCCGGTAGAAATTTTGATTTCGCCTGCGTTTTCCGGATTCACGGTGATTTGAAGTTTCCCGTCGATCGGAATTTCGTAGAAATGTAAATTGTTATTAAAAACATAAAACATCTTGCCCACATCGTCATTCAGTTTCGTCCAAATGCTGTTGAGGTGAATGATCAACAGACCGTTGAGTTTAGGTAACACGGAAGGTAGAAATTCATGATCTGTCGTCGTGCGGTGTACAGTCTCCATTGTTTGCTTTCGGAAACCAAAAAGATTCATTGTCCTTTGCTAGTTATTTATCGTGTATGTGAGACAGCTAAAGTTTATTTTTTTTTTCAATTGCATTGCCTACAATTTTTACTAATTTCTAAACGACAGTGCCCCCAAGGCAACGTGTGGATTCCGCAAGACAAAATACATCTTTTATCGTCATGCGGATCCAGCGCAATTTTCTTAACTTTGTTTGTGGTAAGCACGTGGTCTACGCTTTGTATCCTTGTCTCCAAACGTAGAATCCTCGACTGTGAATAGAGGCAATTGATGTAATCCTCGAACACAAGCTTGTTTTTCACGGTATTTTTACCAACACCTTTGGCTTTTTTGGTGATGCTGGTTTCTGTTTTCACCACATACATTTTGGAACGTAAGCCGGCGAACTCCAGAATGATTTCTCCGTTGCATTCATCCTTCATTTTACCAAGCACTTTTTTATTGCGAGAAGGGAGATCAAATCTGTTTGGTTGAGGGAAGGAAGATGTGTCGAAATGATCAATCATTTTCGGTTGTTTCAAATTGTTGTAGAGG
Source organism: Lepisma saccharinum (assembly GCF_977018435.1). Classification (NCBI taxonomy): domain Eukaryota; kingdom Metazoa; phylum Arthropoda; class Insecta; order Zygentoma; family Lepismatidae; genus Lepisma; species Lepisma saccharinum. The sequence goes on from NC_139234.1 coordinate 33,626,495, forward strand.
TCAGATGTCTGTACGGAATAAATAAAACTGTCCGTGTCCGTGTACAAAAGTGTTATATTTTCGTTATAGAAAGGTTTCATGACATTATAATGAAATTCAAACATATGCAGTTTAGATAAATCCAAAACCGTCGCCCCCACGTAGATTGGTTTGTTGAACTTGATTATTTTTTTATCCATCACAAACAGGGCCAGGTTTTCATCATATATATTTCGTGATTTGAATGTCGGCGATGCTATCAATTTTCTACATTTATTTGAATCGGGAACTAATCTCACGTCCACGTGCTTCCTGACATTCTCCATTGTTTTTCCGTAAACAGCATTATTCATGAGTTTAAAAAAATCTTTATCTAAATCTGACGTGGCGCGTGTTCTATGATACGTATTTTTTTCAATGTAAGGTTTTAACCACTCGGAATGTTTGAATTTCATTATTCTTCTCACATTTATTACTTGAACTCCCTTCTCAATTAAGAATTGAAGATTTTTGTAATGGAGAACGTATCTCTCTTTCCTATCCAATGTTAACAGAAGCTTACGTTGATTTGAATCAGGCGAACATTTTAGTTCGGGTGCAGGAGGTAGATCTTTGAAGTAATCGTGTAGATGGTCGGGGAATCCGAGGTCCGCCTCTATAAACAAGCCAAATTCACAGTCGTTGAAATTATTAATGTTAATGGAAGTGGTATCCACCCATTCGAACCCGCCGTAAGGAAGTTTTTGTATCATAGCATGTCCGTATAAATTATTTGCATCCACATAAAATATGTATTTCGATTGTTCGTTAGGATCGTATTCTTCTGTCATGTGAACGTTATTTGCTTTTGCATGTCTCTGTACGCATTGCACCATTCCACCTCGTATCCCCCTCTCGATAAAATATAACATGTCCACGTCCGATATCAATTCGAGTTTTATTTTTGTCTGTAATAACATGGCAGACCACGCTAAGCCCGAGAGACCGTAAAAATATGCAGGATCTAATTTGTAAATATTCGCCGACGTTTTCCTGAATGCTTGAAAAACATCCGCGAGTATTGTCACGTCCAGTTTCAAGTAGGCATCGTGATAATCGCCGAGTGTCCTACATCCTAATTTGTCCCACATCCGTTGCGCGTGTTCGTATTCATCATCCGTGATTCCTTTCTCTCTGAGTCGACTGTAAAATTCTTTTTGAGGTGGAAGAGTGTCGTCGTTAAATTTAGAATTATCGCTAACATATTCGTAAGGATAAATCCCTTTACGTCTAATCATTTCTATGTCTACGGTGGGAAAATTAGCTCTCGTTATTCTAAATTGTTCAGCCGAAAGTTTGCTTGCAAGAGCGTCCAAGCTCGCAGATAAAAATCTGTAAGAATCTAAAAATCTCATCTCCACAGTTTCGTTTGTTCCCGGAATCAATACTCGCTTGCTGACACTGATGTACCTTTCTTCATTCTCTGCTAGAATATTTATCTTTTGTCTATCATATCCAAGATTCCGAATTAAGATATGGAAGTCGTAACCGCTGCCATTATGAAGGTATATGGGGACAAACGTAGGTTTTTGGATTTTTAGATTACACGTGTTACAGATTCCACCGATGTAGTTTCCGGTGAAGTGATTGTGGTGAAATACTTTCCGGTTCTCGTCGGTGAAACGTTGATCGCACACCGGACACGTTTCAATGTTATTGTGAGATTGAAGTTCATCGCTGGATAATGGAAGCATTGGTTTCGATTCGCGTAAGAGGCTGCCAATGGTCTCAACCTCTTCAACCATCTTTTCAAAAAAATGTTTAATTACGTCTGGTCCTCGGTAAACATACGGTTCATCTATCCTATCCTGTCGCACGACAACATATCCGAAACTCGAGGCTTCGTGCAACTGATACGGTGTTGTGGATGAAAGTTCGGGGTCTGGTTCGCAGTACGACAACGGTTTGAGAAAAGACTCAAAATCAGCAATGATGATTGCAGGATGTTCGAACAATGCCTTATGCATCCTAAATTCTTCGACCTCTTTTGATTTCGGCATCAACATGCAAGTTGGTCTGTTGTCACCGCAGTAAATTTTATGTTCGGCAAGTTTCTCGATAGCAATTTGACGACTATGAAGATTTTGATGATCACGTCGGTCACGATCGTCGAACATGGTTAGGCATCTCGGGCAAACTTCGATGTTGTTTGCATGCTTGGTTGATTGACTTCTGACCAAACGTGATAGTGAACGAATTAGCGTGTAGTGATGAACATCCTCGTTTGAAATTAGAAGGAGATTAATCACACGAGCATCGTCATTGTCGATATCGCTTATCCTGACGGGATGTACAAGATATTTATCTGACGTGAAGGAATACACATTAATAGCGATGCGTTTTCCTGCACGATTTTCGAATTTTGTTATATCCGACAATGTCACCGGGTATTCAATGTCAGACATTACACTTTGAAAGTCGGTCTCGTATTGTTTGTAATTAGAAACTTGTTCTGGATGATTTGACCAATGAACAGGATGCAGTGCAGCCAATATACACCAAAGGAAACACTTTTTATCGCTGTTCTGTATATTTAACACAGCCCTCTTGTGTTGAATGTTCGGTGGAAGAGGAACGTAGCTGGATGCACGAAGAGGCGAGAATTGGTTCACGTAAACAGTTAACGTGTGAGGACTTCCACATAGAGACCATCCCGACCCTTTAGCCTCGAAATCGTCATGTTTCTTAACCAGCTCGTTGGAAACTTTATAATAGAAGTTGTCCAAATTTTCGACGTCCGCCAAATAAAGAGTCTGGTTTTTTGTACGATGATAAAAAATACTCGTTGTGCCATCAACTTTCTTGTATTCAGAAAACAGAACAACGTATACTTTTATAGAGTTGTTTTCAAGTTTATCTTTTAAAATATTTAGTACAGATGTTTTCGTTTCATCCAAGAAACTAAGAATGTCACGACCTGATTCTGACTTAATTGAAAAATCCTGGAGTTGGTCGTTAAATGCAGATCTAATTGGTTTGCGTTCATTAGATAATTTAATTTGCTTGGAAGTGGAAGCTTCCGTTTCTGAATTATCGATTTTCCTTTTCGATGTTCCTTGTTCGATCGATGGTTTGCAAATTTTGAGATGTTTACTTAAATTTGTAATGCTAATCATCTTTCCGCATCGAGCACAGGGCTTAGAAGGTAACGAACGATTAATTCTCGAACCTGTTTTGCCACATCTTGCCCTGTGTACCGATAAATTGTTCCTTGAGATTAGCTTCCCACAAGTAACACATTCAGTTTTATCATTTTTACGATTGAAACTGGTGGTGGATGCCATTGTTTTCTCCAAAATCACAGAAATCAAAAAGTCTAGTATATAGCGACACAATTTTCAGGTATGTTATTTTATATAGAATTTCTTGGAGTGATTACAAAACTCAAAAATTCAATCTACTGTAAATAGAATTTCAGGTATGTTATTTATATAGAATTTCTTGTGTGCGAATACAAAAACTCAAGAATTCAATCTACTGTAAATACAATTTTCAGGTATGTTATTTTATATAGAATTTCTTGGGGTAATTACAAAACTCAAAAAAAATGAATCTACTGTGAATATAATTTTCAGGTATGTTATTTTATATAGAATTTTCTCGGGGGGGCAAATACAAAACTCAAAATCCGAGACAGTCCAGTTTAACGTGTTCATATTTGAAAAAAAATTGCAAAATACCCCGACAACGTTTCAGCTACTAGGACCTCATTACCATGAGCCTAATCCTAGTAAGTCACATACACACCTGTTCTTCGTATCGCATATGCTAGTAAGTCAGATGACATATTGGGAGAATCACATTTCCCCCAATGATCCCACCACAACAAACGTCGCACATGCTAGAAGCGTCACATCAAGCTTCAGGTATGCATCGTGGTAATCACCGAAAGTTCGGCAACCCAACTCGACCCACATAGACTGAGCATGCTTGTACTCCTCGTCGGTAATACCTGAACCTCTCAACTGGCTGTAGAACTTATCCTGGGGAGGCAGCAACTCTTCTTCGAACTTGGAAGGGTCTGTGACGTATTCGTAGGGGTAGACCCCTTTACGTCTGATGAGTACGACATCTAAGTTCGGGAAACTTGATGTAGTAATGGCTAGTTGGTCGTCTCTGAGCTTCCCAGCAAGAGCATCGATGCTTGCCTGGAGGAACCTCAGAGAGTCGAGGAACCGAAGCTCGATGCTGTTGCTTGAGTTGGGGATCGGCACCCACTTGCTGATGCTAATATAACGCTCCTCGTTCTGCGCCAGGACATTGATTCTCGCATTGTCGTACCCTAGATGTGTAACCAAGTGATGGAAATCATATCCCGAGCCATTGTGAAAAAAGACCGGTATTTCATCAGACGGTTTCTTATACTTGCAGCATAGCACGGCATAGAATTTAGTGGAGTATGTAGCCAATGCATCGTTGAGGATGGATATTATCTTAGCTCGCTCGCTCTCCAGAAAACTACGCACATCGCAGAAGCTGTCTGATGTTATGTTAAAGTCTTCTAATAAATGCTCAAACGCAATTCGGTCTGCTTTCTTCGTCAGCTTGACGCATTTGGTAGGTGGCGATGCATCGAGGGAGGTTACTTCTACCTTTCGCTTGGAAGGTTACGGTAGAGATGTTCCAGTGCTCTTGCAAGTAAGCTGGTGTCGCTTAAAGTAGTCAATAGAAAATTGTTTCCACACTTAGAGCACAGTTTGGTTGCACATATTCGCTTTCCCGGCACACAAGTACGACAGTGCCTTTGAAAATGTTTACTTGACACAGTAATTTGGCACGTAGGGCAATTTTTTTCAGAACGCATAATGCAGAGATTTTTTGGGGGTATGTTATTTAATACCAAATGCTGTGCAATGCAAAATATAATTGCTCACTTTTTTTTTAACTATTTTCTATGACCTTATTTGGGTTTTTTTTTTTCGCCAAATTATATGCTTCTAGTCTCCTATACAATACAATATACGTACAATATTGTCAACGGTATTATATTTGAGCGGGCCGCTTGTCGCCTAAACACTACAGCTCACAGGTCGGGAAAATCTGACATGAAAGCAGATAATACGCTTATGGCTTATTTATATATAATTTTCACGGGGCGTACAATATTGTCAACGGTATTATATTTGAGCGGGCCGCTTGTCGCCTAAACACTACAGCTCACAGGTCGGGAAAATCTGACATGAAAGCAGATAATACGCTTATGGCTTATTTATATATAATTTTCACGGGGCGTACAATGTTGTCAACGGTATTATATTTGAGCGCGTCGCTTGTCGCCTAAACACTACAGCTCACAGGTCGGGAAAATCTGACATGAAAGCAGATAATACGCTTATGGCTTATTTATATATAATTTTCACGGGGCGTACAATGTTGTCAACGGTATTATATTTGAGCGCGTCGCTTGTCACCTAAACACTACAGCTCACAGGTCGGGAAAATCTGACATGAAAGCAGATAATACGCTTATGGCTTATTTATATATAATTTTCACGGGGCGTACAATATTGTCAACGGTATTATATTTGAGCGCGTCGCTTGTCACCTAAACACTACAGCTCACAGGTCGGGAAAATCTGACATGAAAGCAGATAATACGCTTATGGCTTATTTATATATAATTTTCACGGGGCGTACAATATTGTCAACGGTATTATATTTGAGCGCGTCGCTTGTCACCTAAACACTACAGCTCACAGGTCGGGAAAATCTGACATGAAAGCAGATAATACGCTTATGGCTTATTTATATATAATTTTCACGAGGCGTACAATATTGTTAAGAGCGTTAGTTTCCGTAGAGCTCTCTTTTTCCATCTTTCCTCTAAACAGTGAAGCTGTAGAAGATACAATTAGCTAACCTAGCATACGACATACCTTCCTAATTAATATGGATATTGTCACACATTCCTCTTATTTTATACTGTTGTAAATAGAAAAAATTATGTACGGTAAATGTTTTGTACATTATAGGAAAAAACTGCAAAATATCCCCCAATTTTAATTCGAATCGAGTCGAATTTTTACATATTTCCACGCCGCCACATATTGTCCTATTTGCTTCTTTTACTTGCCTTGCTTAATTAACTCTCGCTAATTAGCATTTTTTTGGAAGAAGTCAACTAGAACAACATATGGCGGTATGAGAAATATGCAAATCAAAGAACATTTTAGCAATATATGGGCCCTAGCAACTAGCTTCGTCGACTAAGAGTACTCCTTCAAACATCTTCAGCTAATCGTATTACTACGCGAGGACGTTTAAAATTTTTGGGTGTTGAAAAAGTTTGAGCCTACTTTTTATTTCTATTGTTTGCTAATAGATGGCGCTAATAGTACCCCCTCCCCTCCCCTCTCCCCTCTTCTCCTCTGCTGTATGACAAATAGCACAAACATAAAAATCAAGATTTTGGAGAGCAAAACATAAAATTTGCATGCATCTGATGTCGAACCAGGAACTTTTATCTTTCGGGGAGTCAACATTATTTTTTACTCAGTCGTCATATAACATGAACACACGCAAAGATTCACATGTGCTTTTTATTATTTTGTGTTCGGTAAGTACAAGTATATTCTTACATAAATTATTGTTTAATTTAATAAATTGTAAACTCAAAACCTGCTAAACTAACACTCCTTCTGTATTTCATTAAACTATTGAAAGCGAATGTTGCGTGCATGCGGAAATAACACAGAAAAAAAAACGGATGGAAGCAATTTAAAATCACTGGGGCAAGGTCAGTATTACGAGAGCGTAAAAACATGTGCTTCCATTCAACTTCGAAAAATAAGAATAAATGTGTGCATACAGAACACATATGCTTTCTTTTCACAGTTGTAAAAACATATAAATTGTACATGAGGTAAGTTACGGGAAGGCTTTCTCTTTTATGTCTGTGTATATGTTGTACAATTAGGTACAAGTATTGTACAATTAGGTACAAATTGTTGTACAATTATTTTCCCCAGTTGTCCAGTTGGAGTTGGGGGGACATAACACTGGTACTATTTGTAATCACAGTGCTTACTCATGTATTTTGTTTAATATTTTATTTCAAATTCACTGTCAGAAACTAGTGTTGTTAGTTTCTGCATGTAGGTTTATTTACTCTGTTGGTTGTCACTGTCAAGTTTTTAGTATTCGTACAGCATAAAAAGCTATAACCCCCCTCTCAAAATATATATATTGTATACGCCAAGATGCCCAATAGCCTGGCAACACATCATGAAAAAACATGCCAAGAAGACCCGGTGGGTTTATAAGTCAGTGCTGCCAATTCCTATTTGTTGGTTAGCTTAGCCAGTGAAAGATCATATAGTAGAATTTTTGTAGAGTGGGTGTTTGCGAGTTCCCTATGAAAACCTTATAATACTAAAATATTAAAACAAACAGAGTCCCTTGTAGGTTAGTTCGGTGCGTAAATAAAAAAAATGATAGGTTAAGTTATATCACTTAGGATCGTAAAAAAAATTAAAAAATCGTAAAAAAAAAGGATAGGTTAAGTTGTATCACGTAAGATCGTGATATACCTACCAAGTATAAATAGAAAAAATAAGTGCAGTGAAAATTTGTACTAAAACATCGCTAAACGCTATAACATCGACAAAAAATTGTCAAAATATGTCAAAAACTTATATTCGATTGATAAAAAAAAAATACCTACAAAATATGATCCTCAAATGATGACGTTCAAACAGTGCATAAATAAAAAAAATGATAGGTTAAGTTATATCACTTAGGATCGTAAAAAAAATTAAATAATCGTAAAAAAAGGATAGGTTAAGTTGTATCACGTAAGATCATAATATACCTACCAAGTACGAGTGGAAAAAAAATGAGTATAGTGAAAATTTGTACTAAAACATCGCTAAACGCTAAAACATCGACAAAAAATTGTCAAAATATGTCAAAAAGTGATATTCAATTGATAAAAAAAGAGGATACCTACTAAGTACTGCGTTGAAACAACCCAATAGCACTACTCAGGACTATGGAGCCTGTTTCTCATGGAATCAATCGGACCTATCCGATAGTGCAGTGGCTAATGCTATCCTCTTGTAATCGAAGGATCCGAAATTAAAGAAAATTCAAAATATATTAAAAAAAAAGCGAATTAAAACAAATTTTGTCTCGTGAAAATGATAATTTATAATTTATAGAAATGCTCCGAAGTACAAAATTGTGTACTATATTTGTTAAGGCCGTAACGTATCACTGTCACTTTTCGTATGTGTATTGAGACAGGCATTAAATTATGCTGAAAAGTATATAAAAATATACGTACACTTCGAACGCGCCCGCTGATTAATAAGTAGTATTTAAAATTTTCTGTGAATATTACATTACGCAACAAATTTTGGGCAACTTTTTGTTTATTTGATTTTATGGTGTTTTTTATTTCATTTGGTGTTACTAATGATGTACGTAATATACATTTTACTGTAATGTCGAACTTTCCCATGTGAGGGATTTTTTCACGAAATAGTGGATTTTTTCATAACTCTTTAGTAAATATGCAGCGTCCTGCTCCCTACATGTGAAAGAATAATTATGATGGAAGTTAAAAATTTGATGGACCACTGGAAACATAGCCACCTAGAATTAGGTCGATACTTACTGCAATTACCGAATAGGAATATTCCAAAAAGTCCCTCTGTGAGAAATATCGTTACATTCACTCCAAGAATTTAGGTTAACAGCAACTCGACACGGCTACATATTCCTACATTACGATCTCTTCAATATCATTTTTAAAAAACCATCCTTAATATAAACACAAACACATGCCCACTCACTCATTTACCCAATGTTTGGATCAATGATGGAAGTTTCTTGAGAAGTCTACATGAATTGAAAAAAATCTCAGGCTTTTCAGTTTGAAAATACTTTATGCAATTTTTACCCGCTAAATTTACTGCATAAGCATAATATGAAATAAGAATTATAACAGCACAAGTATATAACAAGTATACAAATTTGTTGTCAATGATTTAGTTTACAATTTATATATAACATATATATAGTAGGTATGTAGGCTATATACAGTATATTAAAAGTGAGTAGAAATGCTTTGTCGCTTATGAGGAGGCGATGCTACATCACGAACTAATGTCCAAATATATTCGCGCATCAATGCGGTGACCAGCTCCTTGATACCTTCGCTCCATTTTCTGAATTTCTTGGTGAAAACGTTCACCATGTTCCTCACTGACATCTGTTGAATTCGGACGAAAAAAGTCCAAATGAGAAAACAAGAAATGCAATTTCAATGTGATTCTACAACCCAGAAGCTTATACTGATGAATCAAAGAATCCAATAATTCCTTGTAGTTTTCAGTACTATGTTTGCCAAGAAACCTTTTCAGCACCCCCCTGAAAGCCTCCCAAGCTTCCCTATCCTGAACTGTCATTGTTTATTGAAGTTCTTCAGACTGAAGCATCACACGGATTTGTGGTCCAGTAAATACACCAGCTGTGACTTTTGTATCAGATAAATGAGGAAACATTTGTTTGATGAATGAAGAGCAGCAGAATTACGGTCCAATGTTTTTATAAACCGTTTAACGGGTCCCAATTTTATGTGGAGTGCTGGTAGAATGACTTTCTGCCTTTGAACGAGAGGTTCGTGATTAACGTTGTGGCATTATCGCTATACACATACCGTAATTTTCACTTCCTCGCCAAGGGTTACTATTGTAGGAACTGCTAATTTTCCTTCCGTGGAAATAAAACTTGCATATAAATATGTACAGAAAGAATTACATAGACGTGTTTTTAAGATATAACATTATTTTCAACCTGCAGGGACTACATATTTATCTAATAAATATATTGCCGATGATGTAAGTAGACCTAATGTATTACTGCCATTTAGTAGTTGCCGTATAAGGTATCTATCTAGAGCTTGCTTTTCTGAAGATACTCTTGCGGAAAAGTTATTTTGCAACGTAACTTTTTGAAAATCGACATTTCAGATTCGTGTTTAGCAGGTCAAAATCATTCAGAATATGTTAAAACATTCACATAAACAATTTCTTGTTCTGTAGTGTTGTTACAGATCGTACGTACAACAACCGCACGCGTTGCAAAGCATGCGGATGTAAAGAGTAACACAAAAGTCACATAACGCTAGCCATAAACCAAACACAGTACTTGACTTTCAAATACGACACTCCAGGAGACCTGAGAACTCCAAACAGTATTTTCCCTAACTTAACCAAGACGGCACCCCGTAGGCTTAAACAATCCACCTGACATCTCTATGCGACATCCACTACAATTTTTCTTTTTCGAACCTGAGTTCTCACTGTTATCACCTTAATTTGCAGGGAGCCAATCACAGGTCACATTCGCAGCTCCCGAAAGCGCAGGTGGGAGGATCAATAACCCCAAAGATCAATATGAATATATATATATATATATATATGCAAATGAATCTACGCTCTTCATGCACGCCAATCCTTCATGAACGACATTTAATTGAATCCCTCAAGCCAACTGCCTAATCGCCGGGTACGAATACCCCTTACTGTTTGTCAAGGATGATTTCGTCATTTAACTTACGCATCGCCGTTCTCTATTACGTACCTGCAAACAATCATCGTCCATTAGCGGTACGGAAACAATCCTCACTTTTCGTCCCGCAAACGTGTGACCGCGGAAATCCACGGAAATATTTCATTCCCTCACTCTTCACCAGAATGCTCTTTTTGCCACCATTTTTTCCCGCCAACTCCCGCTTTTTTCTTCCTCTTCTTCTACTCTTTCCCGCCGTCCTTTTGTGCACAACACGATTATCCCGGATAACTTGTCAATTTACATATTTATATAATATCACAATAACTTGCATATGTATGTGTCAAGGATCCTTTTGCAATAAATGTTTGAATAAACTTTCTATCTTTATTTATGCGATAGGATGGAGAAAAACACGCTGTAAGTTTTATAATTTATCGCTATAACTGCAAATTGTCCGTGCGTGCAGCCACCGTCACATCAAAATGTCCTTGTGCATAAGCGACAGCAAACTTTTTGGCGGTAAATTTTATGACAATGCGATCTTCAACAACAATAGATCAAAATTTGTTACAAATGCGCTTGTATAAGAATGACTTTGAGTTTAACTTCAATATAACATTCAAGTAAAACGCGATTCAAGAATTTTACAATTTATCATAACTTTCAAATGGTGTCATCTAGCGTTATTATCCGGAATTAACGTGAGTAAAAGTATACTTTACAGCAGTTACGCTCCATCTATCGTGAATTCTCTGAAATTCGTATTTTACGAATGGACGTGCGTTGATTATCTAAATGTTCTCAACATACATTGCATTCTATTAACCTTATTATGCCATATGACAATAATCGTAATATCATATTTCACCCCGGATTGGAAAGGTCACGCCATCTTAACCACCGACGAAACTGTATAAAGGTATGATGTTCTCTCACAATTAATACATAAACAATGGCACACACACATACACAACGCATTAATTCACCAAAAGAAAACTTCATTTGAAAATATACAATAATAGTAATACAATTAAAAATGTAAAATACCGGGTCATTTTCATGCACGCAGCATGTGCTTCGCTTCACGCTTGCTATCACTTGCCGGACTGAGTGCCGGAACACGTGTGGTTTGGCAAGATTTCCCATCATGCTCTCCGCCGCTGACGTCACATTGAATATCATCCATTCGCTAACCAGCATAAGATTATTCTCAGAAAAGGGAAATTTTTAAACGGAACTACAATTACAGGAAAGGGAGAAGCTGGCAAAGTAAGAGGGATGGGCCAACACTGTCCCATTGAATACATCCAGAAGCAAGAGCACTGACCTTCAATCAACCATGCTTTACAATGGTGACAAAGTTTTGAACCCCTCGGCTGTTTTATTTATGACGGGAGGAAAGTGGCTGACCGCGTTGAAGGAAGTTGAAGAAAATTACATACTACTTTACTGCGCGGATTTTATTTCGTGTATTGAGTGAGTGACATAGGCCTATACGTTTTGAATGATCTGTGCTGCGTAGTGTAGTGAATGAACATAAAGGTAAAGGTAAAGTGTTCACCTGTGCTTAGCACCACGCCATGAAGGCGTATAGGGGGTGTGGGGGTAACGCCCCACACTTTCTTGATCCGGTCGTGAGTGGGGGTGATGTGATCAGCATCACGCCCCTGACCGCCTTTACCCCCCAGGGTTTCCCCCAGGTACCCATGTTATTCGACGCTGGGTAGGAGCCGGGGCCGCTTCCACCGTTAGAAAAGTTCCCGGATTTGAACCGGCCGGGGATCGAACCCGGGATCTTTAGAATGGTAGTCAGACGCGTTACCGACTGAGTGACATAATCGACGAAACAAATTACTCTGCTCATGTATGAGGATAAGCTTCAAATCGTGAATATATGCAGGCCTGGCATACCAAAGAAGAGCGGAATGGATATGCTTTAGTTTTGTTATTTAGCGTCGCTTTTCTGCCTCTTTAGTTAATAGCGACCATGAGGATGGCTGATGATACGAGGAAATTGATGAAGGGACATTCACAAAGAATGTCAGGCCCGGAATTTAACCCTGGACCCCTTGTGTCGTAGTACCCTGTACTAATAACAATTTTGCCACAGACGTCGGCAAGATAAGAATGGAGTTCCTGTCCAAATGAAACATTCAAGGTAAGAAGTTTATTATGTATTTTATTTTCGCACGTAGGCCTACACAAATATTTCACAACATGGGCCTCTGTATTTTATAAATAACAATGAAATACTTGAAATCCTTTCCTTACTGTTTCTACACTGAAACTGTGGCATTTTTATAATTATTTGTAAATTATAAGGTACGTGTTTTTAATTACAATGTGGCGGATCCAGAAATTACAGTTGGGAGGGGTGAATTTCGGTAGTGTGTCTCACCTCACCAAGAATCATTTCTAACCTACACTTAAACTGTTTTATATGAACATTAGCACACACGAATCAATTGATCCAGTGATTATAGTATTGTTTTGCATACAAAGATAGGGAGGGATCCAGTAGATGGTTTGATTGACTTGGTTTATTTCACTTCGCTTTTCTGCCACTTTTGGCTAATCACGAAGATGAGCAGGACTGATGATATGATGAAATTGGTGACGGAACACTTACAGAGAACACTCATGCCCCGGGCCGGGATTCGAACGCGGGATCCCTAGTAGATGGTCATTAGTGTATGTTGTTATCATTATTCCTCCTTTTGCCACCGTAAACTGGTCGATTATACTATATGAATAATAAACTGAATCAACAAATACATCAAAAACCTATTCTCTCAAGGGATTCTGATTCGATCCCCCTTTTAACGCATATTGCACGTTCGAATCAAAAATTTAATATCTAAGTCTCAGTGCAGTTCCGATTAGCATGCCTTGAACACAAAGCTGACTTAAATCAAACTTTAAAAAATATTTTCTAGCCTGTTAAACTTGGTAATAAAAGAGAGAATATTTTAGTCTTCAAAAATATTAGGCATAATATATCCAAAAACCTGGTAGTTGGGAGAAGCAATCGCCCCTATCGCCACCCCCCCCCCCCCCCCGTGTATCCGCACCTGCATCACTTCAAAATCCAAGAAATTGAACGGGAAAGAGCCTTGCATTCGAACATTACGGTATGAAGAGAGAGCCCAGGTTTTGAACCCAGCATACGCCACTGCTTTGTAGATAATGTTTAGCATAGTGCGGGGACAAAAGTGGCGGAAAGCGTGGGGGCAACTTGTTCTCAAGTCAAACTGAGTTTTCAGCTTTTGTCACGGTTAGTTGAAAGTCGAATAGTTTAGTCGAGATTGATCAACATACTTATAAAGTTAAAATTAGGAAACAAAATTCCTCTGGTGAAGAACCTTGAAACCTCGACGCGTTTTAAAACTATGGAGAAATTTGTTAATTTTGAACCATAATACATTAAGAAAACGTAACTACTGTACTTACGTTTGACGTGTGTATACTTGAACCTCATTGTGTATGCAAGACATAGGGCAATGGCATACTAAGCTATCCCCTTCTTCATGTACTTCAAATTCAGATTCCAGTTTAAAGAAACCTTAAAATAAAATGTACAACGTGTTAAGAAGATTTCTTGTACGTTACCAAAGCAATAGGCTTGAATTTTTCTAAATGCATATCGAATTCTTATGTTGAAATGCATGAAAATAATATGTACTAAAAATTCATTTGCGCTTAAAATATACAAAGTCCAAGATGAAAGTCCAATGTCTACATCTGGTATCACTGAATTAACGGTAAAAATTCACAAGAATGTTGGATAAATCTGGGAATTTGTAACGTAACTTGCACTATTTATAATTTAGTATCATGTGTTTATAAATATGCGTGTGAGAATCTTTTTCTCTGTGTGTATTATTTGTATGTATACGCGTACGAACGAGGTCCTCCATCTTTTAACTCACCAACAGTCCGAGGACATTTGGTTCCAACTTTTAATTCGAGGAGATCATCGAATGTTACAAGACCCCACCCAAAAAAAAAACACATTCAAATAAATATATTTATTCAAACGGTTCATAGTTCTCAATTTTTAGACTCAGTTTTCCTAAAGATTATCGAAAGCCTGCGAGAGGTTCAGATTGCAAGAGGGGAAGTCATCGAACCATTCCTGAGTTTCGTTTGAGAACTAACACCCTTCATATAAGGGTAAATCATTTGAGCAATCGTTCATTACTACAGCAGACTCTATTTTATTTAGTAGTACATCACCTGAGGAACTCTTTGGTACTTTAAACTTGGATTTTCACACGAAGATTCCATCGGATGCAGTCGTATTTGATTGTGGCTTTTATACAAATTGGAATGCAAAACACGCTAACCCGCATTGAATTTTCCCAGGAACGGGGATTTTTTGGAACCAAACTTTAACATGATGTGGCGAAAAAGTATAAAGGAAATTCTCGTCTAGGCCAAGAACATCACTGTACCAATCTGTGGAGCAACGCCGCGCATAACGGTATAGAAGGGGAGAAAGCAAATGAGCGGAGCAAACTAGTGCCCGCTGCTGCAGTTGCATTTCCCCTCTCCATGCGCTCACTTCCCCTCTCATGCTTTCGTTGGTCCTCCGGAGTCCCAACTTGTGCAGAGGACATGCTTTCGTTCATCTGCTCCATAGATTCCAGGGACAGAGGGTAGGAGACGTTACAACCCCACCAATCCCAGTCTAGAAGGTAATAAATATTCATACATGGTAGTAACGTCAGGACGATGCTTGCCTATAAGACTAAAATGGCATATTTGCCATGGTAAATGTGACATCTTTTCGTTAAAAAAAGTAGAAAACAGTTATTCATTAACAGAAAAGGATCGTTAAAAGGCAACAATAAACTTATGAAACAATGAAAAAATTACCAGCTCTGGTACAACGACGAGAACTGTAATCACGGCATTCTATTTGTGCATCTGTAAAGAAAAAGAATCAGTTTAATTTTTACTGAAAATGTGAAGTATTTTTAATTATACTAAATTAATACATTTGATAATACACATATACAAAATCCTTTTGAAAAAAATACTGGGTTTTAGGCGAAAACTTCAATTTAGTTCGTCTTGAGTGGGAAAGCTTCACTCCCTAATTTGACATGTCATTTTCATAACTTTGTTATTCTTATTTCTGCATAATTATGTCATACAATTTGTTTTCTTCATAAATGAAAGTAAAAGGTGTACCACACAAACACACACGGGTTGTCTACATACGACACTTCAAGAATTTGAAAACATGCAGGAATCGATAGTTATTTCGCATTCACTTCGCAGGAAGTTTAGGAAACTCCTTCATGAATATCACATTGAAAACAGGAAAAAAAAATTGGCTAAAATGGGGGTCTATAGATCCAAACGGCTTAAGATGGTAAAAATATAGACTACTACAACATGGCCTGTAATGAAGGTGAATTGAAAAAGAAATACTGATTTAAATCACTTGAAGTAAATAATTTATAGAATAATTAACAAAGGATTTTGTAGATACCAGAATCACTTTTGGTGAAATCGTACATTAAACTCATGATCATTTAATGATGTTTATTAGGCTCTAAAAAAAGAAAAAAGAGAATTAAAATACATTTACTGGTGGTGTGAAGCTCATAAAGAGGGAAACGTAAACACACATTTATCTTGATTTAAAATTCAATAATTTTTATGGGCAAAAATAGCAAACATTTTGTGTAGAAAAATTTACAAAATACTAATCGTGTTAAACCATAATTAATGTCATTATCATTAAACTGTAAATAAACATGGCAGCTGGTATTTTTCAAACTACCATTAAGAAAATCTCCAAAATTCAGCTACAAAGATTATTAAAATTTTAAAGTTAATATTTTAAGTTACAATTTTAGAGTATATTCAGAATGTTTTATTTTCACTTGAAGGAAAGTTACTTAAATTATAATAGTTTCATTAAGACACTCAACAAACATTTCTACATTAGGTACTCTATCAGAAACAGATAATTTTTTATTTGCTTTAATCAAACTGTTCAAATATTTTACAAAACCGTTTACTAGAAAAAAGTGTTTCCATGAAAAAACATATATCTTTATGTATGGTGCCAAAAAACATTCAAGCAATTTTAAACGTGTTTTCTAACAAAAAAAAAATCGATTTGAATCCAAAATATCCGATTTTAATAAAAAATATCAACAAAAAATATTTTTTAATAAGAATCATGATTTTTATCCACCCTGTCTGTAATACTTGCCAATCTACACGTCCGTTGGGAGAGGTACAGACAACGGCCAAGAAAATAGTAGGCAAATTGTCCATCGCTATTTTCATTCTATATTTATTCTACACCATTTTTGTTAAAGGAATGGAATTCCGTTGAAACGAAGTTGATGTTCTCCTCTGCTTATTGACGTTTTTATTTCAATTCATGATCGTCACGTTGTTGAAAACAGATTGAAAGAAAATGGCGATGGACAATTAGCATACTATTACTTTTGCTGTTGGGTGTACAAGGTCTTTCTGCGGCCTCAGTCTTCAAGTACAGTCCAAGAACATAGTGGAACTGTCTACATGATAATATTACACACGATCCTTTCTTGAAGCAGAAGAATAAGCACAGCAAAGCTTATAAGTGTTTTCACACACAGATACCATTCGGCGAAGCAGCGGACATTACTTAATTGCACACAGGCGAAGATTACGTAAATATTAGGTGGACCACACCTTAACAGAATACGCATGAGGGATGGGATGGGAGAGTAGCACATTCACGCTGGACGCAATCCAGGAAGAACGGAGAACACATCCATACAGAAGTCTCGGATTGTGATACAAATGGTCTCTCCGGATCGCAAGAGACCACGGGAGATGGCACCCCAAACTCCAAAACTACCACTTGGGATGGTGTCTCAGGAGGCTGACACACTTTCTCTTCCAGGAGCTACATCGATTCCGAATTTACTTCGGAGATCTAGTAGAAATGAACCTTCAGATATTTACAAATATGTTCGTTATTAATATTTTAACTCCAAGTGGAATGTAGTGCTACTCCCAAGAAGGAGGTGATTAAAATAAGTACTTACTAAGATATACACTGTAAAAAACCTTGATGTTAAACGACACAGAAAGTGGTTCCGGGAAGTTCACACCACATTTTTGTCACTACCTCAGTATAACCGCAATGGTGCTAAAATAACAGAGATAAATTGGTACACTCAACGAACGTCTTTTTGACACCATGGTTTTAATATGCATAATTGTGTTATACGTCGATTGATAAACACAATCTTTATAGAATCGCCTTTTCGTTGAACAACGCCGAGTAACAATTGCAAATATGTTGTTTTACATAAAATTATTGGTTCTGTAACACAAGCATTTACTTCTTGATACATCCTGTTTTTAGCTTAGCTACAGTAGAATTGATATTAAAACACGCAAATATTTTTGTTGTCGAAGTGCATACGTACCTGGGTTGTGTCCATACACTATGTCAGTACAGTTACATATCTTTAACTTTGCTTCCACTTGGCACTGAAGTATACAGGCCTGGTAACTGTAGTGTTCAAAAAGCCACATGTTCTCTTTTTCTTCCGGGAGCTTACATTTCCTGTATTCCGAGGATAATAAACGAACATCGTCGTCCGCTCCTTCAGTTCTGACAAAAACATCGAATGTTTGAAGCATGTCATATTCTGTCTCCAACTCACTTTGTTCAGTCGGCACATCATAAGGAGGTATTATGTAGGTCTGAAAGAAACACGTGAAATCTGTAATGCATTTCTTATAAAAATTAAATTGATGTTAATGTTCAATTTTGTAGCGATTTATTGCAAACCAGATCGCAAAATCGTACAACTTTCAACTCTGCGTGTTGGAAATTGCTCCGCTCAAAATAAGTGGTAAACGTCACTCATTATTTAATTCCCTGGACTTCCGACAGATGGCACCACTGACCATTTGCGAGATATCTCGTCGTAATCACGCCATCTGGAACACGGACGTAACCTGGAAGTGAAAGGTAGGGATATGTGCATGTGCACAGCGAGCAGTTGCGTCTTTTGCTTGATGTCGCCAACAGTCATTATTCACGCGCTCCACTGCAAATGTTTCTCGGGAACGTAGTTTGAACTTTATCGTCTGGACTTGTTCTTCAGAACTCGTGATGAATTGCCTAAGTTTGTTGAATGTAAATCACGGGGCTTCGATGTAAAATAGACGTCGCAACATTTCATATATGGTACCAGTTGCCGAATTGACGCATGGAATGGAACGCGACATTTAACAGTTTGCAGCAGGAGTGATATTGGAAATGGGCAAATCAGCTACTTCAGATTCTAACTACGAGGTACACGCACCCACATGGATTTGTCTACTCAAAAGTGAAGGAAGTCGTCCCCTTTCAGAACTTGCAACTTTACCACACATAAAACGAAGGTAGGCAATGGATATTGTTGTTTTTTGGAGAATTGTAGTGTGAGTGAAAAATGCCGATTTTTACTTGACAAAAAAAACTACGCAAATTACGTAAGATTTGCATCAAGTGTAAAAATCGCTATTTTGTCAGCGAGGAAGTTCTATCTTACGTCATACATAAATATATATATATGAGTGTTGGCTAGATAAACGATAGTATTGAAACTTGTAAAATATCACGAAGCCGTAATTTGATTGCAGCACGTCGTAAAATTACTGGTACGTCACGTGCTTGCGTTGAACCTCGTCGGTTTGAACATATATACGAAAGTTAAAATGGTGATCTCAATACGCGTGTGCAAAACTATTTGATATTGGCAGTTCTTTAGTGTGTTCGTTTTTTTGTGGAAAGACTTGTTGGGTTTTGTGAAACTCGTCGCAAACATGTACTTCATCTAATCGTGACGAAGTCTTTCAACAACACATTTCCCCCCTTTCCCCATTTTTGCATTCTGTCAATTTACTGGCAAATTGTGCGAAGTAATTCAATTACTTAGTTCCGAAAGAGAATCTAGGGCATCTACGACAAAAAAAGAAGGAATAAAAGGGTTTGTGTAAATTTGTCGCATATTTCTTAGTATGGGCCTTTTTACAGTTTATGAATCTAATAATAATAATGGCGACGGTTTTGAAAGAGTAAAATCATTTTGATTTAGTCTATATCACTGAAAATGGTTCAAGCGTAGATAGGAAAGCAAGTTGACAAAAATTGTAGATTCTTCAATTTTGCTGATAGTAGATATAATCAACGGGTTGACCACCTTCAAGTGCGTCTCAGTGTTGCCAACTCACCCCAAGAAAATTTCACCATATCATATTTTTAGAGGCGAAGCTAAGCTACAAATATGAGTTGGCAACACTGACTAGTTGCTTCACAAACCTTTTGTTTTTTTTTAAACATTTTGCTATATGATATTTCAGAGGCGAGGCAAACCTACAAATAGGGGTTGACAGCGTAGCCTTCTAAGATGATAAGTATGTAGTAAGATGAAGAAGAGTTGGTGACGCTAACTGGCAATAGTGGTGGTGGTGGTGCAGTGTTAATGCTTCCCCTTCTTCTCCTCCTCTTTCCCCTCTCTCTCTCTCCTCTCCCCCCTCTATTTTTTTGTAGCATACTGATCTATTGCATGCTAACCAAACCTCTTAAGCAATATTGGGAGGCAGGGGCTCTTGTAACGCCACGGGTCCTCCACATGTATGTATATATGTAATGCGATTTGAGGGGAAGGGCGCCAAAAGTTTGAACTTACGGCTGGAAATGTTTCTATAACATGTTTTCGTTCGAAGCAAATTCAGAGATGTTGTTAAATAAATATTAATATTTTGCTATTAATTGTAAATATATACTTATTGTATGGTAGCAATTAGTTTTTTGATATCGAAAAGCGACTGTTATCGTATTTGAAAATTATTTTTCTGTTGACATCTAGAAACGACAATTTCGTCATTCTGCGTGCTAACAATGTTGACAGAATGAACAATACGTAGGGCCTTGGACGCCGGAAGTTATACAATGTACTTCCTGTTTTTTCAGTAGCTGAACGATAGAATTCCTCACTGGCCAATTTTAATCTTACAGCTAGAAATGTTTCTATAAAATAACAATGCCTATGAATCTGTTTGGCTTTAGGAAGCAAGCTATGGAAGTGCCCGTCCAGCCTACGTCGTTGTCGAACTTCAACAAACTCCTGCCTTCCATGCTATCTAAACTTGACGGTCTGTTAATTATACACTTGAATAGCATTTTGACCCAGTACGACGAGGATGTGGGCAAAACTTTCTATGTATTCAACAACAACTTGACTTATTCCAGTTCGCCATCTCCGGCAAACTTAAATTCAACATGAATCTTAAAAAAAAAGGGGAGGCCAAGGTTTCCTCTGGTAAGAACATCTATTGCATCAAGCATGATAGGATGGATGCGACTACAATGTAATATGTGTCTGTTGGCGATCGCCTGTACGTGGAGCTCTTGGACGACTACGATAAACTCATCCCTCTTTTCATAGAAATGAAAATCACCTACCCTATAATAAATAACCACAGTGGTAACAATGCCTAACGATATTTTTGGCCACACCAAGCGCGATGATCACGGCGACGAGCTACTCATGCTTGACGTCAGATTCAAGAAGTTGCGAAGCGACCTGCAGGCCCTGCAGTCCACGCTCAACTCCAGCCTCCAGTCAGAGATAGCTAGCCTGCAGTCTCAGTGCCTACACCCCGTACTCAAAATTGACGCCGAGCTTACATCGCTGTTGCAAAAGTACACCCACCTCGCGTCAATAGACAACTTCGACAATTTGGCACTTAGTGTAGGCAAGCTGCAGAACCAATTTTTGAAGCTGCAGGAAGCGCAAACTTCTGACGTGGAACAGCTGAAGCGACACTTGCAGGACCAAACGAGCACCATCCAGACTGAACTGCAAAACATTATCGCGATCGAAATTAGAAGTGGCGACTGTGCGGTGTTCGGTGTTGAACTTGATGTATGGTTTCAACCATTGAGAATGCTCGAACATAAGAACTCGATGTACTGTGCGGACGTTAACCCCTTGCTTCATCAACCACCAGAGGTTTTGGTAGTGCAGAACATAACGCTCTTTGGGCTTGAAGTCCATGACGAGCTTTGGTTGGTTCGAGCCAGGCGGGCATTTCAATTCCGGGACTGGCGGAAGGTCGCAGAACAAATCCTGCAGCTTCTCGGAGAACTCAAAGTCCACCTCGGCAAAAAATCCGAAATGCAAATCGCAGAAATCTTCAACGTTAAATTTGGAGGGATCAGCCCACATGAACCCTCTAAAGAGGAGTGACAGCATCATGGAGTGTCCGTAGAGGTTGTTGACGTCTGTGTACATGATGTAGCTGGACGGTTGGGAGGGGTCGTAACCGGTGGCCATGTGGTGATTGTTGGCGTGCGAGTGTCGCTGCGACACCTGGACCATTCCACCCCGGACGGCACGTTCTACAACTGTCCACGTCCGAAAGAAGCTCAAGCCTGACTTTTGTAACAAGGAGCATGGTCGACCATGCCAGTTCAGGAAGACTGTAGAAGTATACAGGGTCCAGCTTGTAGATGGTCTTCGCAGTTTCACGAAACGCCTGGATCACATCAGCGAGGAGCGTCACATCGTGGTAGTCCCCAAGATTTTGGCAATACAGCTCGCGCCACATGGACTGAGCATGGTTGTAGTCGTCCTCAGAGATGCCTGAGTCTCGCAGCTTGCTGTAGAACTTTGCTCGAGGAGGCAGCGACCGCAAACTTGGTAGAGTCGGTGATGTATTGGTAGGGGTAGACCCCCTTACGCCTGAAGAGACCGACGTCCAAGTTCGGAAAGTTGGCAGAGGTGATGAGCATTTGTTCGTCGCTGAGCTTTTTCGCCAGGGCATCGAGGCTGGCCGGGAGGAATCTCAGGAAGTCGAGGAAACGAAGTTCGATGCGAGAGCCTAATTCTGGGATTCGCACCCACTTGCTCAAGCTAATATAACGCTCCTCCTTCTGCGCCAGGACGTTGATTTGCATGTCGTCGTACCCAAGATGAGGCACCAGATGGTGGAAGTCGTACCCCGAGCCATTGTGGAAAAACACAGGGATGAAGCGCGGGTCCCGGGCCAACAAATTACATCGGTTGCACCAAGGACCAATGTATTTGCCGTTGAAGTGATCATGATGTTGAACTTTACGGTTGTTGGTGCTAAACTCCCAGGTGCACACAGGACAGGTAGTAGCCTCCTCGTGCTCGATTTCGTCGTCAGGAGACAGCGATTCTATAGACTTGGGGGTCAACAGGAACTCCCCTATCTCGTTGGATTCCACAACCATCCTCTCTAGAAAATGTTTGACTGCGTCGGGACCGCGATACACATAGGGCTCGGGGTCAACAAGTCTGTCTCGCCACACCACAACATAAGCAAAACTCGACGCCTCGTGGAGTTGGTAAGGTGTAGTAGAGGAAACTTCGGGATTGGGATCGCATGTGGACATAGGTTTGAGGAAGGCCTCGAAATCGGTGATGATGATAGCAGGGTGCTCTACCATGGCACTGTGCATGTGAAATGTTTCTACAGTGCCAGGTTTGGGCTAGACTGCCACCCCTATTTCGTTGGCATTGCAATAGAGTTTGTGGCTAGCAAGCTTCTCGGCAGCAATGTTGGGACCTCTGATGCTCTGATAATCCAGCTGTTTTTGATTATCAAAAGTGGACAAGCACCTGCGACAAACTTGTATGTGGTTTTTTTGTTTGCTTATTTGGCTAGATACAAGCCGAGAGAGAGAGCGAATAAGAGTGTAGTGATGGCGAGTTTCATCCTTGATGAGTAGGAGATGGATTTCTCGAGCATCATTGTTGTCTACGTCGCTTACCCGAATAGGGTACACCACATTTTTCTCAGTGAGGCCATAAACATTGATAGCCAACTGCGGGTTGTGTGTACGGGCCTCGAACTTGCGAATATCCGAGACCACCACCGGGTAGTCGATCCCAACCATCGCATCTTCCAGCTCTGGCTCGTACTGCGTTTAGTGGTTAACTCGGTGTGGTTGTTTTTTCCAGTGGACAGGGTGCAACGCTGCAAGCACCGAGCAGAGAAAGCACTTGGCGTCACTGTTCTGAATATTCAGGACAGCCTTCTTTGCCGCAGTGGTACGTGGTGAGGGGACGTAGCTGGACGCGGAGAGAGGCATAAACTTGTTAAGTTTGATACACAGTTCGTGAGGTTCACCACACAGCGAATCTCCTGAGCCCATAGCTTGATGTTCCTCCTGCTTGGCCACCAGCTCCTCGGCAAACTCGTCGTAGATGACCTTTAGGTTGTCGATATCCGCCAGATGCAGGGTCTTCGCCTTGGTATTGTGGTAGAAGCTATACATTTTATCAGACGGCTTCTTGTACAGGCAACGTAGCGATGCGTAGAATTTGGTGGAGTGCGTTGCAAGCGCATCGCTGAGGATGGAAATAATTTTGGCTTGCTCGTTCTCCAAAAAGCTACGCACGTGTCATGAGCCCTCCGAAGTGAGGAAAAAGTCCTCTAACAAACGCTCGAAAGCAGACTGGTTCGCTTTCGCCACAGGCTTGACACGTTTGGCGGATGGTGGCGAGTCGGCTTTCGATATCCTCTTGGTCGAGCTGGTCGACGGTTGTGGGACAGGTGCTCCGACGACTTTGCATGTTGTTATATGCCTTTTCAGATTACCAATAGTAATATGTTTATCGCACCTCGGACATGGTTCTGTAGCGGTCACATGCTTACCGGGTACACAGGCAAGGCAATGTGTTTTGAAATGTTTACTTGAAACACCAGTTTCACACATAGGGCAATTTTTTACAGATTGCATCTTGCATCTTGTTGAAGAAATATTTGTGGGGGTATGTTATTTTTATATATTTAGTGGAGTGTCACAAACTAAATGCTTTGCAATAAAAAAAAACCTTGGAAGGCTAATTCACGATGGTGCTGGTTTGGTGTGTTATTTATGTGTATGCTATTCTTGCTCCTTAATCAATCCTGTAAATAAATGAAAAAAAATGTTTGTGTATAGAAAGCACAAAAATATTATGTGTACATAATTCTATTTAAGTTTTTCTACCAAACAATATCTTTTTCTAACCCTCAGTCCTCTTGGCGTATGAAGTATAAATCATAATTTCAGAAAAAAGAGTTATTTCCGGTCGCCATTTTTTTAAAATCAAACCATAAGCATTATTTATGTTTATACTATTCGTCGAGCAATAGCAGATAGAGCAAGAATCGTTTTCCTACAACCCATAGTTTATGAAATACAAAACATCTTAGAAATTACATCTTGAAATTTTAATCCAAAATAACTCGAAAACAGTAAGCACTAGTCATCAACCCTCCAATAGGTTGTAGAGTACTTCTAATTTTTTATCGAATGCTATTAAAATTTTCGAATTAAGGTAAAAACTAAGCCAGCAAATCAAGTTTCTCAAAAAAAATAAAAAAATGTCTGTATTTCCGAAACTTGAGGGGGTAGATCGATTTTATTTGCTAGTCGAATAGTTCTCGCGAATCCTATCCAAAAAACCTAAAATCATCATCCTAGCTCAATTAGGAGCCAAGAAAATCAATGTCTTGGAAAACGTCTTAAGATATTTGTCTTAAGAAAATTTTGTGTGATGTGATCAGCACCAAACATTTAATTTATATGTATGTATATTTAGGTTCCGTGTCGCAATCATGAAATTAAATTTTAATTAACTTTTCTATCCATCTCTCTCTCTCAATCTATATAACCTGTTCATATTTGGCACAGTCATTGCAAGTCGGCCGTAGAAAAAACAAAATGTCAAGCCATTTTTACGAATGCTCGCTGTAGCCATAAGCATAATTGGATATAGTTGCCGGATTTTATTTAATTTTAGGTTTAATATCAATAAGCGTGCATAAAAACTAAATATTTTAAATAATAAGATTCGAATCACTATGTACTTCCACTAGATATCAAACACACACAACTCTTCAATTACACCCCTCCATTTTCTAGCCTTCCTCTAACAATTTAACACATTTTCGACCTTTTATTATTATTTTTTTGAAATATGCCCCGCACACACATTTCCTACCAACAACAGCACACAGAAGAGAAAAATATTCCAGCTACCCCACATACTGAAAAAACAATATACAACTAGCTTTTTTTAAGAATTCACGAATAACATATTGCTCACAAATTCTTAAAACTAGTTGTATATTGCGTTTTCAGCATGCTCCATATATATATATATATATATATATATATATATATATATATATATATATATATATATATATATATATATATATAAGCAGAGAGAGAGACATGAAACACCTTCTCTATTCTCTCTCTTTGCATGTTTTTGTGAGTATATTTTCTTCCACAATACATAAGGGCTGTTTGGTTTTTCAGGAAGTTACCTCCATCCACAATCCCTTACGTCTGTTAGTTTTTTTCCGAATTGACTCACAACACCAACGCCATATTTATAAATCAAAGCCAGCCCATGCAAGCTAAGAAACAAAGTTACTTACTTTTTGGAAATACTGCTGAAATATTCTTCTTCACCGAAGTTCAAAATAAAACAGAACATTTCCACACTAGAGCATTTAGTTTTATCCGTTTTTAGTGAGGTCGACAGTTGCCAAGGCTAATGTAAAAAAAAAAAAACAAAAAAAAAAACTGCTGAAACCTTGTAGCCACATAGTATCGTCTGTATTGAAACATGAACAAAACAAATTGTATACGCCAGTGAGGAATTCTATCGTTCAGCTACTGAAAAACCAGGAAGTACATTGTATAACTTCCGCCGTCCAAGGCCCTACCTATTGTTCATTCTGTCATTCTGTCAACATTGTTAGCACGCAGAATGACGAAATTGTCGTTTCTAGATGTCAACAGAAAAATAATTTTCAAATACGATAACAGTCGCTTGTCGATATCAAAAAACTAATTGCTACAATACAATAAGTATATATTTACAATTAATAGCAAAATATTAATATTTATTTAACAACATTTATGAATTTGCTTCGAACGAAAACATGTTATAGAAACATTTCCAGCCGTAAGTTCAAAATTTTGGCGCCCTTCCCCTCAAATCGCATTACATATATACATACATGTGGAGGACCCGTGGCGTTACAAGAGCCCCTGCCTCCCAATATTGCTTAAGAGGTTTGGTTAGCATGCAATAGATCAGTATGCTAGAAAAAATAGAAGGGGGGAGAGGAGAGAGAGAGGGGGGAAGAGGAGGAGAAGGGAAAGCATTAACACTGCACCACCACCACCACTATTGCCAGTTAGCGTCACCAACTCTTCTTCATCTTACTGCATACTTATCATCTTAGAAGGCTACGCCTTCAACTCCTATTTGTAGGTTAGCTCTGCCTCTGAAATATCATATAGTAAAATGTTTAAAAAACAAAAAGCTTTGTGAAGCAACTAGTCAGTGTTGCCAACTCATATTTGTAGGTTAGCTTCGCCTGTAAAATATCATATGGTAAAATTTTCTTGGGGTGAGTTGGCAACACTGAGACCCACTTGAAGTTGGTCAACCCCTTGATTATAACTACTGCTGATTTCCAAATTTTTGAACCCTTTTATTGAATAGTTGCTTAGGATTATTTGAACTACAAACATAAGCATAGTGATAAATGTGATAAAATTGTTTAAACAAATTGTACCTAGTCAACGTCAAAAAGGACGTAATTTGTTGTTCGATTTGGATTTGCCAATATTATCCTAAATGTTAATGAAGAACGTTGTTAATGGTTTTCTTGACGTAATCTTGTTATGGTAATTAAGAAAGGATTATATTCGTTTTGTTGTTAACCTTTAATGTTTAATAAATGACGTCATTGAATTGTTAAAAAATTGGACATCTGTTTTTGACTTCATTTGCGCTGAATTTTTCCCTAATCACTGCGTGCTTCGATGATAGAAAACGAAGAGTTAAAAGGGGCATTTGTAGTTAGAAACAATTGTACTTTGGTGAAGGTAATCTAGATTATCATAAGCTTTACTGTAGCGTATAACGCATTTTGGAAACTTGTGGCAGTACTGCGTTTTTAATTTTCAGGATCGGCTTGTAAACTGCAATATTCTTGTGTTTATCCCCAAATTGAATTTTAGGAAAAAGTGAAGTTCATAGCAACTTTGAAGTGTTGCGAACAACGTGACAAGTAACCTCCACCCAATTGATTTTGTAACTTATACCAAGGTGCTTAAACCAGACCACGGCCTTTGAGGTAGTAGAATAACGATCAAGCCCAGTCACGACTTTAAAATAAAAGCACCTTGCGAACTTGAACGTTACAATTACCATCATGTTTTCGTTTTCAAGAACCGAATATTTAATTTCCTTTGATTTGTTAGAAGTTATATTTTGTCGGTCTTGTTCTTTCAAACACAGATATTTAGTACGACGTTATCAAAACTATATTTACATTCACTTTTTTCTATATATTAAATATAATATACTTATATAAGAAAAGGATTTACATAGAAAATGTTATATGCAGTAATTTTTCTTATTTATTATGCAATAATATAGACCTAATTATTAATGTAAACGTTCCCTACTCACAGGATATGATCCTTTCTTTGGAGTTGAGAGCGTTATGTTAGCATTGGATTCGATACCAATCCAGGTTTCCGCAATTATAGTTTCTCTGTAACAATGAATAAAATTTAACATCATTATACATGGAAAAATCACGTAATTTGTTGAGCTATAGTAAAGTAACATAGACTTCTGGATTCCTTTCCTGAACAATAGCGGATCAATTTAAAATAAAGGTAGTTTTTTAAAAATGCCCTACGCGGAACAAATTTCAGCTTGTACTAATCACACGTACTTGCATGATATTTTCATTACTGAGATTTTGATAGTTTTCTTAATAAATTATTTAATCTAACATGGGCATAACTTACTCAAAATTACTTAATTAAGAATAAACATTTAACACTAGAAAGACCGAAGAGGCCACAATTGGTCATGTCGTCTTAATAATTATTACTTTTTCCTATTTTTTTTTCAAATATCGCAAGTTTGCCTCGTATTTTGTCATTTGCCAAACGCTATATTCAAATTACATATAATTGTTTAACCTTTGTCATATGCTTTGTTTGGCCAACAGCTGCAGAATTACGAAATATATCCAAGAACCGGTGTTAGGGTGAACTAACTTAGAGACTTTGTGCAAGTATTTTTACAATATGAAGAATCCACAAGAAAGTTTATTTAATAATCTGTTACGTATCCTATCTCTATTTTTTACTGCATGAAAACACTTACAGCCGACTGCGTCTAAAGGTGCGTGCTTCATTGGATGAGACTCTTCATGATTCTTGCCTGCTCTAGCTTAATCGACAATGCAAGTATGTTAAACTACCGGTATATACATTCTTAAGGACTACTCCATTTTCTCCTCTCTGATCACTGAATAGTTATTTCCTATCCAGAAATAATCACGGGATCCTGGGTTCGAATCCCGGCCTGGCCGTGGGTGTTCTTGTGAGTGAGTGTCCCTTGAACAATTTCATTATATCATCACTCATCCTATTCTTCGCGATTAGACAAAAGTGGCAGAAGAGCGAAGTAAAATAAACTAAGCCAGTCTATAAATTAATCGATTTTCGATGTTGAACGTAAAACTACACGAATATTATCGTTGTGGGAACACACTTAAATGAAAGCAAAATTATACTTTATGCAGCACGCCCGCCCACACACATACACATATATATGATAACACGCCCCCACAGAGGGGGAAGAAGCATAGTTTCCACTAACAACACTTCAACAAGAAAAGTAACAGTTCTATGCTATGTTACTCCAAATTCAAATTTCTAATTATTTTCAACTGTTTTATCTCTAATATTTAAAGATTGCATATAATATTAAGGATAGTTACATTTTCTGGTTAAATTCTACTTCTAACCACTTTCATTTGTATTAAGTGTGTCAAAATATTTACGTTCTATTACAATTTGAATATTGATTTTAGCTTATATTGTAATTAATGTGTTTTGAAATTTCAGAACTATTAAAAACAGTAATTTGTTAAATTATTTTAAAAATTCAGCGAAAACATATATTACTAACCTGCTTCTGTGAAATATGATATTGTGGCACAGCTTACTGTTGTACCAAAAAGGCACTGCACTGAAATATGTGCAACAATTGAAGGGTTGATCATTCACTGAACAGTGTACAAGAATATCACTACAAGAACTGTAAAAGAAAAGGAAAAGGGTTTAGTTACGTTACAGATTTTTAAATGAAATTCCTATTTATATTTCTACTAAACATGTGAAACCATAAGGAGTCAATTGCAGTGACGTAGTTATATAATATAAGTATTTCACTTTCAAATATGGTAATACCAGTCCAAATTGAGGTTAGAGGCCTTGAAAACATATTGCATCGCCTGAAAAAATCATCTTAATTTGAAACACAAAGGTGAAAATCTCAAACTTTAATTTATAGTAATTTCCACATTATCGTTGAATTCTCAAAATTATCTATTTTCCATGAAAAAATTAAAGTTATTGAATACCATTTTCTGATTATTTATCGATTTGTTGCCACAACGATTGGAACGACTAATTCTATCTTACTACTGCCAGCTCCTATAATGCTCATGTATAAATTGCGTAAAGGTAAAGTACTGCCCAGTAGCTCACGATGATGAAGCAACGCCAAGATTTCTGTAGCTCCCACCAGGGATCGCACACGGGAGCGTTGGGACCAAAGGTGAGACGAATAACCGTTGGGTTACGCAGGGAGCCTGTAAATTACATTTATAATGTGATATGAAACATACCTATCAGCGCGATATTTGCATACAAATACTGAAATTGCAGGTTCATTCTTCATTTGCTCATCTACATCTGGTGTATATATTGTAGTTATACGAGCTGCTCTTCGCCATATTTCACCTGCCGCTAAAAATGTAACTGCAGCCATACATGCCCAGATGCATATCCAAACACATCTGAAATATGAAAACATAAAACCTATAGGTACTACAAACATATACCTACATACATATATGCACACACAGACCACTCACACATGCATATGCGTACACACACATACACACGCTTTATCTATCGTCTTACGTTTTTATCGTTACACTGTCATGAGAAGATAGAAAACAAACACACGACGAGTAAAATGTGATTGAAACACGTAACATATCTTTTAAACATATTTTTCACCAACTGTGCTCTTCAAATAGGACTATGCAGCGGTTTTAATTTATCACTGTTATGTACATATTTTACTTACTGTAACAGTGTGTTATTAGTTTGTGTCATGAAGTGAAACCCACGTACTTTTGGGTTTAAGAAATATTCCCTTAAAGCTGTACTGAAAGTTCCTACTGCTGCGTGAACAGACACTGTACTCTCGTCAATGGGAAATAGTCTGAAAATAAACATTCAAGGTATGTTATGTCTATTATTATTATTATTATTATTATTATTATAACTATTGTTCTGTTTTGAATGAAGTAGAATAAGCCGTTTATAGGTTTCCCCTCTATTGAACCATATACATAAAATTTTATAAATGTATGTAGACGTCACACAAATATACCGAAATAAATACCCAGTGTGTCCCATAATTTTCCGGAGTTGGACGAGAAAAAAGGAACCACACACGCAATGACACTGCATATTATTCAAAATACATTCCTTGTGCTTCAATACACTGAATGCAACGCTCATATAGCTTGTCAAAACACTTCTGGAAGTCTTTAACTGGAATAGTGTTGAGATACTCGGTCGAAGCTCTTTGAATGTCTCCAAGAGCGTGAAACTGGGTTCCTTTCAAAGGCAATTTCAATTCTTGGAACAGGAAGTAGTCTGGAGGAGACAGATCAGGAGAACAATCCCCTTTGAGGCCACAAGCTGATGGACAACCACAGACCGGTAACTTGGTGCATTGTCAGTGTGGGCGTACCCGTCTAATAGTGCTCACAGACGCTTCAAAACTTCAAGGAAGAACTCCCCTGTGATCGTCTGTCCATTGGGAACAAATTCTGTATTAAATTATACCCATGTATACGAAGAACGCGATGCGCATCGTCTTGATACCTACCCTACGGGACTTCTGCAGACAAACTTTCTTGGGTTTTTGGGACCCTTGGCTCTTCCACACCGAACTCTGATGCTTTGTTAACTGCTCATACTAGAAACACCACGTTTCGACACCGGTCACGATAGTATTCAGGAAATTGGAATCCCTGTCCGCAGCCCTAAACAGGTCTCGGCAATGTTGAACCCCTCTCCTGGTCATTTTCGACATGGTGACTTAGGGTGGTATCGCTTGTGTTACTGTAACTTTTAAGAGGATCCTTCCCCAACGTTCAAATTTACCAGAAAGAGAGAAAACATCAGGCTAATTGGAGAAGGGGTGTCTTTGTGTTTTTCTTAAATCATGCAAAATGTAAATGCATTACGACATCAGTCCGGAATATTATGGGACACAATGTGTATACGCAAAACACTCTCGCATTCATACATACTTATATAGAGTGTATCAGAAGTCCCTTACCACCCCTTGTAAAATCCGTAGTGATGTATTTTTATGGAATTTGACATGGGTGATACATAATAGGCCTAGGGGAACACCTTTTGGAGTATGTCACGTCAGCGCCCGCCATCTTGGTTCTGCCATCTTGAATTCAACTATTATATTTAAAATGATACGTGGGTCATGTGATACATGACCATAGGCTAGAATTTCGTCAGGATGTCAAATCTGAAATCAGATTTTATGTAACTTCATTTGGTGAAAAGTTATTGGCAACTGAAAGTGATGTTTACCTTTTACAGAATGTGCTCCACATGTTGTTCGTGTTGGGCAATGCATGTGTGCAGATAGATGCTTCTCCCAATGTCTGTGGATACCGAGCAAGGTATGTGGTGAAATTTGCTCAAAGGCAGCCATTATACGTTGTTCCAGATGACGAAGATCACGAATTTTCACACCATACACCATAGCCTTAATGTATCCCCAAAGGTAGAAGTCCATTGGCGTTAGCTCTGGTGATCGGGCAGGCCATTCAACGGGGCCTCGTCGACCAATCCATGCCCCAGGAAATTGTTCATCCAGGTACTGACTCACTTGGACGCCATAATGGGGAGGCTCACCATCTTGTTGAAAAAACCTGGGAAATGTACCATCTTCCGACATCAGAGCTGTCAGTATCTGTTTCTGTAGCATCCCCAGGTATCGTTCCGCATTTAAATTTCCTTCAATGAAAAAAGGACTGATTATCCGTATTCCCCATATGCCTGCCCACACCATAATATTCCCTGGAGCGGTCATTTTGGAGGGATCTGTCCATGCGGGGTTGTCAGGAGACCAATAGCGCATATTTTGCCTGTTCACCTCCCCATTTATGTAGAAGTTCGCTTCATCGGAATGGAGTATCTGCATAGCGACGTTTGGATTTAGCCGTACTTGCGCTATAGCCCACCCGCAAACTACACGCAGCGATCTGGATTGTCCTCGGAGAGGTGTTGCTGCGAATGCTACTTATGCCTCTGTAGCACCCGGTACACTGAACTGTGACTCATAGCACATTGAATTGCTATACGACGTGTCCTTCGCTGCGGTGACGTCGAGGAGCCCAACACTGCCGTAGCTTGTACTTCATCCGTGACTGTCCGCGGTCTGTCCAAGACCGTGTTCGTCTCCTCGAATTTGTTTAATAACTGTGCCACTACAACATGTGACACAGGATGACGTTCTGGATGACGCAGGTTGAAATCGGCAGCCACTGCACGGGCACTTCTCCCACCCCACAGTTTGACGATCTGGATGCGTTCCTCAGTTGTTAACGGCATGGTTCAGCACCTGCAACAAACAGGTAAACATCACTTTCAGTTGCCAATAACTTTTCATTAAATGAAGTTACATGCAATCTGATTTCAGATTTGATATCCTGGTGAAATTCTAGCCTATGGTCATGTATCATAAAACCCACCTATCATTTTAAATAAAATAGTTGAATTCAAGATGGCGGAACCAAGATGGCGGCCGTCCGCGTGACATACTCCAAAAGGTGTTCCCCTAGGCCTATTATGTATCGCCCATATCAAATTCCATGAAAATACATCACTGCGGATTTTGCGAGGGGTGGTAAGGGACTTCTGATACAATTTAGATCATGTTAAAAATGGTATAAATAGAATATAATTTTAAACATTTCATTCACGGGAGAAACAATTATATTACTTTCTGTCTGCTTCTAAGGGAATATCTAACAATTAAATTGGGGGGCGGCAGTTCATGGGGGCATTTTATTAAGGATGTCAGTAACAGATGGAAAACATATAAGAAGGTAAGAAGGTTGAGAGACATAAATAAAATAAAGCTGTTCAACATTGTGTAACAAGATAATAAGCCCACGCAGAACCACATTAAACGAGCAATCACAAGAAATACAGTTTTACCAAACCATCTGCAACTACTTAAAAACTTGTAGAGGAATGAGAGGACCCACTAAGGGTTGAACAGTGGCAGTAGGTGACTTTATTACTTACGTAGGTGCCATACGTAAGTAATACGTATGACTCCTTGATGTGGGGCAGCTGATGGATCGTCTCTTAGTCGTATCACATTGAGGTGTGGAAGATAGAAACTATCATATCAAAGAAGTTGATTTGTGGACATGATTACATGTACACATTCGTATAGATATTTAATTGTGAATGATCGCACGTCTATTGGATGTCTTATTCTATAATGGTCGTTCAAATGAAACACAGACTGGGGTGTAGACACTAATACTGTTGATATGCAAGAGAATACGCAATAGCGTACTGGTATTACCTCGACAGAGGCTACAGATAAACACCCCCGCCGTTCATGCAACTGTCCCAACGCTGAACAAGTTTCTGGATACCGACCGCAAAGAAGGACGCTGGTTGCGTGTTGGAGCACTCGTCCACAGCATCTTGAACCGCTTGATCGGAGACGAAACGCTTACCCTTCAGACCCTTCTTCAGCCAACCAAAGATGTGAAAGTCGCAAGGGGAAAGATCTGGGCTGTGCGGTGGGTGTTACATAACATCCCACCGAAAACGGCGCAGAGTGTTCATCGTTGTATTGTCAGTGTATGGGTGTGCGTTATGGTGGAGCATGGTCACAGCTCGTGACAGTTTTTCCGAAACATGCATCCCGTACACGGCTTGCATTCGCCTAAAGATTTCACTTGCAGACGAACCTTCTTTACACATCAAATGAATGACGGACGCCCCGCCCCGTTGTACACGCTTGAACGTATCCATTACGCACCCCTTGAGATTTCACTTCTTCCTCTACTCAGCAGACGCATACAAGAGACTGTACACGTTATATTCTGTTACTACGAACCATCAAGCCCTACAGTGCTGCCACCACCTAGCCTCCATGTCAAATAGTTGCAGTGTTGCCAGCTCTGTCTATGTTTCACTTGAATAACCCTTATCAACGCACTGCGTTCCAAATTCTGGGATCTAGTTGAATGTATGGGCTTCTAAATCTTAATACCTAGGTATACAAGACTCACTCACTCACTCATATACAAAGAAACCTGATAATTTATCTGTTGTCTTCCTCTTATAACCTGAGCACACACTAAGAAGGGATTCGAACACTAAGAAGGGTGGGTTGTTTATATTTTTATGGTGATAAGATTTTGACTTAATGTTTCCTATATTGAGTTTGAGCTCTGTTTGAAGTGCACCGATAGGCTCATAGTTAGGACCTATAGTTTAAAATGGTATTAAAATCACTATGCCCCTCACCAGACATTGAATCTGGAATCCCTTGTTTACCACTACGCAATCGATGTTTCCTATAAGTTTTCAAACATATATGATAACTTTCACAGATAACTTAGATTAGTTTAGACAATAACAACAGGCCGGCCCCCTGGCAGAGTGATCAGCACATCGCGCAACGACGCCAGAGGGCCCGCGTTCGAATCCCGGCCTGGGCATAGAAGTTCGTGAGTGTCCATGCATCAATTTCATCATATCATCACTCGTCCCATCTTCGCAAATTAGCCAAAAGTGGCACAAGAAGCGAAGTAAAATAAAGCAAATCAATCACAATAACAATAGATTTTATTAAAATTAAGAGATCATTGCTACTTAAGTTAATGCATTGCAAATGCCACATGATATCAAGTATTATGAATGACATTTGTGACAGATGGATGATCAGTTTACAACAGTTAACATAAGTATTTGATAAGGGAAATTTCACATAACTTACAGATGCGTAAAATATATAACACATCCCGTATTCTCGTTTGGTTTATGGAGAACTGGTTCTATAGTTATGATCCTATCCATTCCGTCATCTTCCATCTCCACTGTTTCACCCCCACCCCCATCTTGTGGCGTCCTTTGGATCTGTAAGAACTCTTCCTTTGGATTTGTGTGCGTTAACTTGTAGTAGAAATTCCATGTAAGAAGAAATATCCCTTCCACAAAAGAGACTAAGTTTGCGCCTAATACAAAGCACAAAATCACTACGGTATATACTGAAAAGAAATATTTATTACGAGTTATTTTAATACCGAAAATAATTTCTGTTCGAAATGAATGCTACGTATTATAATCTGTACGTCTCTTATTTCCCCTTAATAAATAATAAAGAAGTGAGACGTGAATTATATTATCGGCGCAGTGGAAGTTAGTTATTTTTCAGTAGGTAATTAAACTATTTAATGTAAACTTAATATTCATTCAACCATAATATTTATTAACAAATCAAATCAGTAAATATACTTTCCAAATTTATATATGTATCACATGGTTCATTCATAACCCATCAAAACACCTAAGAACAACATTTTAGTTTATTCAACAATAATACCTATTTATAATCTCCCCATTAAATTGTCAAAAGTCAGTACGTAACGGCTATACGAGTCAACTGCAACCCCGCCCAAAACCCCACAGCCAACAACACCCGGAGCAATCTACCCTTAAAAAAAGAAATCCTTCTCTAGCACTTTTAAGAAATCGAAATAACTATATTAACGTTAGGCAAATTACACCAGGCCATTCAGGCCCAAAAAGGGTGATACACGGCTAGCCAATGGCATACCCTACCTTAGTCACATGCATATTGCGTCTTCAATACATCACCAATGAGTTATTGTACACTATGGGCTTAACAGTATTAATCCATACATGAAAATTTAACATACGTGGAAACTTTAAATTAATAATTTGTACTAAGTATATAATCATGTTTTCACACATTTAATATTTTTGTACCTCAGAGAGCAGAGATATTCTGATGGAACAAATAATATTTAGATCATATATCATGATTGGGAATAAAATTTCTGTATGTACAACTATACATGAAAGCGTCTATAGAAGCCTGTCATTATTATTTCTACATATATAAAAACTGCAATATACTTTATTTATAATAAAAGAAATAAAATGTGATGCTTCTGATAGCTATACTAATAAATTATGAAATTTGAAAGATAAAAAGCGCTGTAACCATGTACATTTTGGGACTGTCTTAATTTTTTTTTGTACAAAAGCGACATTCTGATATAATCTCTACTTGTCGAACACTTGTTATTATTATCACATTATAGTTCTTATTTTATTTAACTTATGCAAACAGAGTTATTTATCTATTTGAAACACATTTAACATTGAATAATAAATCATAAACACTAATATGTTACTCTAATTTGTGAACGAAACCTTAAGCCGTCCTTATACGATTCAATTGTCTTGAAGCCTCAAAATCAACAATTGAAAGTTATTGAACAATATTATTTCTAGAAATGTCACTAAATCTGAAATTTCAGCCGTACACGATCAAGGAAATATTTTACAATTTCACATTTCACGGAAAAATGGCATTGTGTATGGAAATAAATAAATAAATAAATACATTAGCGACTAGTTGTAACAAAATTAATAATTTTCTTTCAAGGGAACATTTATGATACATCAGAAACTCGAGAGAAATGTGATACATTTTCTCGGTTGTAATCTGGGACACCGGAGAAATTATGTGAACATAATGACATAACATAATTTCAAAAAATATAATTTTCACATATGTATAGGTATTTTTATCTTGTTCATCTAAACTGCAATTTAAGAACTTTTTTCTCGCAAGTCTTCACATGTTTTCTCTCCACTTCGCTTTCTTTTCACCACAGAATAGAAATACGTAAGGACGGGGAAACGGACACTGGAGCAAACGGACAGTCCCTAAGAAAAATTAGAATAATTTGGCGTTGAAGTTTGCAACAGTGCATCGGTTGGCGTTGTGTTTTGAAGCAGAACATTGGCGAGAAGGTGTGTCGAACGTCGGTTGAAATCTTGAAGAAGAACGCCAATCCAGCCGTAAAACCTGACCAGGTAAGGATAATTGTACTAGCAAAAATCTAAACAGTAAAAATCTGTGTGCGGAACATAAGGATTGGGTGGATTATGATGGTCCCGCCAAAGTTGCGCTTTGTAGTGTGCATTGTTTCCTCGATATACACAGCCTGTGTCAACATGCTACTGCCATGTAGTGGGCTTTTTCGAAAATGTAAAGCCCAAGGCTACAGGCGGGGCGAACGGACAGTTGTGTTGGGACAAACGGACATGCATAAAGTGTATATCATTTAAATACTATAAGGTATTATGTAATTCAGCAACTAATCTACATTTGACTCAAAATCGAAAGTGCATGTGTGAATTGTATGTAATACATGTATTACCCTTCAGATGTATGCTTTTCTAAAATAATGTGTCCTTGTTACAGGATGGTGCGACATCGTGAATGAACCACAGACCGCTGTTCCTGGACAGATGACAATATGCAGAGGGCTGTTAAAGCAGTACAAGATGGCATGCCTCTAGCTACAGCCGAGAGAACATTGTCTGTTCCGCGGAACACTTTACGGTAGCAACGTGCAAATTCCGAAATTTGGCCAGCACACTACGCTTTCAAATGCAGTGGATGTACAACTGGTGGAGCACCTTCTGAAACTTGATTCTATAGGATATGGTTTGACCTATAAGGAAATCCGCAGTTTGGTATGTCGGTATGCATTTACAAATGGTGTGCCACATTCCTTTAATGATCTACAAATGGCAGGGAAGAACTGGAAACAAGGATTTTTAGCTCGTCACAAGGAACTCAGCTTGCGTGTTGCAGAGGCTCTGTCATATGCTTGCGCTAAATGACTATCTAATGCAAATGTTAACATATTTTACAATAATTTATCAAAGTTGCTAGACGAACACAATATGTGGGACAAACATGCCAACATATACAACTGTGACGAGACAGGCTTGCAACTGATCTACAAACCAAAACGAGTCATACCAATGCGGGGCAAAAGAGAAGTCGTGAGCCAAACGAATTGTGAAAAGGGAGAAACAGTAAGTGTTATTGCATGTGTATCTGCAACTGGCCAGTATGTGCCTCCTTTTGTTATCATGAAGGGTCAAAGATATAATGAGAACTATGAAATTGGCATGTCTACTGAGACGAAAATAGTTCTTTCGGATAGTGGCTACATGCAATGGGAAGAGTTTGCTCATTTTATGGACCATTTCATTAATGTCAAACCCCCTGGTCCTGTAGTGCTCATTCTTGATGGACACGGATCGTATTGTTCAGATCCACGAACTCTGGAGAAGGCATTAGCCAATAACGTGTACCTTCTGTGTTTACCTCCACACAGCACACACAAACTTCAGCCGCTCGACGTTTCGTTCTTTGGGCCACTTAAAACATTTTACAACGACGGCTGTAGAGTTTACGTGCGAAGAAATCGGTGGAAAGGTATCAATAAAGTGGCCTTTGGTGGCATTTTTGCAGAGGCTTGGAATCGTGCGGCCACAGTGGGGAATGCAGTAAATGGGTTTCATGCGTGTGGGATTCATCCATTTAATCCACAACGCCTGCCTGAGCACGCATTTATTCCTGGAACTGTCCATGAAGTGAATGGTCAAGATCAGCGATCACCAGAACCTTTAGCGACAGACGATGATGCCTCATCCCAAGGAAGTTTTCAAGAACTCAACCCCTTGGCATCAACTTCTGGGACCTCGAACAGGAAACGAAAAACGGGGGAATGGCACTTATTAACGGATCCTTCTTTCATCGCTCGCCTCAAAGAGAAAAAACTAACTGCAGCAAATCAAACAACAAGAAAGGCAAAGCATGTTAAACGCACCGCAAAAGATATGTGTCGTGTATGCAACGGTGTGTACAAGCAGGGTCAACACTGGTTGCAGTGCTTAGTGTGTTCTGTCAGGTTCCACGTAAAGTGCGTTGCGAATGGAAATTACCAATACTTTGTGTGTTCTTCTTGTGAGAATGATGGCAGTTCATAAATGAGCTAGTGTCCATTTGCCCCTCTCACGGACACTGCTATACACACTGATTCATTTAACAATTTGGAAGCCAACGTTCATTATTTTGAATTATACATTGTACTATTTGTTAACTCAATGTTCACACGTTCTGTATCGACCATATTTGTAATTTCTCGATAAACAGTTCGATAGTTATTTTGCAATATATCCTTAGGGTGTCAGTTTTCCCCTTCCTTACCCTAAATAGCATTCTCTACCTCAATACTTTTTTTTGGATATTCGATTTCAATAGCATGTGGTCGCCAGTCAATCACGATTTTCTTTATTTAGAACGTTTTTTAATTAGAAATCCTTGGACGTTAACCACGAATGCGAACAGAAACAAGGTCTGACAATTAAGTTCGCGAACTTATCCTAGAAAATATGCTACATATCTTATTGCTGAATAGCGCTGGGGTCACCTTCCGAGTACTCCCCTTGGGAAACTATACAGCGACGCCAGCGCCTACTCCACCCTTCGAAGCAATTTTGGAACTCTGTTTCTGGAATGGCCTTCAGAGATGACGTCGTATTAGCCTTAATGTCCTCATTGTCATCAAAATGCCTTCCTTTCAAAACGTATTTGATCTTCGGGTAAAGAAAGAAGCCATTGGGGCCAAGGTCAGGTGAGTACGGCGGGTGGTCTACCAAAGTAATTTGTTTCCTGGCCAAAATCACCCGTACAGACAGTGCCGTGTGCGCAGGTGCATTGTCGTGGTGCACGAGCCATAAGTTGTTGGCGAGAAGTTCCGGTTGTTTGCGTCTCACTTTTGCACGCAAACCTTGCACCACTCTCAAATAGTACACTTGGTAAACTGATTGTAGTGGTGCTACAAATTCATTCTAATATAAAAAAAGACTATTAACAACGTTTTGATTTTGATCGACGGAA
This sequence comes from Lepisma saccharinum, assembly GCF_977018435.1. NCBI lineage: Eukaryota > Metazoa > Arthropoda > Insecta > Zygentoma > Lepismatidae > Lepisma > Lepisma saccharinum. Next base: position 33,667,279 of record NC_139234.1, read on the forward strand.
CTTTTTCGGTCGTGGAGAATTAGGTGACTTCCATTGGGAACTTTGTCACTTTGTTTCCGGGTCAAACGTGAAGACCCAGGTTTTTCACCTGTGATTAATAATTCGTCCCAAAACATCGTCTTACCTCTCCAACAGGTCTGTGCACAGTTCAACCCTCCATTGCTTTTGTTCTTGGCTGAGCTCCTCTAGAACAATTTTGGCACGCACCTTGCGCATGCAAAGGTCTTCATTTAAAATTTTCCTCTCAATGTTCACTTGGTCTGCCATAGATCTCACGGTCAGTCGCCGATTTGCACGCACAATTTGGCGAATTTTGGCAATGTTTTCGTCCTTTCGGCTCGTTACTGGCCACCATACCCTTTCTTCATCAGTCACTTGATCCCTCCCTCACAAAGGCGTTTAATCAATTTGTACCCCGCTGTTTTCTTCATGGCATTCTCGCCTTATACCTGCATATTTCACTCCCACTATTGCCCAGTTTCACCAGAAATTTCATGTTTGTTCGTTGTTCTAATTTCAGTTCAGCCATTTTCACGACAGCGCGCACACACAAGCACAAACAACAATGCACGCCACTCAGCACAAATCCACCACGCGTCAATGCGAACACTGCTGTGAGGCACTAAAATACCAAGGTTACAAAATATTACAGAGTACAGCCTGTGTAAGATTTTGGTTTCTCTCTCTCCGAATGAATGAAAGGTATGGTCAAGGTAAAAACCAATAGATGGCACTGATCACATGTTACGTCATTCAGTTTGCCGGTTGGATGTAAGAATCCTGAACCGAAACACTCCACTTCCAGCTGGCACACGTTCAAAATCACAATCCAAGGGCACTCGGCGTGACGGGAGAGGTCAACAGGGGGCTTAGACGAACGTAGTGGTGATGGTTTAATTTCATTTCTTTCGTAGAGAATTAGTTTAATATTATTTTATTTAATTTTGTAGAGTTGTTCGTAGTATTATATTAATTTGCTTGTTGAGCTTTACCGAGTGATCGTCATTACAGACAAGTAGGAAAAGGGGGAAATTTAACATAGAAATATTCTCTTAGGCAATCAGATAAACATGGATGAATAATGATACCAATTAAATAGTCAGCAGAAGGAGAGAAAGTCAATTATTAGTTAAGGATGACTATTGAAAATTATCTTGATATATATATTAATGTTATCGTTGAGGTCATAATTGTTAATGACAGTTAACATATATATATATATATATATATATATATATATATATATATAATATTATTGTTCTAATACTAAATTTAAGTTTTGTTAAATAAACTGTCAACCAATCCTATCCAGTGAACTTTATATTCTAGTAATTAAAATACTTGATGTAGGGTGTACCACGTACCTATGGGGGTCCAGTATGTAGTTTCATAGCTATCTTTCATCGATCAATCGGAAGGGTATATTTAATCCCAATTAAAAACAAATAATCTTAAATCCGATCCATAGCAAGAAAGAAAGGGCTATAAAAGGCAGAGCGTGGTTCGATAGAACTATGTCAAGTAATATTCATTCTTATAATTGGTAGCACTGGAAAGGGGATAATGTCAAAATTTCGGAGAAGTAATCCATTTGTTACGGTAAGTCAGATAGGGGTTCCTGATTGGCAACCCTGGATACAACCTCAAATGTCGTCCACATTTCAAAGACCATTTGCAATAGGGAAGATCCATTAGATTTTACTTGTTTCTATAGTGGTAGAATAGAACAAGTAGAATGTTACAATAAGGAAACTCAAGTAAATACTGTAACTGATTTAATTGATCTTGGGCAGGATAATGTGAGTAGTACGCTTTCGAATGTTAATCGTGAAAGTAATGCATTAGGAAATAGGCCATGTGTATTTGAAGGAAATGCATTGCAAAAGTTGTCAAATAAAATAGCTCATGACACACTGAATAATATGATAATACATCTTCCACTAATGCATAATCTAAACGCCAGATCATTACAACAAATCACTGACTTCAATCTATTTCCACTGTGTAATATACTGATTGCAGTGATGCCGAAAGTTAATCATCAATTAATAGAAATTTGGTTACAATTCATTAATGAAGGAAAAACGTGGAGTAAAATGGTTGAATACATGTTAGATAGATATGTAACATCATTAGGTAGAAATGAATTGCTCCAAGAATTCGTGCTTTTTAAACAAAAGAAAGATGAGGATGCACTTCAATTTTTTAAGGACAGGAAATGTGCTGCCCAACTGTTACGTGTCAATTGGAGTGAACCGGAATTTGTTAGATTATTAGTAGACAGATTGGTTCCTAACGTTAGTAAAAAATTCTTGTTTACTGAAATTCGAGATTCACTGAGTAAACTTAAGTTAACATTAGAAAAGATGCAATGGCATCAGTATGTGAAACGTGATTTTTATGGACAAGAAAAACAGAAGAAAGTACAAAATGTTCAGTTTCCCAGTAAAGTGTCATTTCGCACTACACCAGTTTCGTCAAGATTTAATGAATCAAGGAAAGAAAATGTTTGGCGTAATTACAATCAAACTTTGAATTCAGCTTTACCAGTAGTGAAAAGAACTGATGGCAATAATCAAGATGTAATTGCAGTATTTGTCGATAGTGAAATCAATAATAAGCGTGTCAGTGCATGTTTAGATACGGGAAGTACTTACAATTTGATTAACAAACGTTTGTATAATGAACTTCGACAAGGCTGTAATGTAAAAGAGAGATTTCAAGAAGTGACAATAACATTGGGTGCAGGACGTAGCTTAATATTGAACAAAGTAGTTGACTTGAATTTGAAACTGTGTAACATGTCATGGTCCATTAGTGCATTTGTGTGTGAAGACTTACCTATTGACTTTATCATAGGAGTTCAGTTCATTAAGGATAGACAATTTCTAAATTTTCATGACAAAACTATTACATTTCCGTATTCTCGTGAAAAGGTGCAAATGAAGTGAATTTCGGACAGTGTTATTAACACGAGCCATTCATTTCAGGAAACACGTAAATGAAAAGGAACTAATGCTTGTGATGTTTCACGTTCAAGGTCACATTGGCAATCGAGAATACGAAAAGCTGGTCTGGTGGCAGGAAGAGTTTTGCAAGGAAGTAACACCCGAAGGCAACCTTGGCGTTCCAGAGCAACAGCTGGTAGCTACAACATGATTGCGGCAGAAGACACGTCGATTCCTAATAATCCGTCTGTCTGTCTACATGAACGAGAACAAAAACAATGTCCAGGAACTTCGCATGAATACACGGAAGAACTAGGTATGTTATTAAATTCATATCCTGAAGTATTTTCTGATGAAGTTGGTATATTTAATGAATTTGAATACACGATTCATCTGAAAGACAAAATACCAGTGAGCGAACAACCTTATGAACAGCCACGCGAAAAAGTGGAAGATTGTGTGAAGGAACTTTTAGATATTGATCTTATTGAGAAATCGCAATCTGCTTATTCAGCTCCATGTTTCGTCGTACGAGGAAAGAATAATAGTAAAAGGCTTGTTGTTAATTACCAAAAACTAAATGAAAAGGTAATTTTTGATGGTTTCCCAGCAAATTTAATGCAAGAGTCGTTAAGTAACCTTAGCAAAGAGTCAGTGTTTTCTGTTATAGATATTAGAAAGGCGTATCATCAGGTACGATTAAGTGAAGCTTCTAGAGATTGTACTTCATTCTCAACCTCAACAGCAAGATATAGATTCAAATCCATACCCTTTGGAATCTCAATTGAGAGTTCTTGTCTGGCACGCATGATGCAAATAATGTTGGGAGATTTACGGGGTAAAATTGTTGAATATTTTTGCGATGATATAGTCATTGTTTCAAAAAATGAAAATGAACATCTTGAACACATACGTATTGTGTTAGATAGACTCAAAAAATATGGTGTTACTATTTCCAAATCCAAAAGTAAATTTATGTTGACAGAAATAAAATTTCTTAGTTATGTAATTAAAGACAATCAAATGCACATTGATTCTGAAAGAATCAAAGCGATTCAATGTCTTCCTCGACCTAAAAATAGTAGATCATTAATGCGAATTTTAGAAAAACTAAATATGCTGACCAAGGCAGTAATTTATTTTATTAAAAACATAAACTAAATGTAATGCCCTGTTTTTGTATCATGTTACTTTTGTCCTTGATACAGAGTCTGAAGAAGACCTTGCTAGAAGGTTGAAACGTTACGTTTAGTTTATGTTTTTAATAAAATAAATTACTGCCTTGGTCAGCATATTTAGTTTTTCATAATCATGGAAACAAGGCTTAATGGTGTTATAATGCGAATTTTAGGCGTACTTAATTATTATAGTTCATTTATCCCAGAATATGCTCTAATAATAGGACCATTAAATGAACTTAGAAGCCCGAAGAATAAATTTCGTTGGACTGAATTTCATGAAAATGCCTTCAGAGAAATAGAAGGTAAATTTCTTGAGCATGTATTCCTAGCTCTCCCTGATTTAACAAAAATAATCGTTCTTGAATGTGACAGTTCATTGAAGGCGTATGGTGCTTGTCTAATGCAAGAAGATGATTCAGGTAAACTAAAGCCAGTATATTTCTTTTCAAGGAGATTAAAGGAGACAGAAAGTAATAAAACAATATATGAACTAGAATTAACCAGTCTAGTTCAAGCATTAGAGAAGTTCAAATATTTTTTGCAATGTAAAAGATTTACCATTAGAGTAGATAATATGGCCTTATTTCACATGTTGAAGAGAGCGAAGAAATATAGTAAATTTGCAAGGTGGGTTGAATTTGTTTCTTCATTTAGTTTCGATTTACATCATATTCCATCATCCAGTAATGTAATTGCAGATTTTCTTTCAAGAATGTATGATCATTCTCAGTACGATGATGATTTAGATAAATCTGAAATTGATTCTGTTTGTTTAAATTTATGGGATTTTCCTACATTGTTAAATTCCATTTGGTGTGAGCAAGATAAAGATGATGACATAAATGTCATAAAGAACAAAATCAAGGCCAATGAACAAGTTACTAATTATTGTGTGCGTAATGGAATTGTATACAAGAAAACTAGAAATGAAGGACAGCCATTCAAGGTGCTAGTCCCCAAACACTTAATTGAACCGTTAATTCAATATTATCACACCAATGCCATAGGTGGAGGACATTCAAATTGGTCCAAAACTTTGAGAAAACTTCAAAGAAATTTTACTTGGGAAAATATGGTCGATGTTGTAAAGGATAGAGTAACAAGCTGTAAATTGTGTCAATTAGCTAAGGAAAGAAATAAAACTCCAATAGGTGTTTTGTCATCAGAAATCATTAAGCATACCTTACAGAGAGTGAGTTGTGATATTTTGGGACCTTTGCCAAATTCAAATGGTTTTAAGTATGTATTAGTAGTAGTAGATAATGCTAGTAGATATGTTTGGTATCAAGCATTACGACAAGTTTCGTCGAAAATAATAATTCAACATTTGCAAAGATATTGTTCAAATTTTGGATATTTTTCTCAATTTTGTTCAGATAACGCTAGTTATTATACTTCTGAGTTATTCAGTGAATTTCTGTATGGTATTGGTTGCAAACATTACAATTAGTCCATGGAATACAAAAGCAAACTTGTGTGAAAGAATGATTAAAAATCTGAAACAAGCTTTAAGATGTTTTTGTTCCACCAACCAATCGACGTGGTCAAAATATTTGTATTATTTACAGTATTGTTTCAATAACACTAATCATCAATCAATAGATTGTACCCCCTGCAGAACTCTTCTTAGGAAGGAAACTTTTTGATCCATTGTTGCAAAATATGCAATTGACTGATAATGAAATGTTAGATTTTACCCAAGGTAATCAAATAAAATCGTCTCGTGCATTAGAAAAAATGAAAAGTGAGTGGCATAAACGTGAAAGAAGTTACAAGAAAAAATACAGTAATGTGACGTATCAAATCAATGATATAGTAGTTGTAAGGACTCATCCTAAACCATAATTGCTGGATGGTATTACAAGGCCATTAATTATGCTGTATGAGGGTCCATATGTAATCAAGAAGTTTTTAAACCCAGTTTCTGTATTGTTAGAGAAGGTTGAAAATCAATCTATTGAAAAACGTTGTCATATTGATCATATAAAACTGTATAGAGTATCCAGGAAGTGAGTCAGTTTTTAAACAATGGTGTGATTTCATGTTCGTAATCATATATATATATATATATATATATATATATATATATATATATATATTTTCTTGAATATGTGTTGTAAAATGTGAGTTGAGATACTGTTGCTTGTTTTGCATTGACAGGTATTCCTCAATGGTACAGAAATGTCGACAATCAACATCTAATGAAAGAGAATTCTAAGGAAATTGAAGGATATTTGTGAGAAGCAACAATAGTATCAAACTGTGTTATTTTGTTTATTGTAAGTGATCAATATTGTTGTATATATGTGTCAAAATCCCCACAGGTAATCTTCAAGTATTGGGTGAGGGCAGTTTATAGCCTGTGTAAGATTTTGGTTTCTCTCTCTCCGAATGAAAGAAAGGTATGGTCAAGGTAAAAGCCATTAGATGGCACTGATCACATGTTACGTCATTCAGTTTGCCGGTTGGATGTAAGAATCCTGAACCGAAACACTCCACTTCCAGCTGGCACACGTTCAAAATCACAATCCAACAGGGCACTCGGCGTGACGGGAGAGGTCAACAGGGGGCTTAGACGAACGTAGTGGTGATGGTTTAATTTCATTTCTTACGTAGAGAATTAGTTTAATATTATTTTATTTAATTTTGTAGAGTTGTTCGTAGTATTATATTAATTTGCTTGTTGAGCTTTACCGAGTGATCGTCATTACAGACAAGTAGGAAAAGGGGGAAATTTAACATAGAAATATTCTCTTAGGCAATCAGATAAACATGGATGAATAATGATACCAATTAAATAGTCAGCAGAAGGAGAGAAAGTCAATTATTAGTTAAGGATAACTATTGAAAATTATCTTGATATATATATTAATGTTATCGTTGAGGTCATAATTGTTAATGACAGTTAACATATATATATATATATATATATATATATATATATATATATATATATAATATTATTGTTCTAATACTAAATTTAAGTTTTGTTAAATAAACTGTCATCCAATCCTATCCAGTGAACTTTATATTCTAGCAATTAAAATACTTGATGTAGGGTGTACCACGTACCTATGGGGGTGCAGTATGTAGGTTCATAGCTATCTTTCATCGATCAATCGGAAGGGTATATTTAATCCCAATTAAAAACAAATAATCTTAAATCCGAACCAGAGCAAGAAAGAAAGGACTATAAGAGCTGCTTGTATAGTGGTGCCTTCAGCGCTAAACGGTGGCGAGTTCGCGAACTTAATTGTCAAACATCGGATTTCAAAGCATGTGTTCTAATTGGTCGCCTGTCAGTCACGGTATTATTTATTTAGAATCTTTTCTAATTAGAAATTCTTGGACGTTAACCACGAATGCGAACAGAAACATGACGTCACTTACTTCAAGCATGAAATTCAGTGTGTTGTTCGTGTTTTATTTGATCGTGTACGGATAGCTTTAACATTTTCATACCTCACCTGTAAATTCCAAATGTCCAAATACTACGTCCCTGATGTACCTAAAGGCAGGTAAGGATCGCAATGTGTAAATTACCCATCTAGAGTATCTATAGAAATGAAGGAAATGGTTGGTATAATTCCTGCATACAGTTTTATGTAAATATGTAAATTACTTACATCTCTTAAAAATATCTCTCCTCTCTCTCTTCGGCTCCAAGGGTATTTTCCAAATTTGTTGTATTTGTAAAGTTATTGTCCACTAACTTGAAGAGCGTTATCCGATTTCGCCAAAGTACAATATGTTGTAAGATCTATCATTTATCTACATACTATATGAATATTATCATAATTTACAGAAAGTAGGGTCTTTGGTGATAATGGTATTAATGACTACGTTCTAATTACACCATGCCTGTCAGCGACACATACTAAAGCGATTAGCCAAAACTGGCAGAAAAGCGAAGTAAAATAAATAAAATCAATCAAATTAATCAATCTTTTTAAGTCAGACATATTCCTAAGGATACATTATTCCCTCTCTCCTACACGTGTGCACAACATGAAACAATAAACTTTAAATGGAAAAGGCAAAATCACCAATGTCTACGAGAAAGGTAAAGTTATAAATAATTTTAAAAATTGTACGTGCAAAATTACAAATACATATGGAGAATTTACATGCATGATAAATTTTGTTCGTTAAAACTAATGAAATTCAACACTTTTAAATACGGTACATAAAACATTGTGACGCAAAACGATTTTTTATAGATTTTTTTTTTTAAATGGTGGACAGTTCTTAATTCATGATCATTTTTACGTCCCTCTTCGTTGTAGAGAAGTTCAAATATAAGTATTTTATTAGTGATGGAATGTGCAAATAGGTAATATTCAGGAAAAATGATTTTTTTAAATATCTAGAAAGTCATATGATATACTTATGTTTGTGTAACCTAAAAACTTACAGGCTTGTTGATTTCAGATCGACTTCATATCTATGTTCTTCACATGAAGCAAAGCAACTGCACTTTCTTTGTACTGACTGATCTGAAAAATATGTATTTTGTACTATATAAATATGGTTACAAGTAAGCCATAGGGTATTACCTTTTAAATAGTATAATTGTGAATTATGGCTTGATGCCATTAAACATTATATTCGCCAAGTTTGCTTAAATATATTTTTATAAACGTCTGTGGAAATGAAGTTGCGGGCTCTTTTGAGTTGTTCTAGCTTCGGAGGCATCTAGTATGTTCGTCTACCCGAAGAAAATGTTTGCACCCAAAATACATGTCCCCGATAGCGCAGTGGTAGCGTCATTGCCTTGTAATCAAGGGGTCCCGGGTTCGTTACACGGTGGAGGCACATGGCACAGTGGTTTGGATTCCACTTTAAACTGTATTTCCAGTTCCAATTAGCCTTACTGTGCATAAAATTGACTTAAAAAAGCAAATCACGAAATCACACCAAAATACATGTCACGGCTGTAAGTAGCCATCTACCGCCGCAAGCGCAAAGCTCTGTGTATTTAAAGTATGCATTTACACACAACAGTCTCACTTTCATTTTGGGCTAGCCTTATTGGTTTGAGTTGGTGTTTTAAGTCCACTTTATGCACAGTAAGGCTAATCGGGACTGGGCCTACGGTTTAAAGTGGGATCCAAACCACTGTGCCATGTGCCTCCACCGGGTATCGAACCCGGGACTACTTGACTACAAGGCGACGACGCTACCACTGCGCCATCGGGGAGGCCAGGGGGCTAGCCTTATATTTGCATACATAAATACATCAGTTTTTACAACACAAGCAGATTTGAATTATTTACAGTTCAAATAAATCCAGAAAATACAATTGCTCGTGTTTATTTAAAATGTAACAACTGTTCGCTCTGAGTATCCTTTAGGTTGGTTTTCGCACGAACCGAATTTCACAATAAGGAAATTCAATTCTTAAACTCCAACTTAATTTTATTCAATTTACTAAATCCAAAGTATTTTCTTTTAATGCATACCTTGTTCGCGAGCAATGCAAATCAAACCATTAACATCACAATCTCTGTAGGTACCTAGAAAAACAAAGCAAGGGTGAGTAGAAAACTTAATCGTTCTTTCTTCTTAGATACTTTATAATCACAGTATTATGATATTATGAATATAATAATATAGAAATAAATCTATGGATTTCATATGTTCTGCCTAGTTAACCACACATTTCTTATTCTTATTCTTATTCTGAATGTAGAGTAGTAAATATGATATAAACATGAAAACTGTTAAAATAGCGGTTCTCAAACTTATTTCGCATTGTACCCTTTAGCAATAACTAAACGTATAATGTACCCCCCGCCCCATTGGTTTTCTCCGAATAGTGTGTTTTGGGGATTTTTTTTCTCTGTTTGATTGATGGGAAGTTTCTGATATGTTGGAGGCGTGTATCTGCAATAGAACAAAACCGCAGGCGGGTTGTATGTGGAAAGATGGTAAACAAATAAACATTAGAATCCTATGTATATTACTGGGTGTTCCTACATTTACAATCTTTATGCTTAGTTACAGAAATTAAAATGTGAAACATGTATGCTAAGAAATACATAAAAACTTCAATTTTCATATATTTTTCCAGAGTTATTGAAAAGAGTTAAGAACAAAAGTAAGTTTGTGAACAAATTGTCAGGCACAAGTTTGTAGTTTTGTTGTAAATCCTCAAGAGTTTCTGTGCCTGCATAGCCTGACACAGTTTCTTGATGTTTGGTTGTTCCCTTGAAACTTTCAAGCGGAGATTGGTCTCAAAATTTAATCTATTTCGGTACTGTTAACAGTCGTACTCGTGATGTTTTTACACTCCAACAAATGTTTGTGGGTTTTTGTGTTGAAGAATGAAATGGGTAGAGATTTCGAACGAGCATTTTATTTCAAAATATATGAAACGAACAGTGTCAGTGACAAAAGCAGCCTTATTTTCCTGTTAAGCATTAAAGCTATGAAGTGTGAAATAATGAAGTCTGCTATACACACCTGCAAAAAAAAAAAATGTTGTCTTGTGGGTATTTCTCTTCCGGGCTGATCGCGTACCCCCTTCAAGCCGTTGATGTGCACCTGGGGTTACGCGTACCACTGTTTGAGAACCGCTGTATTAAAAGACTAAAAGATGCGCATGTTCTCATTTACCATGTCTTCATTCTATAATCATAGTATACTATAATTTTAACATGCTAAAGAAGAATTGCATGAATTAAAGAGTTAAAAGGAAATGATCGTTTCATAGATTTATTTTGTTTATTTGTAATATAATTAAGCCTTGTTTCCATATTAAAAACACTAAGTTGCTGACCAAGGCAGTTTATTAAGATAAAAACACTTAACAGGTAACTTTTCAACCCTGTAACAGGGTCTTGCTCACCGTCAAACCCGATCCTCGCAGATGACGTAATGCATACGTACTTCACATAGCAACGAGCACCCCCTGTCAACTGCTACCTCAAGCGCGAGGCATAGCTTAACAGATTCTTTCTTACAGTGCTACAAACTCATACCATAAAAATAGCACAAGAAAAGTTGATAATGTATATGTCAGATAAAAGCTAATTAGCGATAGTAAGCTTTGATTGTGGTTGGCCACAATTAAAAATGCCAACGTGGAACTTTTGACGTCGACATATACACGAAGCGTCTTTCCTCAACCCTAACATAAATAGCCAATAGGAAACGTTATTTTATTGAAAGAGATGGAGAAACACTTTGCTATAATATTATAATATTAAAATAGGAAATCAAGTAACGAAACTGATTTTATAAAATAATTCATATTTGCCCTTGCACATAAAATGATTAAATAAAGATTTAGCTTAGGGATTTATAACGAAGACTAAATTACTTCAATCTTGTCTATTGTTGAGAAATATCGGTATTAGGTAGAAATGTATTTAACACGTGCCTAAACAACAACATTCGCGTTGAGTATAGAAATAATCCTAGCCATCTTGGCTTGACAAATAATGAAAATGTTGAATATATTATTTGGGATAATTATTAGCCTATAAAATATGATTGATGTTGCAAAAAATACGCGAATAGTATAATAACATAAGATAAAACATAAATATATACATGAATTATGAAACAATTAAATATAAATAATTAATCCAAGTTATTACTTAAAAGTATACGAATAATATAAATTCAAATATATATATATGACTGAAATTCGCCCTAACATGGCGGTCGTTACAATATGATTGCACTTCAAATATATTCGTTTGCAAGTTCTAATACTCGTAATTTAATATTCTCTTGCGGAACCGTAAAAGAAGGTTACTCGGACAGGAAAACTCTGGCAGCGCCAAACGTCTAAAAAAACTTTGTTCTCTTATGTCACAATATTGAAATATCACATCAAATATTTACTAACTGAGACAAAACGTTTTTCATACATATTGTTTTACCGAGATATACATGGTACAGAGAAATTGCTAATAATATGTTGAGGGTGCTTAAAAATCTGAAAGGACAATATAGTGAGGTGAACCGGACAGAAACTATCTCATATTACACAAAAGAACCTCGGATATATATATATACAAAATAACCTAAGCAAAATCTAAGAAGAGAAAGAAAAACATAGCTGCAGTAACTACGTGAATAATGATGCAATAGCTATATAGTAAAATTATGAACACGTGTTGCACTTACATTGCTCAGTACTGTAGTGACAATGTTAGGAAGAAATAGTATAGCACTATTGAATTTAATACTATTTTTCTGTTTATCAATGTCATCTTTCGTCTTAGTGTGTATCGATTTTATAATGTCATTCTATTATATATATATATATATATATATATATATATATATATATATATATATATATATATATATATATATATATATATATACTTTCCACTGTGTCAAATTCTTACCCGTTATATCTTTAAGGGTGGTAAAACTTAATTTAGTGTTAACCAATATCCTATGCTCTTCGGAAAAAAAGTACTTAAGTCAAAAAAATTTGCAGTAGACAGTTATTAATGTTTATTATTTTAATAGTAAACATTACAGACATTATATACAAGTTGGATCATCACTGTTTAAAATCTTTACACATGCCCAATATAAATTAATACTGATAAAATTTCCTTTAATAGATTCTCCGTGACTTAAATGAAGTTAACAGAAAATTACAGTTCGTGACTTATGTACCTTACCGAACACCCTAGAATAATTATAAGTTGAATTTTGAAATATAGATTGCTTACCATCTTTCTAATATGACCATACATACACTTACTTACCTACATTGATGAAGAAAGGAGGTGTACAATTACAGATCTCCATTAATTGATTGTACTTGCAATGCATCTGGCATGCAATTCGTGTATAGAAGGGACTAGTAGCAAGTTGCATTTCATCATAATACACGCATTTCCTTTTGTCGATGTTTAGGCCAAGAATACTTGGAGAACTCACTGTTGAAATGGTTTCGTAGTCAAGTTCAATATAATTATGTTTTATTATCATGTACTCGTACTGGCTCCTGGTGTTTGCCTCGGGATATTCAAATGGTGACGTTGTAAAAATCTGAAGAAAAAATATAGAGGGTTTTCCAATAAGAATGATATGATTTTGAAATGAACTGGCAACTATGCTTCAAATGTTATAACTGTCACTAGTTGTCATTTGTGTTTAGTATACTGTGACAATTCATCATGGATAAATACACGCTTCAAGAACGTTTGCTTGTTATCCAAAAATGTTATGCAAATATAGGTTCTTTTGTGAATACTCAACGTGCACTTCGCGAAAACTATGGTCCACATAATCGCCCTTCTGTACTTGCTATTCGTCGAATCGTTGAAAACTTTGAAAGGGATTTTACTCTTTACGATGAGAAAATACCAACAAAATGTCGAAATGCAAGAGGTGTAGAGAACATTGCTGCTGTAAGAGGTAGCATTGCAGAGGTTCCAAATTGGTTGATTTCTCGTCGTGCTCAAGAATTAGGTCTTAGAAGAACGACAACTTGGCGTATTTTGCGAAAAGGTTTGGGTTTACACCCGTATAAGATTCTGTTGACTCAAGAACTGAAGCCACTGGACCATCATAAGCGCCGTGACTTTGCTGCTTGGGCTTTAGAGCATCTTGAAACTGATCATAATTTTTGGGCAAAAAATTATTGTCTCAGATGAACCTCATTTCTGGTTAAGTGGATATGTTAACAAACAAAATTGTCGTTTTTGGTGTGAAAACAATCCACAAGAGATTCACGAGAAGCCCTTGCATCCGAAAAAGGTCACTGTATGGTGTGGTTTATGGCATGGTGGCATCATCGGACCATTTTTTTTTCAAAACGAGGTAGGAGATGTAGTTACAGTGAGTGACTGGTGAGCGGTATCGAGTGATGTTAACAGATTTTTTGTGGCCAAATTTAGATGAAATTAAACAACAAGACGGTGCCACATGCCACACTGCTAATGCCACTATCGACGTAATGCAAAAGCAGTTTGGTGAAAGGATAATTTCAAGAAATGCAACTGTTAGTTGGCCTCCAAGAAGTTGTGATTTAACTCCTTTAGATTGCTTTTTGTGGGGTTATTTGACATCTATAATTTATATTACATAAGATGAATTACATTGAATTAAATTATATAGTCTATGCAAACAGACCATGAAACCTTGATGCATTAAGATTGAACATCGAACGCTGCATTCGTGACATTAGGCCCGAGTTATTGCACAAAGTCATCGAAAATTGGGTTCATCGAATTCACTCGTGTGCACGAAGTCGAAGTGAACAATTAAATGGTGTGTTATTCAAAACATAATGTAATAAACTATGCTTCAAATAATATAAAAAAGTTTGGTTGTATCTGAAATAGTTTATTTTTTTTCATTGTAAAATCATATCGTTCTTATTGGAAAACCCTATACTTGTAAATTTTCACAGTTTGTCAGTCATAAATAGTAATATACACTTGAAAATAAGTTGAATCTGCACCTACCTTTGTGGCGGCGGAGTGGTTATCGCAGAGCCGCTCTATGACGTCAGGCGTCTCGGGTTCGAATCCCGGCCTGGGCATGGGTCTTCTCTGTGAGTGTCCCTTCATCAATTGCATCATATCATCGTCTCGATTAGCCAAACATGGCAGAAAATCAATGTAAAATGAATCAAATCAATCAACCAAGTTTGATCTGCATCATTATAATTTTTATCTTAATATGTTCGCTAGGTTGTAATCTGAATATTTAAATACCTAGAATACTCATGAAGCATAATTAATTGATTGCTTGTACACATCGATAAGATATAAGTTGTACAATATGCAGAATAGGATGAGATGTCAGAGGAACATGCTGGTTCATGTTTTATCATCTATGTTAAAGTTTGACAATGTAGTATGTACAGAATAAAGCGAACGCTTTTTAGAATTTTATAAAAATAGTGAACAATAGCTATGTTTTAAAAGCGTAGGTAACTATGAAAGTTTTAATGAAGATAATAAAGAACTTTTTTCTACTAATTGTATTCTGATTACATTTTGATGTGTACTAATTTTTCGATTTCAATACAATTTTTATAACTATCTGGAAAATTTGATAAGAAAAATGAATTTACCGAGACAGTTGTTCATGGTAAAATCAACGTATTTTACAATCTCTCATCGACACAGAGAGATTGCCAGAACCATTAACTATGCACGAATTGTAAGTTGATTTTGACTGGGTAATGCATTTACTAGTCGGCATTTAAAAAATTGGCCGTGTTATTTTTGGGAAAACAAGTTACACTGCTGAAATGAATGTAGACATTTTTACTTTCATGTTCTCTTGTGCTCATGCAGCCAATTGAACCTCCCATAGTGGCCAGTTTTGGATGAAAAACGAACTGCAAATTTTTTGAACGCAAGCCAACTTGTTAACTATTGCGTCATTCAGTAAACATCATATTAATTTTTAAAAAGTTGCGCACATATCGGTCGACTTTATATAAATAAATGCATTTTAAATTTCTGATCTTAAATTTAAGGCAAACAAAGTGGTGAAATATTAGCATACAACAGATATGCAATATAGGTACAATATATAAAACAATGTTGAAGAGATGTAGAAATGTAAAGAAAGGTTCACCTTACTTCCATTTGCTGCTATTTTGACAATCAGTACAGCTCTACTTAATTTCTGACTCGAAAAATAAACAATTGTTTGACTTGCATCAATGTATCCTTTCCTGAAAATAAATGGAAAATTTTCTTTAAAAAATATAAATCGAGTCGTCTTCTGTAAAAATGTTTTCGGGGGTTAATTTAAATATGAGAGGTATTGAAAGCAACACTGATATGTCTCGTGGTATAAAGAAACTGCTTATGTAACCATGAACATTATGCCGCTTTTGTTCCACATTTTAATGAAATTTCGCATCAAACGTTTTGGCATAATATGCACCTTTATTCATTGTGAAAATTGTACAAAATATTTCGAGTCAGGTTGTTTTGTTTAGATTGGGAAATTTCACTATTCTCTCTCCATATTCTTGGCGTTCCCTCCGCTGGTGTCGCCATGCAATGTAAGACATTTTTTCAAAACATTCTAGGTGAAGGAGGAGAATGATTTTCATGATCATCTATTAGCGGCTTGCCTTCCTTAAAGAAAGAGAGAGAGAGAGAGAGAGAGAGAGAGAGAGAAAAATTAACAGAATCTTCTTTGAAAACACTTGAAAAATTTTTGGGAAGAAGTTTGCAATTGAAACATCGTGTAGCAACTTCATCTTAATGCTTTTTGCTCAAAGAAATTGTAATAATATATATTGCTGTTGCATTTATAACAATAAATCACGCACGCAGAAAAAAGAGTGACAAAACGAAAAACTGCTGTAGAAGAGCCTGTGCTCATCCATCACGCTGCTCTTACTCCATGAACACTGAATGCGAGAAACCCACATATTAACAATGTAAGCACTACCAATTCGTAAAATTTTGATTTTTTTTTTTAAGCTTATCACTAGAGCTATGTCGAGCAAAACCAAATATACTAATGTAACTTCTTATTTAATTATTTCTTCTATATTTTAAATGTAAACGAGAGCTCTAAAATGGTATAATATGATCATTGCAGCTTCATTCTATCAGCACTTTCTTCTTTTTTTGCACCTTTTGAAAACAGAACCATTTTTTTTCCCTTTCTAGACCATAATTTCGCACCTTAAAACCGTTCCCTAATAATAACATAGACATTTCCATAAGGGAGTTGTGTATATTGATATTCGTGCATTGGACACAAAATAAATGATTCTCCTTCTTCTTGAGCAGCTACATAAAATCCTACAGTCTCATTTCTGATTAAATATATCGAACGAGTGAATACAATGGTGTTTTAACATAGAAGGGAAAGGTTTCTGGAGCATGAGAGGGGGGGGGGGGAGGGAAATGGGATGAATGTGCTAATCTTACAAAAAGGTGTAACAAAGTGTGTTCATTTTACTTGATTTAATGTCCTAAAATACATATCTCAAACGATCGGTATGAAAACAGCTATATTTTTGGAAAGGTTCTACACTTTAAAATCCGTTCCCCAGTTATTGTACATATTTTACGGAGGACATATCGAATCTCATTTAAAAAACAAAAATTTGAATACTATGGAATGATCAGGGTGGCGACAGACCTGGAAAACCTGGAAAACCGGGAAAAGTCAGGGAATTTGAAATGTCAAAAAAAGTCAGGGAAATGTCAGGGAATATCGTCTTCATTGACTTCGAACACTCTTTTGACGAAAATTGTTATAACTCGGGCACTATGGGAGCAATCTACTTCGGATAAGTTTTGTTTTTCAGCTAAAACATCATAGCATGCAACCGTGTACAATTCAGAATGCCGAACCGAGGAAGGGATTTGGGGGGCGTGACCCTGAATTTCAATGAAAAAACATAAAAATCTGGAGTTTGCCCCCTCTTCTCCCGCTATTTGGGAAGAAGGCGCGAACTTTAGTATTATTTTTAAAGAATGGACATTTCTCAAGAGAATGAAACATGTTTCATGTTCTTGGGTGTCATACAAGTTGAATAATAAGACAAAATGTGATTTCTTTTTTTTTTTTCCGAAAAATAGATAATTAGCATTTTTGTAGGAAAATTGTTATAACTCTGGCACTATGGGAGCAATATACTTCGGATAAGTTTTGTTTTGCAGCTAAAACATCGTAGCATGCAACCGTGTACAATTAAGATCACCGAACCGAGGAAGGGGGGTTTGGGGGCGTGACCACCGAATTTTAATGAAAAAAAAAACAAAAATCTGGAGTTTGCCCCCCCCCCCTCTTGTCTCGCTATTTTCGGGAGAAGGCGCAAACCTTAGTATTCTCTTCAAAGAATGGACGATTCCAAAGAGATTGAAGCTTGTTTCATGTTCCTGGGTGCCATAGAAGTTGAATAATGAGCCAATATGTGAAAAACTATTCGGAAATGTGTCATGGATATGTTGTGGAGAGGGGGGGAGAAGGTTGATCATCAATATGAATTTACCCAGGTTTGCTCCAGACCTGTGTCAGAGTTTCAACCCAAACAGAAGAGTATGAGGGTCCAAAAAGCACATTCATGTCATAATCTGCACGATGATACCATATGGTTTCATCGGGTCAGAACGACCTTACTCTGATGATACCATATAATATCATCGAGGGAGTAAAGGTTAAGCCTCTAAATATTACGTGGAAAATGCATTGAATTATCATTTTTTCTTGTCCGTATGGGAGTAGTAAGGAGACAGAACTGTCAACAGATGGAGGGGATGGTAGCGGGTGGCGCCATCCGATAGTTGTCGGACGTCGTAGTAAGGCTATTGTTGGACAAACTGAAGGAGAATGAAAACAAATAGGTTCCATTGATACATATGATTTTTTTCGAATATCGCCACCCGACAAAGTATCTCACTACACAATGTCACAGAAATTGCATGCATGGGACTCTTATGATTTTTGTTCGATGTCTTCGGACTGCAACATCCAACAAAAATCGTTTGGATAAACAAGAAGAGCTTTAGACTGCAAATATGCTGCTGGAATTTTATTTCTCTTCTGGCTCACTTCACCTCATTTAATGTAGCAGTGCTTACAAAGGTTTTCTTTCATCATCCTGACGTATTACTGGTTTTGCACAAGTTAACATATGTTTACAATCACATTGCACTATTCTTATATATCAAGAAGAATCCAACAAAACTAGATATATATTGAATACTATCACGAAAAAGTGAAACATGAATCTTCATTGGTGAACGTTATAAAAATTGGCAAGTGTATGCTCCCAACCTCAAATTTACTGCAACACTAGTATTGCAATGAAATTAACGCCACTCTCTGTCATGTCTGTTTAAACTCGTGAGAGATGGTCATTAATCTCTCACTGAGTAAGGTTAATGTCCAATATTATGAAATAACATACTAATAATAAATACGTAAATATTTTAATATCATATTTACTCGAATCATTCAATCATAAAAGCAAATCACTTTCTTCAAGAATTGACTTTTTCCCGCCAGCCCTGCTAAATTTTCACTTTCCATCTACTGATTTATACGAGGGGTGGCCAGAAAGTAATTTCCGATTGATTTTTCGCAAACGCCAAAACCGTGAAAAATGGTAATTGCTGCGAAGTTATGTTTAGGAATGTGCAGTGATGTCTGGACACATTTTTCGCCCTTTCTAAATATCGAAATATTGCGAATTTGTCATAAAATGTGAATTGTTGGCGTTTTTAGCCATTTTTTTTAAAAAAAATGTCCTAAAACAACGAAAAATTCCATGAAATCCAACATTCTTGTCTTTTCTAGGCCATGTTTGTGTACATAGAACATGCAAGTTTTCCAATATTTTACTGAAGAATAAACTATAGAGTTATACGTACATGGAATAATTCCGACAGCCACATTAAATCATGTATTTTTCACGATTTTTTCAACTTCTATGAAAACCATTTGCATCACAGAGAAAAGTGGCAGGGTTCTAAAAGGAGATCGATTGTGTATATCTACTGTCACACGGGATCAACATCCTCGTATTTGTCGCACGAGATATGTTTTGAATTGCCAAGATAAGTGCGCTCCATCGGCATTTGTCGAGCGAGTAATAATGGAGCTCAGTCGTTAGGGCGTCTGACTACTATGCAAGAGACCCGGGGTCGATCCCCTGCGGGGGAGAACCGGGATGTTTTCCGCTTATTCAAACTGCTCCGGCACCCACCCAGCATCATATGAAGCTGGTACCTTGAGGAAACTTTGAGGGATAAAGGTAGCCAGGAGCGTGGTGCTTATCACATGACCCCCACCTTTAGCCGTGATCAAGAAAGTGTGGGGCCCTAACTCCACACCCTTATACACCTTCATGGAAAAGTGCAGGGGAGCACTTTACTTCTACTTCCTCAAAAATCTGTTCCAACATATCAAACTGTCACGAAAATACGTAGACCACGTGATCTACAATTTAAAGTAATCGTTTAAAAGCACAATGGAGTATTAAGTTTCGGTATATTTGGCAGATAAATGTTCTAAAACAAAAAAGCGAATTTTGGGAAATTTAATACTGACAAGTCAAAAAAATAATGCCAATTTTTTGGTGCCATAATATATCGGTATCTGTCACGTGAGATTGATTGATTTTAATTTTTTGGGTGCGTCGCCACTTATGGTCATTATGCACCCTTCAGTATATACGAGAAAAATTCCATTATCTAAAATCCTTACCTTAAAATTTAAAAAAAAGGTGTATGGAAAATAACTTTCCCAAAAGAACTTTCAAGATATCAAACTCTCACGAAGAGGCGTAAGCCTTGTGACTTACAATTTGAAACAGTAGTTTAAAAACACCATGAAGGAATAATTTCAGATATTTGCCAGAAAATACGCTAAAATGAAAATGTGAATTTTGAAAAAAATAACACCGTATAGTAAAAAATAAAAAATAAGAAAATACACCAATTTGAAAAAAAAATAACAAAATATCAAGGTCCCTACCGATTAGGCATAAATAAAACAAGAATATCAGTTGTAATTTATTGCATTAGTAACAGTGAGTCTTAACCTAATTTTCGGCATAATCACCACCGTTGTTCTGGCATTTGTAGTAGCATGGCACTAAATTTTGTATGCCCATGGTATATGTGTCTGACAGCAGAGACTGGAACTATCTCTACCGCAGTGTAGCTGTCAAATCCTTGCCCTGCCAGAAACCTCTCCAGTTAAGCAAAGAGATGAAAGTCGGTACATTCAAGGCCAGGGCTGTACAGGGAGTGGTCCAAGATCTCTCACCTGAAGTGATGCAAAGGACCCGTGTTTACTCAGCTGTATGGGGTTGTGCACATTCGATTGGCCTTCCGTGAATTGTCTGCACCATCGTCTGACCATACTATCACTCACGACGTCCGGTCTGCACACCTCACATGATTGCTGGTGGTTCTGTGCCAAATTCTGAGCGTGCAATATAGGCTAGGCTCGGTGGGAGACTGTATGACAGCTGCAGTCTTTAACCTAGAACTGTCCTAAAACGTCTGCATTGCAACTGTACCAGATTACTGCTACATGCCACTTCTTCCTGCCTGCATGGGTGTGTGTCTATCTCTGACCACCAGTGCTGCGTATATGCACCATTGGAGCTTTTTTCAGGATGCCCCTCGTATATGAACTTTCAGAAGCTTTTATTATGAGAGTGTTCCTGTTTTAATGTATGGTTAGCTAAATCAGGTACCTATACAATGCAATTCTATAAATTCTTTGCGTTAAATTTCTAATACCTACATACCCTTTTCGACAGCATTAATGGTATAACTGCATGTTGTCAGTTTCACAGTACTTCACTTGGATATACTGTACTGAAGCAGAAATCCCATTGATAATGTAAGGAAATATGATACCTTATTTTGTTCGATTCAATTGTTTCACTTATATGCAAGAGTTAAGTTGTTTGCTTTACAGAGAAGAGTGCTTTATGCATTGAAAAATGAGTCCGCACTCATGGTTCTTGCAAGCAGAGGGTTCCAAACCTCAGTGGAAATATCAACATATAATACCGAGAATGTATAAGGAGACTGATAAATTACAAATTGTATTTCTTAATTAATCACTCTTCACTCTAATTTCATTTAGTCGTAACTTTAAAAATAATCAAGTATTTTATTTTAAACTTACTGCATATGACAAAATTCCGTAATCCTTCCCTATTTTAGTAATTTTCCAAATTCACTATTTTGCAGTTTGAATTCAAATCATAGAGAATAGAGAAATTAAGTCAATTTCATAGAAAATAATATTGGTACTTAACAAATCCATACCTGGATCTGTATGAGTTTATTATTTCCATTTGCAAAAACATCGATTTAGTTTAGTTTGTAATTGTCATGGAAAAATGTAAATTTTGTCCTGGAAAACCTGGAAAAGTCAGGGAATTTCATTTCTGCTTGTTTGTAGCCACCCTGAATGATATACTGAGTTTAATTGTTGAAAAGGGGTGTATTGGGCAACCTTCCACGTATGACACCCAATTGTCAACCTCACTTCCACCTATTACACCCTGGACTGCATTTTGCAGACCAACGAGTCTCTGGCGACTGGCCCTATGACCAGTATAATTCTCTGTGTAGTCCTGTGTTTTGTCCTTATGTACCCGTTTACAGTCTCAGCTTTTAACCTAAGTCACAATATTTTAAAATGTAGGAATTCAACGTTAGAGTTGTTATTTGTAATGGTAAGGGCCTGGACCCCGTATAATATGACGGGTGCAAAATAGCCTCAGTGCTGACGCACCCAAGATTTTAAATTCAAATTAATTCTTGAAAAACAATTCTCAGTCCGTCTTGACGTCAGTGTCACCGTCAGTTCTCTAAAATTACTTTCTATTAATTGACGTATATTCAAGTGTTGAACAAAGTACTTAAAAAGCTGTAACAAGATTATATCTTCGATTTTAAATTAATCGTTCTATTCCTTAGGAAAAATGAAATAATTCCGAAATACTTAGGAGATATGCTTTTTATCTAATTGAAATAATAGAAAACATTTCCAAAAAAGACCTTACCGTGTTGCAGTATTCATTGATGAATGGAAAGCAATGCAGTTACCATATTTAGTGTTCAAGGATTCCGTGGGTTTATCAACCGTAGCTACTTCGTATGCATTATACGTTCTCATCGTTGATCTCACCTGGAAAACGACATGACTTCAATGTTTTTATGTTGATTAGAGTCGAATTAGAGGGTTTTATTTCAATTATGTGTTAACATGAAATGTATGCTAATTGTTATACTTGAATCTTCTTAAATGTAATAAAATGTAAACCAATCTACAGTTCACATTGTACAACCTTTATCATGGTTTTCAGCACCCTCTGTAATATTTCACTAGACATTTTCAGCGAAAGTTTTGAAACTTTTGTTGCTCTTAGCCGATTAACCTTATTAGGACATTACGGGCCCGAATTTTAGATGAAAATGATTATTACTATTGCACATCAATATCAGTTTCTCATTGAGTGGTGCCCTTATTATCCCAACATATACATACCCCAATATTATTTAGAAAAAAAAGCTCATTTTGAATGATGATTTACGTAAATTCGTATTTCTTTAACAGCACACAAAACATATATATTTGTGTATGTGTGAAGTTTTATCCTAATACAATATGTTACCGAATTCTAAAAACACAGATGAAAATTTAATAACTCGCCAAGTCTAGCAAAATAATGACATCAAATATCCCACAATTTCAATGGAAATTGACTATATTAATATGTCTTTGCGAAATAAAAATAAACAATCCCTTTTTGGTTCTCCCTTTTGAAGTTCGTCTCAAGGCTTTCAAGTTTTCTGCCATATGTGTGCATTTATGTCGGACTTTCGCGTCAGCTAACACACAAGTGTGTCCGCCTAGAAGAAATCACTGTCAAGTCTGAACATAGAGAGGCATAATAACGAATAGCTGGTGAAATATATTTCAGGAAATGCATGTTACTTCTCTCTTCATAAACTTTTGTCTTTTCATTTAATATCTAAGAAACTAAAAGTTAAAATATACAAAACAGTAATTTTACCTGTAGTATTATATGGGTGTGAAACCTTGTCCCTCACATTGAAAGAGGAACATAAATTGAGAGTATTTGAAAATAAGATCATAGGAAAATATTTGGACCTAAAAGGGATGAGGAGACAGGTGAGTGGAGAAGGTTACATAATTTAGAACCACATAATTTGTATTCATGTCCAGATATTATTAGAATAATTAAATCAAGAAGACTTAAGTGGGCAGGCCATGTGGAACGAATGGGAGAGGAAAGAGGAGTTTACAGGATTCTTGTTGGGAAACCTGATGGTAAGAGACCTGTAGGAAGGCCAAGACGAAGATGGAGGGACAACGTTGAGATGGACCTAAAGGAAATCGGTAGGAATGGAAAAGAGTATATAGATCTTGCTCAAGATAGGACAGATGGAAGGCCTGTGTTGCTGGAGCCATGAACCTTCGGGTTTAAGAAGGCTACAGAGTTAGTTAGTTAGTTAGCCGTCATGGATTCAAAGCCATATCTATATATATACGCGTATATATATATAATATATGTGTGTGGGGGGGGGGGGGGTGCGCATGTAGAATGCGACGAATGTTTCCATCGGTTCAGCTTTTTTTCTGGCGCTAATTGCAAGTTGGGAATTATTTCACCAACTAATATGGATGATGGTTTTAACTCACGAATTTTACGCTTAATTCAGGTATTCTGTACGTGAAAAGTTCTGTAAATATTTTGAAACTAATTTGTATTTGTTTAGCAAAGTACTATTGCTATTATTCTGTCTAAGTGATAACACCATTATGCCTTGTTTCCATGATAACCAAAAACTAAATATGCTGACCAAGGCAGAAATTTATTTCAAATTTATTTATTTATTAAATTTAAATTTATTTATTTAAATTTCTGCCTTGGTCAGCATATTGAGATTTTGGTTCAATCTAAATGTCTCTGTGCATTATTAACTTCAGAAATCGATAAGGACTTTCATGAATGTTTAGGCTCTTCACTGCATATCTATAAATGTTGTGTTTCATCTTGTGGAGCAGTGATATTATTTTGGATTAGTGCCCCAAATACGTTGAATGATTTGATTTATTTTACTTCGCTTTTCTGCCACTTTTGGCGAATCGCGGAGATGAGGATGAACGATAATAATATGCAAGGACAGCACACAACACGAGTCCCACGAAGGATGATACGGGCCGTGAGCCCAGACGCCAGAGCCTCGTTAGTCTGCAAAATGCAGTCCAGGGTGTACTACGTGGAAATGGATTTGACAGGTGGGTGTCTCGTTAGTACTGTATTCATAGCTGCAAAGTGTTAGCCATTTATATTATCAAAGGTTGTTTCCATTACAAAGTGCATAAATCTTTTCTTACCGTTATCAGAACGTCTATCAAGTTGAGTTCATTGAGAAAAACATCTCCTTCATACTTCAGCATCGTTTTCAAATTCTGGTCATTTAGGTTGGATAAATCTTTCAAAAAGCTCTCGTAATAAGTAAAATTCGTCTGGTCGACGCCATGAAATATACTACAGAAAGAAATTCAATGCAATTTTTTTAATATAAATATATTGATTAAGTCTTATAATATTAACACTTTATATTACATTCTTCAGCAGCAATCATCTGAAAACTGTGTGTGTAAATAAACGTTCTATACTTACAAACAATACATCGACTTTAATATGTGGTGAAAAACAAGTAGTGAATCAACACCAGTATCATCCATTTTTTTGTTCATGCAAGATTTTTTTAAAATATGGTTTTATTCTATACACTTAGTTGTATTTAACGAAAGAACCACTTACGTCGGAACTAGTTTTTTGAAATTCACAAGGTCGAGAAAAGGGGGACAAACGATGGTAGCAGGATACGGAAACTTCCATTCCAAGTAATTACGTTGAATTACGGTAACTACTGCTGAGTCCTGATATCTTCTCCATGACTTGTAAATGAGGTAACAGGTTGTCACTGTGCTCATTGTGAAAGTTAAGTACCAAAACAACCTGGAAACAAAAACAGGATTGAGAATGAAGTAGTTTTGTTCCTACAAATCTAATTACGTAAACAAAGACCATGAAATTTGTGTTGCTAATTGGTAATGAGGGCGGGTGGATGGGGAGAGCGCCAAACCACAATTCTTCCTAGAGCACCAAAATATCTGGCTACAGGGTTTGATGTATGGCGCTTGAACCAACACCGATATCAACTTCTAAATGTTTTTTTTATAAAGTGCCACCTTTAATGCCTGCAGGAATGGCGACTGAAATTCATTTCAGTTCGAGTTCTGGTTCGGGTCGGACTGATTTCAATCCTCGCAATACCAGTTCTAGTTCGGCGCTGCGGACCGAAATGGCATAGGTAATTTGGACTCGAACTCGAATTGACGGTGGCAGTTTCTAATCAAGCATAGGCGAACCGAAACTCGAAGCTTCTCATGCAAAAGCATTCTGGATCTCACCACTTCAGAAACCAGTTTCTAAGAAAAGCAGTTCGTCAAATCTGTTTGAGATTACAGCCCACGCCACGGCGGAGGCGAGTTTTGGTCCGGAATAATGGCTGCAACGACTGAAATTTGTCAAACTATTGCACAGAATCGGTTCGACCTTCGGAATGCCAGAACGCTGTGATGCTCGCAGAGGAAAAGCGATACAATGTTTACAAAAGACCAAGCCGTTTCATTCGAAACACTCGCTGGTGCCATGGTTGTCACATCTATTATTATTTTTTTTAATTTTCAAGATAGAAACTTCAAAATCAATATGCTGGTTATATGTGCTACTTTGAATATACTTACAGGGGAGAGTTCAAAGTAATTGGAAATTCCGGTTGCCAATTTTAACCTTTCAGTGTTTGAAGGTAGAAAGTTGTAGATCGGAATACTGGTTATTTATGCTATCGTCAATCCATACAAATAGGAAAAGATTCTAATAACTGGAAATGCTGGATTGTCAATCTAACCTTATTTTTTTTACCAAGTAAGTTGAAAATATTTATGCTGGATATTAATGCTACTGCTATAACTAAATAGGGATGTTTTACAACACCAAAAATGCAGGGCTGCAAAATTTTGTTTTAATTTTTGATGGTATAAATTTGAAAAGGACTATGCTGGTTGTAGGCCTAGGTGCTACTTTAAATACAGCCGATTTTTAATATTTTAAATTGTATGAAATAAAGCGTTATCATATTTTTTTTTATATTTTTAAAGCTATGAAGTAAAATCACGAAACAAAACGGCGATCGTGTGTGGGGAGGTAGGTAAACGATCAACCTCGTCAAGCAAGAAAACTGATTTCTTGAACTGGTTCACATCCTATTTCACACCGATCACACCCAAACTAAATGTGCTGTGTTTAATTACACGAAGACTGAAACTATAACCTGAACCTAAACATTTCGGTACTTCCGAACTGAATTTTTGTCTCAAAAATGTCATTTCAGTGAACTGTTAATAGTGCCTCGCAGTAAACCAGTTCGGGGTACTGAAACTGAAATTATGTAGAAGCCAAATCCAGTCCAAACTGAAATTTGAACAAAAACTCCGGGTTCACTTATGCAAGACAGAAACTTGCCTCTGCCGTTTCAGTTCAGATTCAGGAAGACTGAAAGTACGTCGGAATCTGTTTGTTTTTTTTAAATTCGATTCAGTTTCAGTTACGATCCCCGATTCCCTGATTTTCAGATGAGGTTTTTTTTTGTTGCCAAAAACATGTATATGCAAATGTTGATTTTTACTAGCCTTATGTTCTTATATGTTCAAGTACTCCCTAAAATCAAGTACAGTACAAGCTATCTGTGAACCTGGCATTACTTGACCACACAGTGACATATTAATTTACAATTCAATTTGTGAATGTGAAATACACGTATGTCAAATCAGCCGAGAATGCACTAACAAACGCTTCGAACCGATACCGAGCAGAGATTGGTTGATTGATTGATTTGTTGTTTTAAGTCCACTTTGTGCGCAGATAGGCTAATCGGGATTGGTCCTACAGTTTAAAGTGAGATCCAATCCACTGTGCAACGTGCCTTCACCGGGTAATAATACCGAGCAGAGAAAACTCCAACTTATACTGATGACAACCTCGAATTGATCTTCCAATTATAGGGCAAAAGCTCAGAATGCGTCAACATCGACTATTATTCGACCCTATTATTAAGGACAGTGTGATACGAATTATGATGATGCGTGCATAGTGTACAATTGCACAGGTTATTTGATAGCTTATTTTGGTTCTGGGTTGTGTATCTAATCCTTCCCTTTCCAACTTTCTAAACCTCAGGCAAGCTGTGAATTTTCAACAGACAAAGACACTGGAAACCACAAAATTTAATAAATCGCATTTCCTATCCATTGTATTTTGAGCTTCTTTATTATGGAAAAGAAAACATAGGAAATGTAATTTATGTGTGAATGTTTTTTTTATTTTTTGCCCTATCTCCGTGCACGTGGTTTCAAATTGTAGTTACATATCGTATACTCTACCTCAGAATCTGACAGCAAGTCATACGAGTCGATCAAGGGAGTGTGTATTTAGTTAGCTTAGCAAGTGGAATGAGGAAGCAGCAAGACAATAATGTTATAATATTTTTGGAAGCATGTACGCTGGCAAAAATGCTAAATAAAAATGTTTCTGTCTAAATCGGGCATTAGTCAGTTTGCAAATAAAGGCAATGATGGTGTAATATGTCGATATTCAATAGAGCATATCATTTTTACGCAGTAAATGAAGTTCAAACACAATGTTTGTGAGTTGTTATGAATATATTTCCATAAACTGTTAAGTAAATAACAAATTATTAGTTTGGATAAATGAATAAGAATGAAAGAAAGTTATAATTTCTTCTAACATATTATTGTAACATAAACTATGACTTACCTGCTGGTGAAAAGTGACTTCTTCCTTGAAACGTCACTCATTTTAGGAAAGTCAGATTTGTGTACTAAAATAATATTGTTCTTTTCAATTCCACTTGAGTAAAATAAATTTCACAACTGAAATTGTATAAATAGAATATTAACACATCTGTATAAAATTTACATGCAGACACACAGAACTGAAGTAAGATGTTGATAAAATATTAAAATTTAAAAATACGGCGACTTTGAAAGTGTCATTTTTAGATTTTTCAAAAACTAGTACCAGAGATATTTTTAGTTAACACACGAAAACTAAATTCAAGCAACAATGTTGATTTTTCTTATACTTTTACAAATACGTAATTGTAAATAAAATAAGTAACCTTATTTTCTGCAATCAGAATGTTAAAAATTACTTCAACTTGAAAAAATATATTTCCTTAAGTAATATTCTTGTGACTATGACCAAATCTATGTCTCTGTTTTGTGCACATTTTGAAGCAATTTCTTGCCAATTATTCAACAATATATATACTTTGGTTATTTGAAGTTTTTTTTTTATTTTCTTCGATATAAGTTCAGGTTTTAACGGATGTTTTTGAAACTCCTTGGCCAGGACTTGAAAACAATACTGAAAAATATAACAAGTCATTCAAATTCATTTTCGTATGTATTACTTGATCTATAAAATATGCTTTTGTATTATACTAATTTTATTAAATACTTGACATTAATTATAAAATAATATTTAAGTCATACCTGAAAGTGTAATTTTATCCTTAAACGAATAGCAATATATTTGAACGAAATTCTAGCAATAATTGTAATTGAAGGGGTCCGCCGTATAACGTTGTAAGCGCCAACTTTTCCAATGTGGAGATTTTGTGGCAGAAACGGAGTATGCGACATTCCCCACCATGTGGTAAATTTAGATTGATGATATATTAGGTTGGTAGCACTGCAAACCTAAGTGAGAAGCGCGGGAATTCGGCTCTTGTCGCTGGAAGAACGTTGTATGCGCCAAACCGAGCCAAACAATGGACGCTGTGTCGGGCGTTACTCTGTCACTGGTTGATCAAAAATGCATAAATAATGGTAAAAAACGGAAAGTTAATGTTTCGCATTGGAAGGATAAGAATAGGAAAGCTTTGAGAGATGCTGGCATGCCATATATAACAAAGAAGAAAAAAACTGTACCCGTAAAACTGCCGCCAGAAGAGGTGAGTAGAATAACGTTGTAACCACCACTTGTTGCAATACGTTTACGTATTGCGGGGTTCAGATCGTATTTGTCAGTGTTACCCTTGAATAATGTAGAGTCCGTAGATAAAATTGTACGTATGCCAGTCTGTCAGCATCCCATTTTTGATTCCGGAACCATACATCCGAATAAGCCTAAAATTTTTCTTCGTACCTGTCTACATCCAGGGAAAACTTGTTTGGGCAAAATATTTTTGCACCAATTTTGTATGTTATTTTTGTATTATGTCTTTGAGTGTCCAAGTGAAAGGGATAACGCTCCTTATTACGAATATGTATTATATTTTGGTTCAAATTTCAACGTTCCATTTTAGTGAAGATTAGTAGTTATATTGAAATATAAATAGCAGTATGTTGATTTAGAAATCGTTATCAGGCAAAATAATGTAAATACGCCTTTGTATCTATTTAAATACTACCATCACTGCTTACTCTAATATTATATTATTGTATTTGTTTTTCACGGAAGAGTTTGCTCTTGTCAATTCGAATATGAAGACGTCGATCATGCGGAAATGTTGCAGCACTTTCAGGACTTCCATAAACTGGACTACAACAAGCAAACAACATTTTTGGCTCATTTAACATTATGTTATACTTTGACAACTGTATCAAAACTTTGCTTGTATCAAAAAATAAGGTATTGACAGGAATACTGTGGTACGTTTTTCATTCCTGCCCCGTTCCTAGTTGAGCAACACCAGCTAGTTCGGGGTATAACGTTGTAACTGCCAGTCGTTTACAACGTTGTTACCTCATTACATGGTGTAAAAAGCTCTCTAACACATTAATGGCTTATTGCAATGAATTGTTCTTTTGGTTTTATGTTTATTTCAATACGAACTATACATTCTAGCTGAAAAAAGTTCGAAACAAACGACCATGTATTCTACAAGTGTTTTTGCTCATTTCTGAAAAATCACTTTTTTGTCACTTACAACGTTATACGGCGGACCCCTTCAATTTCAATCAACGTTGATGCCGTTTATTAATGCACAATTGAACAAGTAACAAACAGCCTCGTTTTCTTTTGACCAGATTTGAAAGTTGCTGCAATGCTTTTTTTTATGAACGTAGTTTCCAAAATTTATATCGGTAGTATTTTCATGAGTAGTTTTCAGTTCAATATCACAAGAATTGTAAGCACCTTGGACAAGTTAAAGCTAAAGCGCTGTAATGATTTTCTCATTCTGTTCTAATCAATATCACGCATGAGTAGTCCATACATATTTTAAGTGTATCTACTTAGCTGAGAGGAAACTCATTTATGCTAAAAGCTTCTCTAAAAGGAATGTTATATACCCACATAAACACCGATTTGGAAACCTATTACGCGCAGAAGAATAATTTTCAAATAACGAGTAAGAAAATAGGTAACGTATGTAGGTAGATTACTTAATATGATGAAATAGGAGCAATGCAAGAACGTATTGCTAAACCTGCTTTTCAAAGACTAGGAATATATGCTTGAAATTGAGTTTTAAGTCCAGTTTATGCACAGATTGGCTAATTGGGTTTGGGCCTAGAGTTTAGAGTAGGATCCGAACCACTATGCTATCTCCAACGGGCATCGAAGGTTTTTCCTCACTCTGGAACGCCAACATAGACAATCATAATGCCTAACCGTTCGTAAAATTTACAAGTACTTCAAAACGAAAGTTACATAAAATCAGTTACATTCAGGTATTATACTGCTTGAAAAATGTTTGAAAGATATAACAGGTTCATGGCAACTTTAATTGAAACATAATTTGAAGTAGTAAACAATGTAAAACACCTGAGGTCTAAAATATACTTTTTTGAAGATATGTGGTGGTCTTGCAACCCAACGTAACATTTAATCCCATCTGTGACGTTGTTTCCTATCGTAAATCGGCACGTACCGGTGTATCAAGGAACACATATGTGACAAGAATGACAAACTACCAACCAGATTATGAGCTGGAAAACGTATGGAGGACTGTCAAGTAATATAATGGTAAGTAAACCAACGATACGGAAACGGGTGGGAATACAAATAACTTACAGTTGATTTTCCATCACATTCGTCTAAAATAGACGATGAACCTGGCATGTTCACTGCATGGAACTGACCAAGGAACACTCTAAAATTACACCAACAGGTTGCGTTCGATAGCAGTACGCTGGCGCGCCAAGGTGCACTTTGCAGTTGTGAATATATGGTAGCGTGACGTCGGGTAAGGTATGGGATCGAGTTACGTCGGGACGTAGCTCAGTTAAATAAAGTTAAAGTTTGAATTTGGGTGTCGCTGGACCACCTCTACCCTGAATAGTGTGGATGAAGGAGGTTGGGTAGTTGGTTGAACGTTACTCACCCCTTGCTCGATGATCTGGCCCTCGGCTTCTGGCGTCGGCGACGGTTGGACGGAGACGGGTGCCCTGGAGATGGCGGAAGACGCTGGAGATGATGTTGGCGATTACAGGCGGCAGGAGATTCGGCGGCTTTACCGTTCTCCGGACTCGAGCTGGCTTCTTGGCTTCTGGCTCTCTGTAGTCCGGACTGCTGCAACCGTACTGCACTCTTGTTGCTGCCTCGTGATGTCGCGATCTCTCGGAGTGGTCTCGTTAATCAGTGTCGATGGTGTTGTAGATGCTGTGGTGTCTATTTACCATCTCCAGGGGTTTTTATGCTTCAGGATTTCTTCGTGACGTGTTGGAATTTGCACCTCCAGCTTTTCACCTGGGGTATTCCTTGGTGCTGGTGGAAAGTTACAGTGGAGGTACGTACACTCACCGATGGCGTGGGCCGTTGCCTTGCTGACTGTGCAGAGCCGAGTGGAAAATTCTTGTTGCTCGGCTCCGAATCCGGTAGAAGTTGGGATGAATGAGCGTTCAACCTGCGAGATTCAGAGCGATGTTTTAACAAAATGGATATTTCGATTTTGATGCTCCCTATTCCTTCATCAATATATATGAGAATATGTCTAAGAAATTTTGCATCTAATGAATAAATAGACATCCCAAATATTTCTGCGAACAGAATCATTCATAGAAAGCTCGTTGTATTAGAGAATCAGTGTAGTGAAATTATTATACTCCATCGCTATGTAGCAACTGGTTTGAATAATGTATTGTGTCTGAATTTAAAGAAATGAATGAATCAAATGAATAAATCAGTGTAAAGGAAATCGTGACAAAATTATACTAAATAATAAGATTTAACATAATAAAGTAAATAAGAGATGAACATTTCTTGAACGGAAGGCCACATTAAATTGATATCATTTTTAAACAAATTTATATCAGAATATTACTATTTTTTAGAGGATTTAGGGAATATTTAAATAGGTACTATTATTTAACTAAAAAGTACATAATAAAAAACATTACGGAACGTGATTTGAACCTTTAACTTGAAGCTCTTCTGCAATATTGTATCCAATCGTATAATAATTGCTTATATTATTTAAACGCCTGGATCATTCAGCATTAGTCTTGTTTCGAAGGTATTTTAAATGTATATCGTGATAAGTATGCATCTTCGTTATGTTAAAGTAGTGTTCTGTATAAGATAAAGCAAAATGAATTTGATAAAACTGTTATAAGGTGTATTTTTTGTTCAACGTTGTAGGCAATTTCACTCAGAAGGAAGAATACGTCAGA
This sequence comes from Lepisma saccharinum, assembly GCF_977018435.1. Lineage (NCBI taxonomy): Eukaryota > Metazoa > Arthropoda > Insecta > Zygentoma > Lepismatidae > Lepisma > Lepisma saccharinum. Next base: position 33,700,649 of record NC_139234.1, read on the forward strand.
CTTTCAAAATTCAGATAAATATCCAGTCTTTCGATTACAACACATGTATGTTATAATGCCTTTCTTCATTTCCTTTTTTGATTGTGAATGTATGTGCTACTTTGACTATTCGAAATTCATGCACTTCGTAAGAATGTAACGTTGCCTTTTAGGATTTGTCATCTTCTGAATTGTGGCCTACTTTGAAGTGTAATTTCAGTCTTGATTGTCAACCTCAACTTAAAGTTGATATTGACAAAACTTTGAGAATCCGTTTGACCGCGTTCTTGATTTAAACTTTATATTTAGCCGACGTGATCAATAAAGAAGTTACAATATAAAAGGACGAGTTATACTCAATGAATTACATAGCAAATTAAAAGAAAATAATCTTTGAATTCAAAAGGATATTATTGTCGATTCCAATGCGATATCTTCCATTTCGTATTACGAAACACTAGATCGATTTACATATTCATTATACGTGTACAAATGGATCATTTCTTTTAAGACACGTTTGTCTAAAATGTTTCAAGTGCTATTTCGTGAACATTTTCTTTTTCAACAAACGACTAGTACCATTATTCTGGATAAAGTAACTCTTAACACATATCTTAAGTGAGCAAATATTACTCATAGTCCTAAAAGAACAGACAAGCAGAAGCAATTTCAAACATGTAGTGCAGTCTACATGCACTCCAACAAATAGAGCAATATGTAATTAATATGGAGTAAAATACGCCATGAAGTGCTTTGTTTTCAATTTAAAAGCATGTACAAGAGAACTGTCCTTTCGAATATTACTTTCCTAAAAGCTTTCGAACTTACTTATAATATACCTGTGTGTACTTACGTTAAGACAAATTTTTCGCAGACAACAAAGTGTTTGGTTGAGCTTTCAGGAAATCCTATACTTAGTTCAGTTCTGTGAAGGTGTTTTCCTGTATCCAGGTTTGAAATTTGATACTAATATACAATTTTAATTGTCTAACTTTTAACCACAGAGAAAATCGTTATTTCAACACATATCACACTCTTCTCATTTCATAAAACTATATATATATATACGTATATATTCCAATATTACACCAATCCAGATTTCCTAAAAGATAGATCGATTGATTGATTTGGTTGATTTTACTTTTTTTTCTGACATTTTTGGCTGATCGCGAAGATAAGGATGAGTGATGATATGATGAAGCTTATGTAGGGACACTCTGTAAAGACACTCATTAAAACACCCATGCCCAGGTCGGGATTCCAACAAGGGACCTTTGGCATCGTAGCGCTCTGTCTTAAAAACTCTCCCACAGAGGTCGGCAAGGCCATAAACGAGATTGAAATTTAATGAGACAAAACTTCTCTTCCGAGTTGTTAGTAAAAGATATGAAAATTCAATTAAATGTAATTTCTCCTCACTTCTTTCGGCTCATTACTATCCCTGCATCATGCTAGAATACACAATTTGTTGTAAAAACTAATTGACCTATGTACGAGAGCAGGCTCAATAACCAAGGCATTAAGTGGTTTATTTTCGATCTCGCTATTGAAGTACCTTGTATTGGTGTGGGGAAGGGATGTTCCTTGTGAGTGCTCAATCAGTTTCATCTAATCTTCCCTCATCCTCATCGTTGCGATTAGCGAAAAGCTACAGAGACGCGACTCTATAAAAAATTCAAACACATATACCTAAATGAAAAGTCTATTAAGTAGGGTGTGTAAATATGCAACTTTTAGGGTGAAAATGAGCTAACTCTTTTACGTTTGGCAAAAAAATATTGTTTTAAACAAGAGATTGGACAATTATGATTATAAATGTTGGTTATACAACGCTTGAAACACTGTATCGTAAGGAGAATAATAAATTTGCTAGTAGGATATTTTCTTGACAAAAATGGGTTTTAAATTTCTTATAGTTATCCTCTGTGGAAAAGTGTTAACCCACAAAATTAACTATTCATATAAATGTTGGATTCTCCTCATGTATAGGTGAACCTCGTACAAATGCATTCGCATCAATGTGTTCATTATCTAAATCTTTTCCCTGTTCCGATACAATCCCTTTCTTTGTAGAAGACACCACACACTCGGCGAGGTTTACTAGTTACCACCATTATTGCTAAAATTGTCAGTACAAGGTAAGAAATTAGAAAATAATTTTGTTTACTGCACACTCATTATCAGTGTCACATACGTACACCCACTCTCGGCCCATGACGGAAGGTGTATTCCAAATCTGACAAGTTCTACATTTTAATTAATCTGTAGATTAGCTGTACTTATTATACTGAGTCCTTCAAATGTTTTTTTTTCTTCAGATTTCGTGATTAATCTTGAATAGAGGAACTTGAAGGAAGAGGAAATCCAGATGTTTGCGTACGTTAAAAGGATTTTAGAAGCAAGCACATTCCACGGAGTGGGACATATCGTCAAAGAAAAGATTACTTTGCCTGAGAGGTTAGTGCCCGAAATAATCTTGATGATGAGAATACACTCGTTTCGTGTAAAAAAAAACATTTGATAGTCTTATTTATTTCGCATATTTACGTTTTGAAATACACCTACAAGAATACCTGACGGGATTTTTATATAACCGCCACATGAGAAATTAACCCTGAACAAAGACCACTTTTCTTGCGAATTTCAGAATGACAGGTCTTCACATATTTCATTATAAGTCTGGACTACATGCAAAAATTCTTAGAAATATATTTTTCTACAACTAAATTAAGTGAAAAGGTTGCTGAATGATTTAAAAGTGCGCCTTTAAATTCACTAAGTGAAACTGAAAATTTCTGGAAACTGGTCTGGAAAGTTTTGACCTAACAATGAAAAAACGAAATCAAAGTTTCAATTTTTTTTTCTTCAACATAATATCCCCAAAAGATCAGTCAGTGCTTTCATGCCAGCTGTGCTTCAACCCCATTATCCCCTCCCTCAGGTGCAATTTCGTAATGTCTGAAAAATACCGACCTACAACTGTAATTTCCCCTTTATTCGATTGAAAACGTTAACCATCGAGGACGAGCTTGAGCGTAGGGAAGAGATAAGAGATCGGAAGAAGTCAAATCTGGGGAATAGGGTGGATGTTCCAACAATTCACTGTTTAAATTCCGTAGTTTTCTCATTGTCAAAATACTTTCGTGGGTAGGTGCGTAGTCTTCATGAAAAAAATATTTTACCTTGCAAACCGGGTCTTTTTTCACAATTATTTCATCGGTTTAAAAGATAGTACTCTACCGTTATTGTTTTCAAGATAGTTAGTAGATAAAACCCCTTTAGCACCCCCCAAGAAACCTGTGTCATTAAGTTTTCTCCAGAACGACTTTGTCTTTTGGGGAGCTGAACATCCAGCTTCTGTCTGTTGTTGTTGTGACTGCTTTTTCGATTCTGGCGTGTAATGGTGAATCCAAGTCTCATCCATAGTTATAAATCGACGAAAAAAATCAGCTCTATTCTTGTTAAAATAATCTCCAAACACTGTTCAGATATTTTTATACCAAGGCATTTTTGATTTGCTGCTAGAAATCGCGGCATCCATCTTGCGCAAACCTTTTTGGTATGCAATTATTCATATTTAATTTAACGTTTGCTACATAGATTATTTGTTTCCTATTCTTCGTTCGTCCTCTTCGGATATTTCTACTTTGATTTTTATCTTCAAGCTTGAGTGACAAGTGACAAGTATGACTTCTTTTAATTCATCATATCTGAAATATACGTATATGTGCTCATGTAGCTCATTTCTGTTGTGTAAATTTACTTTAGAAATTAAGGAAGTAAAACTTCATCATTAAAAGGTAACATAAATAATGACGTAATTCTAATTGAATTTAACAGCATACACCTTACACCGTTGTTCATAATATTCAGAATAAGTTAATGTTATTAGTAGGGCTATTTCGAAAACAGGATTGTTTTTATATCTGTGCAATTTCCGATTGGAAGAAAAAATGCCAAAAAGGCAATATGGATAATGGAGATGCTGCTGTTGGGACAATTTATGTACGTACAGTGGGACCCATGAGTATTACCTTGCAAATTGACAATTTTCATTAATTTTTCTCTTACATAACATGTGTTTTTAAGCGATACGTTTTATGTACGCTGGTGCAGAAGTTGGCAACAGTTTGTTTTGAGTTTTCTTTGAAGTCTTGAAGCTCTTATTGGGTCAAATAAAGTGCACGAACGTGGTGATGGACAATTTGGAAGGTAATAGACATGGATCCCACTGTACATATATTTTGTTTATGTTCATTTTGAGTATCTCCAACACAATTCATCATGGTAACTTTATCGTCATTTAACTTGTAATTAAAATTTAAAATATTGTCTAACCTGTTGTTCTTTTCCATAGCCGATTTGTATTTAAAGGTATGTATAATTTAGTAATATTAAACCGGCTAGGTAAGGATCGAATCTGCGCAAAAAATTTAGTGCAGTTTAGTTATGTTTAAAATGGCTATATTCGGTCAACTACAATAAATGTTCAAAAAATTATTATGTAACATTTGTACAAACACGTCTATTTTTACTCATTTTCTGTTATATTATGTAACATTTGTACAAACACGTCTGGTTTTTTACTCATTTTCTGTTATATTGTAATACCTTCGTTCATGTTTGTAGGGTATTTTGGACTGTAATTGTCATCTTGGGTATTCTGCTCTCCATGCTCTTTGTTCAGGAAACATTGAGAAAATTAGACGAGTATCCTATTGTTGTTACAATAGAGAGAAACTTTAATGAATGGAAGATTGCTTTGCCTACTATACTAGTGTGTCCGCCATATTCGGGCGCACTTTATGATATTATTGTGAATGAGTAAGTACCTAATATTTCTCTTTCCCTAGTATTTAATTTTCTATTTTTGAAAGAAGAAATATTTACTGACGTATTAAATACAGAACAGACAGATGCCAAATTACAACGTTCTGTAAATTATAAACCAGGGTGGATAAAAATCACGATTTTAATTTTAAAAACTCATTTTTGTTGATTTTCTTTATTTAAATCGGATTTTTTTTTATTTAAATTGATTTTTTTGAAACACGCTTAAAATTGCTTGTGTAGTTTTTGGCACCATACATACAGTATGTTTTTTATAGAAAGGTTTTTCTAGTAAACCGCCCTGTAAAATATTTCAACAGTTTTATTAAACGAAAAAAATATATGTATATATACATTTTCTATTTCTGATACTGTACCTACTATGCAAACTTTAGTTGAATGTGGTAATGAAACTAATAATAACTTTTCTTCCAGTGAAAATAAAACATTTTTGATGTACTCTAAAATTACAACTTAAAAAATTAACTTAAATTTCTTTGTAGCTGAATTTTAGAGATTTTTTGAAGGTAGTGTGAAAAGTATCAGCTGCCATGTTTATTTACAGTTTAATGATAATGACACTATTTATTGATTAACATGGTTAGTATTTTGTATATTTTCTACACAATATATTTGCTATTTTTACCCATAAAAATATTGAATTTTATATCAAGAGAAATATGTGCTTACCTTTTTTCATATGAGTTCCACACCATCACTACATGTATTTTATTTCCTTTATTTTTCTATCTTAGAGCATAATAAACAGCATTAAATGATTATGAGATTAATGTACTTTCACCAAAAGCGATTCTGATATCTACAAAATCGTTATGTACATTATTCTATAAATTATTTATTTAAAGTGATTTAAATCAATGACTTTTTTAAAAAAATCACCTGATTTAAATCTTGATTTAAATCAGCCTGATTTAAAATAATCTACCTTACTGTAAACTAAAGTTTTAGAACGCAATTAACAAACGCTGAGTACAGTTGTTGTGCAATCTCAACGTGGTTTATGCTTACATAAATGTTGTTAACGGTGTCATCACTGGGATATTATTAGCCATTTCTGGGGTGAGATTTTTGTGTCATTGAGAGTATTTGTCACTTTGTCAGGTGTATTTTAGTGTGTCTAAGCCTTGAATGAATTGATACTGGAGCGGGTGTAAGCTGGAGTATTTGGGATGGTGTGTAGTGGTGGAAGCGAATGTTAGAATCCGATCTAGTGATTCGTTTAAGATTGTATATAGTGATTCATTCATCCGTTGTGGGTTGGGGGGGGGGGAGTTGCTATTATATGTGGTCACAATTAATGATTGTGAAGTTGTGGAAGTTCTATATGCTATAATGCTATAATTTCGTGAATATTTTTAATGTACCAAATCTGTTTCACATGTTCTGTTTGATAAAATTAACATAGGAAATATGTAAAAAAAATAAACCGTTAAAATCGTTACGAGTTGAATATCATTCGCAACGTACGTTAAATGAAAGAAGTTTTAGTGTCTGGCAAAGCCGATGTTTAGTTACGCATTCCACCGCTAGGGCTTCAGTAAATCAAGATCCACCAAGCGGGCACTCAATTCGGAAGTGGTCCAGACAATTTAAAGAAAGTGGGTGTAGCTGTAAGAGGAAATCAACAGGCCGGCCAGGAGTTAGTGGTGAAACAGTTGAGCGTGTGCGTGCACTTTCGTCAGAAGCCCCCAAAAATCTACGGTTCGTGCAAGCAGAGAATTAAACTTGAAGCAGACAACAGTGTGGAAGATTCTGCGAAAACGTTTGAAATTTGAACCTTGCCGATTGAATTGTTGCAGGCGCTTAAACCTACAGACAAGGATAAGAGACTTGAGTTCTGCGTTGCTATGCAAAACCTTATGGAAAGATATGGTTTCATTGAGTCGGTTATCTTCAGTGATGAAACTACCTTCCACCTTTCAGGGAATGTAAAGAAACAAAATGTGAGGATCTGGTCTTTGGAAAATCCCCACGTTTACGAAGAACATGTTCGTGATTCCCCCAAGGTGAACATGTTTTGTGCGGTTACTTGCAACAAGGTGTATGGCCCTATGTTCTTCGAGGAGAACACTTGAAACCGACTTTCCTACCTTCACATGTTGCAGACATGGCTTTTCCAGCAGCTGGAAGAGGACATGGGAAATTTTATTTTCCAGCAGGATGAGGCACCTCCACATTGGCACCGGGATGTCAGGAAGGAACTCAACAGAAGGTTACCATATCAATGGATAGGACGAGCTAGTCGTGAGGATCAGGTTCTGCTTCCTTGGCCTCCCCGCTCGCCAGATATCACCCCGCGCGACATTTTTTTGTGGGGTTATGTTAAAAATCAAGTGTATGAGCCACCCCTACCTAACAACTTACCTGAACTTGGAGTACTCATCCAAGAAGCAGTTGCGTCCATTTACTCTGAGATGTTGGGAAGAGTGTGGCAAGAATTTGACTATCGGATTAATGTGTGCCGAATTACAAAAGGCACTCATATTGAGCATCTTTGACGTGGAACATAACACGTATGTATATAAAAACAATTTCTTGAGTTTTTCTTTCATTTAACATAAGTTGCATGTCATTGTGAATACATAAACGTGAGTTATTAAACTTTGAAATCGGGAAGAACATTTACAATAGCCCTGTATATATTTTATTTATTTTTCAGCACTTTTGAACCACTAAATGCAAGCATATATAATCATTACAAACAATATTTAGTTGATGTTACTCACTTAAATGCCTTCAATCTGGATAGCATGATAAAATATGAAAACGACAGTAAGTTCTCTACTTTCAACTTGACAGCCCTTCAGATACAGGTATGTATTCCTTCAACGTCATGAAGGAAACGATTGAATGGGTAGCATACTATGATGCAGGCACAAGAATAGTTTCCATAATATAGCTTTCTTAATGCGTATTGCAATTCAAATAGCACTAGGACATGATGAAATTCTTATCCTTTCCATCTTTTCTGTCGACCTCCGTGGCAGAGTGGTCCCAGGTTCGAATCCAGGCCTGGTCATTGGTGTTCTTTGTGAGTGTCCCTTCATCAATTTCATCATATCATCACTCATCCTCATCTTCACAATTAGCCAAAAGTGGCAGAAAAGTGAAGTAAAACAAACCAAATCAATCGACCAATCTCATTCTTTCTATCTCCCTTCTTAAATGCAGAGAGATTAGCAACAATTTCCAAGTAACTTAGATAAAAAAAAAAATTCCCCCCGACATAGTATATCTTATGAATAATGTTGCTACGGAGGAGAATAACTTTTCGATCATTTTGCTAGGAAGCAAAGCCAAATTGCTGATGTTAAAATGGTAACTAGTTTGAAGGATGAAACAATTAACATGTGTAACCATTTCGTGAATGGTTCATTAGATCAAAAATAAGTACAAGAACTGTTGGGAGGCAAGTTCACGTTGGTACGTACACTAAGAGCACTAACGTACCTAACAGTGTCTATGGTTAAACTACTTTAAACACGTACTGCTTCATTAGAATAAGAGTAATTAGATAACAACCGGCCCTTGACAAAGTTCACGTTAGCTACATAGAGCACTAATGTAGCCAATCTAATAGTGGCATTTGTTAGTATTTGATTAGTTCTTCATTATAGCAATAGGATTATTTTTAAAAAAGCACAGAGTGGAAATTCAAATATTCTGCTTGGCAGATAAGGAAATATACACACGATTACACGCGGCCTTGCTGCAGAGATTCCCGTGATAGGTCACACTCGGAACAACAAAATTTTTCTGTAAGTAGCCGTTACCACTACTTCTACGAGTCACATGGGTGGACTGAAATTTTCTATGCATAACAGTGAAGCTACGAATTTATATTTTCAAATTTATTTTTAATTTATAACATAATCTCACTAAATGTTAATATATTTATTACAGCGATGCTCCAACACCATTATTCCTAAATGTACTAAATTAACGGATTCGCTGGTCGATCTGCTGTTTCACTGCCTCACTTGCCATGGAAACTGGCCTCCCACTCCAGTGTTCAACACTGATATTTCTTCTTTCGTCTTGAAACCAACCTTTCTACCCATTCATACACTCTCCCCTGACCTAAACAATGTCTCCGTACTGAACCTTCATTCTGCTGTAGATTTCAGAAGGTTTCACTCCCTCTGACCACAAAAGGACAACGAATAACACTTCGTGCAATAACCTACGGTTCAAGTCGACACATGTTGTACGAGTAACTGCACAGGCATCATGAAGTTTATAATAAAATTCCTGTTATTTATTTAGTTCCCCTTGTGTGAGTGTGTATATATATATATATATATATATATATATATATATATATATATATATATATATATATATACACACACACACATACATACACATACATACATACATACATACATACAGTAACGTATCAACCTCGCTTTACCGGACAAGATGTAAATTATGCCATTGAAAAAAAGAGACCAAGAAACGCAAATCGCAAACATTGTTTAACTGATTCGTGCTGTTCTTTATAGGAAACTAGCTGATTACCCGGCGTTGTCATGGTATATATTTATCCCGATCTTGTATTAGAGAGGAAATTAATTAATTATGACTATAGTGTAAAATGTAACTAATTTTAAATGTGATCGTGAATGTCACCAATTAGCTTAGCGACTCCGAAAACTATGGATTCGACACTAATCTAGGTAATTTGTGGCATTTTATTTTTAACCCCCTCTCATCCCCCCCATGCCGATAGGTGATGAACTTGGAGTTGAACCGCATTGGGAGTGTCACGAAAACTATTGATTCCATTCGCAACACAACCTGAATGTTAGACAACCCGAGAAACACTGTCGTTGTGCGGATTGCATAGAGCCACGGATGTCTGTTTGTGCGGAATTTAATATCAGTGGTTCTCGATTAGTTTTACATGACACCCCTTACCACCCCATCCCTAGGGGTGCCAGGGGTGTCTTACCCCCAAAGTATTTATTACCAGATTGCAAGTGATACGTGTACCAAGTTTGGTTGAAATTACTTCAGGCGTTCGAGAGTTATTGCTGAACAGACAAACACACACGTATACACATATACACACATACATCCATTTTTATATATATAATAAGATGTTTTGAGTAGCAGAGAGTCATACATCAAGATCAGCACAGGCGAAGAAAGCCAGTAATTTTGTAGTCTTCTGTTGCAGTCCTAAATAATCACCGAAATGAACCAACAAGAAACAGCAAGTCGATGCCCATTGTTTATTCCATACGAGTTATGTTATAAAGTAGGGTTGAAATCCTTTAAGAGTATGCACTTAACTTTGCAACCTCACAGAAGCTAAAAAAAACAACAATTATAACGACAAATAGTTTACACTAAAACACAAATTGATACATTGACTTATGAATTCATATGAACAAAAGTCCAGGTAATAATAAACTTGTATTATTTTTAAATGGTTATGAAAAAATGTAATTGCGTACTCTTAGAGGACAGTTCCTTTAAGAGTGCGCATAAGGTCCTTCAAGAGTACGCAGTATTAGGTGTCGCAATAAAAATATACCCATGCCCTCATAAAAGAAGCATGCTTCGTGCCACCATTGAAGACAACCTACGTCCTGAACCCAGTCTTCAATTATGGGTTCCACACACTGTTCATCTCACCCATGGCAGAAGAAACTGTCTTGTGTTAACGTTGATGGAGTTGCATCATCAGGGGGTCGCTCCATTTTCATTGGAGGCACTGGTTTAGTTGTCACTGTGTCGTTTTTATTTTACAAAGTCCCGGAAGTTGAAGCCAGAAGTGAGTTTTTGCACGGTGAAGATGTGAGAACTTCTGATTTTCTAACTTCTCCATGCACTGCGTACTCTTAAAGTAACAAGACAAGGTTCAGAATTTATCGGCCAGGAGCAGCAGCATGCAAGGGGGGGGGGGGGTCGTTCTCACATATGTCTGATATTCAACGTTGTGGTGTATACTAACACTTATTACCATACTTAAAACAAATTATTGCCATTACCAGATCATAATTCTTGAAATGTGAGAGTTCAATATTACAGTAAACACGCAAGAAACAGAAATTTACCGATAGCTTCACTGCAAACACCACAACCAGGTTCGACGTGTACACAGTCAACATGTGAAGCCTTCTGATGACTAAAAGACAGCGTCCCGCAATGTTGCCAACCTTACAAAATCAAACTGCGTACTCTTAGAGGCTTTGTGTTCTTAGAGGAACTTACCCTAAATGAAATGTATATACTACTTCTTCTACCATTTCCAGGTAGCAGACCAGATGACTATTAGAGTCATTTTAGCCCTTGAAGACATCTTCATTGATCATAAAATAATGAGAACAACTTACGGCGCTTGCTTAAGTTTCAACTATCGTCGAAATATTGAAAGCAGGTAGAACATTCTCACATACGTATATAAATATATATACCGCGTGAGGCACCTAAAAGTATTTAAAAAAATATGACTTTGCTCCAGATGCCCTATTTGTCGATATTTTTCGACCCACCCCATACCTCCGATTTACGAGCCCCATTTGATATTATTGTTTCCCGCAAACCTCACATCGCTACTGTTTCTGGTTTCTTCGCTATTTCAGGTGGTACTTTTAAGGTGCCTCACGCGGTGTATATATATATATATATGCATGCATGCTCTTAAATGCATTAAATATTACATTACTTTACTTTAATTCTATAATTTTTAAAGCACATGAAGTAGTGATCTAGTAATTAATGTCTAATATAAAATTGTCATTAATAAATTTAGTCAATGTGAATTTTTTTCTTAGTTGGCTCTTAGCAATGTAAAACTAATGAAGTACAAACAATTAGTAGTGTAATAGTGTTTATTCTTATCAGTTGATTCCGAATTACTGAACGATGGTGAAAATGAAATTGTTTAGTCTGACATAGATTTTATAGGATGTAAGAACTTGCATTCAGAAATTTCAGCAATTTTTATATTACATATTTGTGTATCTCCCTACTGTGCAAGAATAGGAATATACACATAGAATATTTGAGCCAACTGAAAGTATGAGAGTGGATCAAATGAAAACGGAACAGGCGCCACAGAATGAAATCAAGAAGTTTGATTTCAAACGGAATCTCCAAAGTTACACAAGTGCTTGTCCCACTGTTACACCAAGCAGTGAATACCCTGCTCGTAGAACTCCTTTGTCTGAGATCGGAACCAGTTGCGAAAATTGTCCATGACTTCACTGTCTCAACGGACCAAGGATATGAAAGTCGCATGGCGATAGATCAGGACTATACGGTGATTGTTCCAACACTGTCCACTCAAACGTCGCCAACGTGTTCTTTGTAATAGCTGACGTATGTGGCCGCGCCTTGTCATGCAGCAAAACCACTCAAGAGGACAACAGACTGGGCCGTTTGGCCTTGATTGCTGCTCAGACGATGCTGCTGCCCGACCGCCTACGCATATCACGTGCTCGTGCTATCTAGGGCGAGTCCATCATGCAGTAGGGGTTTCCTTCCTTACCTCCCGCTCTACCTCTACATAGGGATGTCGCCACATACATAAATACAGTGCGTCCAGTTCCTTGCGAGGCCGAGAGATCGAGAGAAATGTGGCGGGCGGCGCTAGCGGATGTGCCGACATTTTCGACCAGTAACGTCGAAAGTTTAAGTTAAGTTTACACTCGAAAGCGTTAAACTTCGCTCGGAATCGTTTGGAGGTTCCGAGTATGCAAGGCTGTATCAAGATTACGTTGCAGACTAAACAGTTAAAACTCAATGGTTTCATTAGCATTGTTTGCAATCTGAAAGCTCCGAGCTTGAATTATTCTTTCCTTCGCGACTACAGGTGCCCTGGACAGAGATGCGAATGAAGTGAGGAACAGACCTTGAACCAAGAGCGTATTAATTTCGTGCTGCGTGAAAGTGTGTGGTTTTTGTTTACTTGCCGTGGTACTTCTTTGTGTAAATTCAGTGTGTGTGTGTTGTGTGTAAGTGAGGTGATTGAAATGCCAGCCGCAAAGTTCGCGTTAGAACATATAATTTTTATGTATGACACTTGCGTGTGAGATTATTATTTGTGGAGAACCTTAAAAAATAGAGTCTACCAAAATAACCCTCATAGTATCGACGTACTAAATGACAATATAAGGGCAGAACTTGAAAGATTTACGGAAGAAGAACTTTTGCGTGTGAATCAAAATTTCATCAAACGATGCCACGAATGTGTGAATGTAGGTGGACATCACTTTGAACAACTCTTATAACACAGGTTAGTGCTCGTTTTGCAATATTACTATAAATACCTGCATGCTAAAGATATGTGCATAAAAATAAGCGGAACGTTACTGGTTGAAAATATCAGCATCTCATCAGCGCCGCCTGACACACTTCTCCCGATCTCTCGGCCTCGCAAGGAACTGGACGCAGCGTATAACCCAACACATCCACTGTTCCGTTTTTATTTGAGCCACCCTAATAATTTCTGTAAGACCATGTTTAGACAAACATTAATAAAATTTGACAAGGCGGGGAAGCGTAATGAAATAATTTTTAATTGAGGACATTTCTTCATTTTTCCTGGGTGAGAAAAACTGAATACAATAGCTACGTATATATATGTCCGTAGACCTCCCAACCGATTTCCTCTTGAAAGTTTCATGTTGTAAATTTACATACTTTTACGGTACTATATTACTGTATAACTGGTCCTAATTTGGCACTGTTTGATGAGTTAATTTGTGCTAACATTTCAAACGTGAAGTCTCGTTCAAAATGCAATAGAATTTTTTGTAGTGCCATGTAGCGTAGCAGACGTTTCTGCTTGTGAGCCGAAAACGTGTCACCCTTCCTCCAGAACAAGATACTTAAAATGTGTTGAAGTGTCCAGAGAGCTTTACTTTTCTTCTGATTTAAAAACAGTTGTAGATTCGTAGAATCGTGTGTACAGCATTTTTCGTAAAACATATTTTAAGCAGGGGCATCACAGTGAAGTAGAAGACAAATTAGAGACTTCATACCTCTTCAACTCTTCACAGCTACCGATACAAGATGTAACAAGGAAATGTTGATACCTATACTCTGTATCGGGAATCTCTGAAGCTGGCGAACGAAAACAACTCTCTGCGCAAATGGTGACTCGAGAGGGCTCGACCAATGAATGCGTGAGAGGTGCTACGGTCCGCCCTGGATCGTACTTGGTTCGATGGGTCTATTGAGCCTCGGCTTCACACTCAGTATCTCTTCGGGGCTTGAGTCTCCTCGGCTCAAGGTTCGGGTTGTTCCGGCTTCTTCAATCCTCGATGTAAGGTCCCTCGTAATTCTAGGTCAAAGGTTCTCAATGCACTTATAGATCTTGACCAAGATTCTATAAGCAATCAACAATCCTTTTTCCCACTAGGCTCTGTCGATATTCAGTTAAGTATCCAACTTCCTTTTCTCTTTTCAGCCTCTGAACAGAGAACTGAAAATTAATCCGTGACCACGAATAAGAAAAGGTGTTCCCTAACCAGGGACACAAACGTTGACTACTAACAGTCTATCGACCGATCCCGAATTCTGGTATATCCTGAGACAATCACAATCCTCTCAATTATATCTCCTGACCAGGAGAATAGAACCGAGAGAACATAAGCCTTCTGACCAGAAGAGCTAAGTAATTGTCCTAACGATAATCCAGAATAAACTAATTCCTAGTAGCGACGTGGAAGTAAGCGCAGAAATACGGGTGTGAAAAGAAAAGACGGTAATACGAGTTCCGTATTTATCTGGAGTTCGAATACAAAAGGCCACGGGCCACCGAGCTTTGTTGCTTATATAGGATTTCTCGGTGCCGTGAAGGATTTACCAACTTTTATCTTTACCTCAATTTTACATTACAATAAAATACATATTAATAAAATATCAAAGAGGAACATACTTAGCTACATACAGAAATTATTATTTTTACCCTTTTGTGAATATTAAATATGCAATATAATTTTTATTGTTACACTCAGCATTTAATTTGACTAGGGAGTATGGCTTCTTCCAACTCCCCTCTCTCCCTGCAACGGCCACGCGACAAGACAATAAAGAAAAGAAAGAAAATTTACAACGTTAGAATGTTAAGCAAACTTTTTTAAAATACAGGTTTTGTCTTGCGCGGGCATAACCTTCTTTTACTTTAACGTAACTAAATTCTGATTACACCTTCTTGCAGTAAAAGAATCAGGGATTAATTTGATATTAGTTAAATTATTGTCCGCGAAGGGACACGACAGATATAGCGTGGGGAAGACAGCCTAATCTTTCGTCTTTTTCCGGTTTCGACGTTTACATAAAGTTGAGTCTGCCTGGCTTCTACACAATAGCGATTGCTTTCTCGCATTGTTGTCACCGATAATGAAATTCCAGCTCAGCTTGCTGGCAGAAAGAAACAAACCCTTTGAACTTATATTTAACATCAGGATGTATAGTCTATATACGAGGTGTGTTCCACTTTTCTTGGTAATTAACCAATAACACACAAAAATTTTAAGTACCAAACAAAGAAAAATATTAAGTTTATATACATATTTGTAACGTGGAACTGCTACACGTTACAATTGCCCCGCTTCCTACGAGCAATTTTCTCTTTCACAGAAAAATTGTGAAAATTTTCAAAACTTCACTTAATGTTCATAACAATTCACTGGCAACTCTTGAGGTTCCACAGTAGTCACAAGAAATCTGGCTTTCTCCGAGTATTTCTCTTCGTCGTTCCTGGGAACAGGTGAACTTCTTTAGGTTCTGGTAGTTAACCCGATCTACAGGCTCCTTTGTAGACGGCTGCAGGAGAAGTGCGGAGTTGTCCCTCATCTGGGTAGCGATGTATGGACCGACGTACACCTCGAAGAGTTTGGAGATGGTTTGGAGACGACTGGAGCTCAGCTTACGGTTCTTCACTAGGACCAGATCTCCTTCCTTCAGGATCAAGGCCTGTCCTTGATTCTTCACTCTTCTCTTCTGTTGGACCTTTTCTCTCCCTTGAGCTTGAAATAATTTAAAAGCCCAAGTCGTCTTCCTGTGGTACAGGCCAATAAAACCTTTCATGAGGTTCCTCCGGAATGGCTCTATTGAAGAAAAGTTGAGAAGGAGCATATCCCATAACAGAGGAAACTGAATTGTTCAGTAACCAAACCACATCATTGATGAAATTGGCCCAACGAGTATGCTCTCTGTAGCAAAACAGCCGCAAAAGACGGACGTCTTCTTGGTTAATTCTCTCTACCACATTACTGCTGGGATGATAGGCTGTGGTGCAGACATGAGTAATGCCCTTCCTTTTCATGTACTCGCTCCAAGTTGTCGAAGTGAACTGGATACCTCGGTCTGAGAGGATGACTTTTACTCGAGGGTAGTGAGCAAAATACGCATTCTCCAATAAGTTCACGATCTCCTGAGATGTAGCTCTCCGCAGAGGATAGGCCGAAACGAAATTTGTGCCAAAATCAACGGCAGTAAAAATGTAGGAGAACCCATGGGAAGTTGGTAGCTGACCTATAATATCAATAGACAGCATCTCATGAGCATCCTTGGGTGAAATGTGAAGCTTCTCTCTCAGGATTCCTATCTTATCCATTTTTGTCTTGGCACATCTCACAATCCTTAACATACCGAGTAACATCTCCGGATAGTTTGGGCCAAAAATATCTATATTTTGTTTTAGCTTTGGTTTTTGTAATGCCAAAGTGTCCTAGGTTATCGTGATTTTCTCTAAGTATCTGGGAAACAAATATTGCCGGCACACAAAGCTTCCAAATAATGGATTCACCCTGAACTCTTCTGAACAATAAACCTCCATGTACACAATAATTCTTCCCAGTTCTACCTTCAGTACTGGTATCAGTCTCTTCTGGATCTTCCAAAATGCTCAGGATGCTTTGACCAAACAAGTCCTCCCTCTGAGCTTCAATCCACTTCTCCAGTTCCTCAGTCTCTTCCCGTTCTTGCCAAAGATAGTTCATCTTAAAAAGTGTCTTCGGAATCTCTCCTTCTGGTGAATCGGACACAGGATACCGGGAAAGAGTGTCAGCTATCTCATTATCCTTTCCTCTGACGTAAATAATCTGGAATTGGTAAGCCTGTAGTTTCAAAGCCCATCTAGTTAACCTGCTATTAAGATCCTGAGAGTTTTTTAATCAGACGAGTCCCTTGTGGTTCGAGTATATTTTAAATGATTGGCCTTTTAGATAAACTGAAAATTTCTCCACACCAAAAATGATACTCAGGCACTCCAGTTCATGGATGGAATAATGTATCTCATTGTTCCTCAGTTTTCGACTTGCATATTGGATAATATTTACAATTTTCTCGCCACCCTCTGGTTCTTGGAACAATATGCAGCCTAGCCCTTTAGCAGAGGCGTCGCTCTGTAGACAAAAGCTTAAATTAAAATCTGGCTGAGACAATGCACCAGTAGTAACTAACGTAATCTAATTTTCTGGAACGCCTGTTCTTCCTCTTCACCCCAGCTCCACTTAACATCCTTCCTTAGGAGGTGACTTAAGGGTTCTACATCCTGTGCTAATCCAGGTTAAATTTTCTTCTCCAATTAGCAAGACCTAGGAACTTCCGGAGGTCCTTCCTACAAGTCGGTTGAGGAAATCTCAAAATGGCTTCATTGCCAGCGGGGTCAGGTTTTACTTCCTCTCCTGATACTATATGCCCTAAAAAGCGAATCTCCTTTTTGATAAATTCACATTTCCTTAATTTAATGGTCATTCCACATTCTCTCAATCGTTCTATGACCAATTGTAAATGCTGTAAATGCTCTAGAAGCGTCTTGGAGTGAACAAGTAAATCATCCAGATACACTCCTCACTCTCTGGACCAAAATATTTGTGCATGACTGAGACAAAAGTGCTGACCGCATTCGAAAGTCCAAAAGGCATCCGAGTAAATTCATATAAGCGACCTCGATTAGAAAAAGCGGTGTATTTTCTGTGGCTAGGATGTATTTTTAGTTGAAGGTAGCCAGACACGAGATCCAAGCTGGAAAAGTACCTGGATCCTCGGAAACGTTGCAAAGACTCATGGATGGGTTCGACGGAACTTCTTGGAACTATCATTTTGTTGTTGAGCTGGCGAAAATCAATGCACGGACGTATTTGTTCTTGAGGTTTATCCACTACAATTAAAGGATTCAAATAGGCAGAATTCGAAGGTTGAATGACTCCCCATTCCTTCCATAGATTTAGTTCCTTTTCTAAAGCTTCACGCTTGGCAACAGGGATCGGATAAGGCTTCCTAAACACTGGCTCTAAATCCTTCAACCATATCTCACACTGAACGTCTATAGCACAGCCAGGTCTTTCTGAAAATACATGGTGATATTTCATAAGCAAATGGAACAAACCATCCTGTTCACTCTTGGACAAGAACTGACTTTCTTCAACCTTTTCCCTAATTTTATCTTCACTGGCACTCCACTTATCCAACAGCGACGTTTACTCTGGCTTCCTTGCCTCCGTCGTAATCTATATTAACAGTGAGCGGGGTGCAGCTACTTTGCAGTGTCAACTCGTTCTCCAACAAACAGATATTAGCTCCATAGGGCTTAAGAAACGGCATGCCAAGTAAAACATCAACACCTAACTTCTTTATCACAAATACTTCAGTGTTCAATTCTTGGTCTTCAAATTTAATGCTAATATTCCTTCTCCCACAAATCCTTATCCGATTCGAACCGGTTACTCCAACTATTCGAATTTCTGGATCCTTCTGTAGTTTCATTCCCCTGTACTTCTCAAGTAGTTCCATCCAAATGTCGAAATTTAACAACGAAGCCTCTCTCCCAGTGTCGAGTAAGCAAACGACAGGAATGTCTGCAACTTGAGCTTTAACTTTGGGCGTACTATGGAAAGTAGTTAATTCAACAGACCTCTTAATCCCTTCTTCCACAGCTCTCTCTTCTACTTTGGTTAAGGAGTAGCTGTAATGGATTTCGTAAGCCCTGTTAAAAGTTTCGCCATTGGATATTAATCGTTCCTTACTACTTCCTTGCCCAAGCGGAACGGAACTTAGGCAAGATTCCCATTTAAACCTTGGTTAGTGGGAACCACTGGAGCGGTCCAATAGAACTGACGAGTCTGATCAACAGCTTGTTGTTGCTCAAAGGTCCTCGGTAACTCTGATTCATATGTCTGAGATCCTGAAGTCACGAATTGCCGGTTAGGAGAATTATAGACTCTTCTTCGAGGAGGAGATGCTGAGTTTCTTCTTCTCTCGACGTAACCTCCTTCTGGTGCTCTCGTCTCGGGATCAGATCTTGGTTCTTGTCTATTAGGACGACTTCTATACCACGTCCTTCCTCTAAACTCCCTAATTTGACGGTAACCATTATTACCTGTACTTGGTTCCTCACGGTTACGGACGTTGTTGTTAATATTTCTTCCCGCAGATCCGTGGTTTTCTCGGACGCTTGTCTCACTGCTGTATTTCTCTGTATTGGTTGCTGATTTCTAAACCTTCCATTATTACTGTTCCCAGCTTCATTTCTCTTGAACCAATCTTCTCTCCAGCTTTCGGCCTCCTCATTCACTTCATATCTCTTCAGGAATGCCGCTAACTCTTCCATTGTCTTTGGTGGGTTAACGAGGCAAAGTTGTCTGACTTTATAAGACGTCTCTTTAATTATCAAATTCAAGACCTCACTTTCTATGAGTACTGGAGAAAGATTCTTAAACCCAGCATAAATTCCCCACGCATACTCTTCCATGGTTTGATTGGAGCCTTTAGTGTACTTTCTATTTCTCAAGACGTCCAATTGTCTTTGTTTTGCTTCTTCTGAAGCAAATGTAGCAGTAAACTTTTTACAAAATCCATTGTAGTCCCTAAACTCTTCGTAATTGGCCTGGAACCAATGCTCTGCTTGTCCGGTAAACAATCTGGATAGTAACTGGAGACGATATTTCTCTGGAACTTGCATAAGCTCAAAGTTAACATTTAGTTCCTTCAAGTACTTCTGTGCGCTTTGAGCTTCAATGTTACCACTCAACTTAGGGAGTTGATTTAAGTCAGATATTCGAGGTAATTTGACATATCGTCCTCCGATTTTTTTATCTAATTCCGAATCTGAAGATGGAGTTGAGTTCCTTCCAGGTTTCCGCTTCTTCCGACGAATCCTTCCCGGTGGTCTTTCGTCCTCGGAAGATGAATCACAAGAAGGTCTCTTCGAGGTTTTTCCAAACCTACCAGCATCAGAGTTTCCAATGAAGGTCACAACTTTACTGTGATTAATTCTTTCTTACCTACCTCGAACAATTAGATATTCCACTGTGGGCCTATCATTATTCTTCCTCGAGATCTTTCTCTTACTCGGAGGTCCACGTGCACCCTCACACTCAACGTAATCTGACGCCTCTCCAGCTGACCGATGGTTATCAAAGCCATAAGGTGACTTAACAGCGGTTTCCTGTTGAGTTGAATCTACGTGAAGTCCTTGAAGCCTGTCTCTCAGGGAGCTTATGTTTTGTTCCACGTTTAATTTCAGCTGACGTAACTCGGTGGCCACACAAGTGTTATTCCTTGCAATGTTATCCACATCTTCACGAACGCTGGTTATATTGTGGGTTACTTCTTCACGGAAGCTGGAAATACTAGTATTTATCTCTTCACAAAAAGAGGAAACCTTACTTTCTCCTTGACGTAGTTCTTCACCAAAATTCTCTAACCTCTCGAAGCACTCAGCAACCTTAGAACTTACTTCCTCATTTTTCCCTAGATAAGCAGTCATCTGTTCCTTAATCTCGGTTACACTCACTCCCAGAGTTTCCATGGAACGAGTAATTCCTTCCATTTCACGCTCTCGCTCAACTGTAAGCGGTGTGTGGAGTACCTCCCACTTCTCATTATTTTGGGACAGTTCCTTATTTAAAGTTTCGTGCAGCTGTTTCCACCGTTCTTCATTTTCCAATTTATCAGCATGTCTTCTTCTGCTTTCTCTTCTTGTCGCTTCCTTTCTTCTTCTGCTTTCTCTTCTTGTCGTTTTCTTTCTTCTTCTGCTTTCTCTTCTTGTTGTTTTCTTTCTTCTTCTGCTTTCTCTTCTTGTCGTTTTCTTTCTTCTTCTGCTTTCTCTTCTTGTCGTTTTCTTTCTTCTACTTTCTCTTCTTGACGTTTTCTTTCTTCTTCTGTTTTCTCTTGTCGTTTTCTTTCTTTTACTACTTTCTCTTCTTGTCGTTTTCTTTCTTTATTCTGCTTCCTCTTCTTGTCGTTTTTTTCTTCTTCTACTTTCTCTTCTTGTCGTTTTCTTTCTTCTTCTGCTTTCTCGTCGCTTTCTTTCTTCTTCGGCTTCTTCTTCTTGTCGTTTTCATCCTTCTTCTGCTTTCTCTTCTCTTAATATACTCCAGAACTGTTGCAATCTGTTCTCTTCAGCAAGTTTTTTAGCTTTCTCTTCCGCCTTCCGAGCTTTCACCTCTGCAGCCTTTTCGATTTGACGTTTCCTTTCTTCTTCTCCTTTCTCTTTTCTTCTTTCCTTTTTTTCCATTTCGGACCAAACTGTCAACCACGGAGGAAGTTCAATAGCAGGTTCCTTATTCTCATCTTCATTGCCCTGGCAACCTTTACACCGGACGACATCTAAATTCTGCACTTCCACGGTTTCAGCCTCAAATTCGAAAACGAAATGCCCCCACTGGCTGCAGGAAATGCACCTAAATGCCCCCTTATCTCCATCTTGATCGGAGCAACAATCAAAGTGCGAAATTCCGTGTTCCTCTAAGTAGTGTAAAAGTATATAGGATAAACTCGAGAAAGTATGAGCCCCTCTCAGGCAGATTTGGCTACACTTAAAACTAGCTCAAGATGTGCATATGAGCTTATTGCTCAAGTGTGGTACTCTGTCTAACCCAAGATTTTTGTAAAAATGCCCTCGGGAATTTCCTGTGAAAGTATGACCCCCTCAGATTAATTTGCCTACACTTACAAAAGCTACACCTGTGAGATTGTTGTCCATAAGCTTGTTAAAAATAAGCCCCTCTTGATATTGTTTTTGCTACACTTAAAACTAAGCCATTGTATCATGTTGTACAACAAATTATTACCCAATATTATGCAACAAATTATGATGCAAGAGTTTTTGCATTATGTTGTGCAACAAATTATGATGCAAGAGCTTTTGCATTACATATCAGTTAGTTTTGTGAGAGTGGCTGAGGAGTACAGATGTGTTGTTGCAGTGCTCCTCTTATTTTTTAAAAAAACACAAAAATATAGCAGATTTGTATAAATTGAATTATAGGTTTGTTTGATTTAATATACAGAATTTTCTAATATATTGAACAAAGGGTTCATATCTGCCCTAGTTTGTTATTCAAGATCAATACATGACACATGGTATTAGGTCATTGCCTTTCCATGCACACCACGACATGCCTGTGCAGACATGCAATTGTGATAGGTCAGTGCTTCAGTAGATCAATACTTATTCTACCTTTGTGCATGTACGCTATCAGCTTTACAACCTGTCATAGGTTTATTAAGTATAGAGTTTTGATTTGAACCCCAAGAAATTTTATATAATAAACCAACAACAAAGCCAAAAATATTAAGACACTAAGTATATACACTAAATATACAAAGCACACTGCTGAACCCAACTGATATTTTTTATTAAGCATAGAATTTTGATTTGAACCCCAAGAAATTGTATATAATAAACCAACAACAAAAATGCCAAATCAAAAATATTGTAATCAATGCAATCAGAATATATCCAGCCCCAATTGGGCTAAGCACCAAAAGAATTGTAATCCAGACATATGCAGAACTCCCACTAAAATATGCCCTAAATGCCATAGAAAATATAGCATGGAATATTTCACATAAACATAAGGGTACTTGTTCTGCACAGTCATCAACATTGCCCCCACAACCATCTTCATCTGGTCTGAAAAGGAAGCATGAAACACCTGTTAATGCTAGAGCAGCAAAGCAGCCACGCTATGAACCCATCCATAGCAGTTTTTCTGGCCAACTTAGGGATCACCGTTTTATATCAGAGCCAAGATGTGAAATTAAGAATTTTTTGAACAGTATAAATCCTGATGTGCAGGCAATTCTAAATGCACAAAATGTCTCTTATAAGCTGTCCCTCAAATTGTTTACACAATATAAAAAATCAAATGGCACAAAATTTACACAGCCCCACATAACAGAAACTGTAGCTATATATTCAAATGCAAATTCAGACAAAATAATAAGCAGTTTGATAGATCAATTGAATATTAAACATTCTGAATTTGCTGCAAAAGAATCAGGATGGAGCCTATACGGAACTCCACAGAAGCTCTATGTTAATATTTCTGAATTCAGCCCATTACAAGGTTCTACATATGTGTCTTTACCTGACAAAATCAAAAACAAAAAAGCTGTGCTTAACATAGAAAATAATGATCAGAAATGCTTTCTGTGGTGTATTTTAGCTGCTTTGTATCCAGTTTTAAGGAATCCTCAGAGATTAACTTATTATAAACAACATGAACATGATTTTGATGATGCAATGGAGGGCTTAAAATATCCAATGTCAGTTCAGAATATTGATAAATTTGAAAAAAAGGCCAGGGATATCAATGGTAAACAATTATCTATTAATGTATTTATTTGTTCTACTGGCCGTGGCAATTGCTTGATAGCACCTCTCAGAATCAGTACAGTTGATGATGATTCTGCTTTTCCGATTGATCTGCTCTTAATTGAAGGGGATGGCACATATCATTACACTCTGATACAAAGTCTTGAAGCTTTAGTCAGAAAACAACTAGACAAATCCAATACAATATTCAAGTTGTGTAGAAGATGTTTGACTGTATTTGATGGTAGAAAAATGGTGAGTGGGGTTCGGGAAGTGAATGCAGAAATTGCTAAAAACAAGTTAATTGAGCATCTGAAATACTGTGGCAATCATAAACCTGTTCATATGGTGATGCCTAATCCAAGTGAAAATGCCAAATTCCAAAAATTTGAAGCCTTGTTGGAACACCCAGCATATATAGTCTGTGATTTTGAATCAAACCTCAAACCCCTTGCATTCTGCAGCCCAGATCCTGATGAATCTTCAATTACATCATACCAGTTACATGAACCTTCTAGTTTTTATAATGTTGTTGTACAGGATGGTGTTGTTAGTGAAGAATATTTATACATGGGACCAGATGCCATCAAAGAATTTGCACATAGAATAGAAAATGAGTGCCATAACATAGCATCTAATGTCTTATTAAAATCAAAACCTATGTTGCCATTAACAGAAGAACAGATTGAAGATTTCAACAATGCAGAAAAATACCCGGTATGTGATTCTGAATTTTCAGATACAAATATCAAGGTGCATCACCATTCTCATACAGATGGTAAATTTAAAATGGCCCTGTGTAATAGCTGTAATATTAAGATCCAGAGACCAAAATTTGTCCCTATATTTTGCCATGGTGTATCTAATTATGATTTTCATCATCTGATCAGGTACGAGGGGTTTGACAAGCAGAATTTAAATATTTTAGCAGAAAATAATGAGAAATATATTGCCATTAGCAAGATAATTAAAGTTAATGGTGTTCCCATTCACTTAAGATTTCTTGATTCCTACAGAATTCTGTCCGCTAGCCTGGCTACACTGGCCAGTCAATTATCTGATGATCAATTCATAATCACATGTGCTATGTTTCCAAATCAGGACCTGAAATTAATTAGGCGGAAGGGTGTATATCCATATGATTATGTTACAGATTTTTCTAAATTTGATGAGTGTGCTCTGCCACCACAACAAGAGTTCTACAGCAAACTCAGAGCATCTGGAATCACTGATGAAGATTATCACCATGCCCAATTGATGTGGAACAATTTAAAATGCAAGACATTTGGTGATTATCACAAGGCATATTTAAAACTTGATGTGACTCTCTTAGCTGATATACTTCAGGCATTTAGAAAATCATCGATGGAAAATTATAAGCTGGATCCAATGTATTTTTACAGTGCTCCAGGCCTAGCATGGTCTGCAATGTTTTTGAACACTAAAATGCAATTGGATCTGATCCAAGATCAAGATATGTATCTGTTTATGGAACAATGTATACGAGGAGGCATGGTGCAATGCTGTCAGAGATATGGCAGAGCAAATAACAAGTATATTCTCAATTATGATCCAGCAATTCCATCAAATTATATACTGTATGTAGATGCCAACAGCCTGTATGGTTATGCTATGATGTATAAATTGCCATATGCAGGGCTTGAGTGGGTTGAAGATTTCAATATTGAAGATCTTCAGAATTTTGATGACAGTGACTATGGCCTGTTCTTAGAGGTTGATCTGACAATTCCTGATGATTTACACAACAAATTTTCTGATCTGCCCCCAATTCCTGAGGTTAAGTGTTCACCTGGCTCTAAACAGAAGAAGCTCATGATGACTCTAGAGCCAAAACAGGATTATGTCATATATTACAAAAACCTCCAGTTCCTAATGAATCATGGTGTTCAAGTGACCAAAGTTGGCAAAGTCTTAAGGTTCAGGCACTCAAGATGGTTGAAGCCATACATTGATACAAACACAGAGCTTCGAACATCTGCAATAAGCCAATTTGATAAGACATTGTTTAAATTGATGGTCAATTCAGTGTATGGAAAAACCATAGAAAATGTCAGAAAGCATAGTGATGTTAAATTAATTACTGACCCCAGCCGGAGCAAAAAATTGATTGCAAAGCCTAATTTCAACTACAGAAGAATTTATGATGAGAATATGGCATTTTTTAATATGAAAAAAACAAAGATTAAGTTTGATA
Source organism: Lepisma saccharinum (assembly GCF_977018435.1). Taxonomy (NCBI): domain Eukaryota; kingdom Metazoa; phylum Arthropoda; class Insecta; order Zygentoma; family Lepismatidae; genus Lepisma; species Lepisma saccharinum. The sequence goes on from NC_139234.1 coordinate 33,726,262, forward strand.
AGCCTATTTATGTAGGGGCTGTGATATTGGAATTGGCCAAATTACACATGTTAAAATTGTATTATAATGTGTTGAAACCTATTTATGGTGATTGTGTAAAACTGATGTACATGGACACAGATAGTTTTATCCTTGATATTCAGACAGAAGATGTTTATCAACATATGACACAGCCTGCATTGCTTGAATATTTTGATATCAGTGAACATACAAAGATTCAACCCCACAACAAAAAGGTGCCTGGCAAGTTAAAAGATGAGACACTTGGTCATGTTCTTGTGGCATTTGCTGGGTTAAGGGCGAAGATGTACAGTTTTGAAACATGTAGTGGTGCTGTTGCAAAAAAAGCCAAGGGCATTGACAGAGTAACTGTAGACAAAGAGCTCCAATTTAAAGATTATAAAAATTGTCTCAAATCACAGAGTTCAATCAGAACATCAGAATGCAGAATTCAGAGTGAGGATCACTTGTTGACTACAAATGTTGTAAGAAAAGTGGCCCTGGACCCACATGATGATAAGAGATGCATTTTGTCATGTGGCATACATACTCTACCATGGGGTCATTGTGATTTGAAAAGTGGTAATCAATGCCCAATTACAGAGCATGATTTGAAATAAATAAACATGCCTATGAACTTATTTGGGTTAAAAAACAGGCTATTATGGACCTGCCAATACCATCACCATCTTCTGATATAATATCTAAACTAAGTGCTTTGTTAATTATTCATCTGAACAGCATACTTACAGATGTTGATGATGAAACAGGTAAAACATTGTACATATTTAACAATAATTTAAATTATTACCAATTACCTGTAGGTGGTCAATTACAATTTATTACAACTCCCGAGGGTAATGTCAAGATTCCAATAGGGAGAAATATTTATAGAATTAAGCACTCAAACATGATTTCTGGCACTGTATATACTGTTTCTGCTGGTGATTGTTTATATATTGAGGTCCCAGGATCCTATGAAAAGCTTATACCTTTTTTATAGAATTAAGAATTAGATATTCAATAATAAATAACCACTAAATCAAAATGCCTAATGATATATTTGGCCATACAAGACATGAAGATCACAGGGATGAGATTCTGATGCTTGATGTCAGAGTTAAAAAATTAAGAAGTGATTTACAAGCTTTACAAACCACACTCAATGCCAGTCTTCAACTAGAAATTACAAATTTACAATCACAATGCATGGACCCTCTTCTTAAAATTGATTCTGAACTCAAATTGCTGCTTCAAAAATATACTGACTTGGCTACATTGGATAATTTTCAAAGTTTAGAGGAGGCTGTAGCAGCTCTTCGAGCCAAAATTAAGACCCAGGCCACCAACTCTGAGCAATTGAAACAACAATTGGAAGAGCAGATAAATAATGTCCAGACACAGCTCCAAACAATTGTCAAAAGCATAAAATCACAAGAAGATTTTGATCTAGTGATTTCCACTCTAAAAGAACAGATTCAATCACTACAGATACCTAATCTGGACCCCTTGAGCAATGCCATAGCTGAGGTTAAAGAAAAAATTGAGACACTTGAAAATTTTATGAACAACCTACCATCTTCTGATGCTTTGAGTGCTATAACTCGGAGTGTTGCCAACATCAAGCTGCAACTAGAAACATATGAAGATTTTGGAAAAATTCAGAGTACCATAACCCACCTTGAAGGTACCATAGCAGCAGTGCAAAGTGATCTGACAAATATACAAGAATCTCTAGAATCCTGCTTGCCTGGTATTGTAGACACCCTTGTCAGTGTCCAGCAATAGATCACAAAACTTGAAAACCTCAACACTGAATGTGAGCTATCTCATTTTCATCACTTGATCGATTATATCCAAACAAAGCTTGAACTTTTACAACAATCAACACCTACTCAGGCAGATATAACCCTGCTCCAAGATGCTATGCAAAGTGTGGCTGATGCTCCTGAATTAAATAATGTGAAATTGGCACTTGAATCTTTGCAGAATACTGTATCAAATCTGCCTACATCACAGGAACTTAAAAATATTAAGAGAGCTGTGAATCGCATATTGAAATCAGAAGATATCAAGAATATCCAGACAGAGATCAAACAACTTACTCAGACAGTGGCCACTCTACCAACTAATCAACATATTAATGAACTGCATGCCCTGTTTGAGGATATCAGAAGACAAGTCCATGATCTTACTGCTCAAAATTCAAAATTGGCAGTTGTTGAAAATCTACAGCAAATTGTAGCTAATATCAAGCAACAGCTAGGAAGCATGGAATCCAACCAAGCAAATGCTTTGTCTGCTTTTGCCACCCAGCTACAAGAGATTGTGCAACAATACAAAAAACTTGTTGTGGACATAAAGATCAAGCCAGGCCATGATGATGTTGTTAGGACTATCAATGAGCATCTTGAATATGTAACAATTAGATTGCTTACAGCAGAAAAAGAAATAACAGGCATAATCGAGAATCCTAAACATACAGTAATTCTTGAATTGTACAGTATCCCAACAAAGAATATGATTCACCATTTACACCAGGAGGCAAAATATATATATGCTGTCCCCTGCACAATTTTATTATCAGTTTTCTGTTGGGGGCACACTGAGACCAATCAAGATCAAATATTGGCTACAACCACAGGCACACCACTACCCTACCTTATCAATAACAAATGCTGACAACAAACCAAAAATCACCAGTGTAGAGTTAGAGGATTTTACAGACCGCAATACATTAGAGACATCTTATGCTGAAGATGATGGCTCTCTGGAATTTAATATACAAATAGGAGACAAACTGTATTTAGAAAATCCTGTAGTATCAGCTGCTGAACACCCTATAGTTGCAATATTCTTGTTTACATACTATGTCTATACAAATTATTGTTGATGAATTACACAGACAAGCCAGACATAATTATAAGAGACTGCCAGTGGTTACAAAAGGCATAGATGATTTATGGCAGTGTGACTTGGTTGAGATGGCAAGTGGACAGCTGAAAAACTTAGACAAGATCAACAAGGGCTACAAGTATCCACTCACTGTCATAGATACATTTTCAAAATTTGCCTGGGCTGTGCCACTCAAATCCAAGACTCGAACATGTGTTACAGAAGCCTTCAGGACAATCATCAATCAGAGTGGAAGATCACCGCGCTATTTGCAAACAGATAATGGCAAAGAATTCTATAATTCTGTTTTCCAACAATTTATTAAAAGCCAGTCAATACAACATTACTCGAGTTACAGTGATCTCAAGGCCTCAATTGTAGAAAGATTCAACAAAACCCTAAAAAATCATATGTATAAACAATTTACACTTCAAGGTAATTATAAATGGCTCAGTATCCTACCAGAACTTCTACATAAATATAACAACTCGGTCCATTCCACAATCAACATGAAGCTCTCTGAGGTAACTTCATCTGATGAGCAAAAATTGATCAGCACTGTTTACTATCCTAAATACCAGCCAACAACAAGAAAAGCCAAATACAAGGTAGGTGATCAAGTAAGAATCAGCAAATATAAGTACTTATTCAAAAGAGGCTTTACCAGAAACTGGAGCACTGAATTATTTACAGTGGTTCAAGTTAAACCTGGGACCCGATACACATATATAATAAAAGACCACCGAGGAGAAATTCTCAAAGGCAGGTTTTATGAAGAAGAACTCAGCAAAACTAAGCAGCCTGACACATATCTCACAGAAAAAATCATCCGCAGAAAAGGCAAAAAGATACTTGTCAAATGGCTAGGACTCCCAGAACACAGCTGGATCGAGGCAGACAAAGTGATACTATGAACACCTGGGATGTTATAAAGAGACTGCCAGAGCCTGAACAGCAGACTAAGAGAAATGGCAAGCTGCTGCCTGATAATATTAGATGTCTTATTGTTGGGCCATCGGCTTGTGGTAAAACTACACTAATGATTGATAATTTTCTATTGGCACCCAACTGGTTAGACTGGAAAAACATTCACTTGTATGTCTTCTCTAAGAGCTTGGAACAATTAAAATATCAGCAGCTGATGAAGCTATATGATGGACTGGATATAGCCACTTTTGAACCAGATGTTAAGCCACTCCATGAATGTCTCGATAATTCTGTTGTTGTGTTTGATGACATTATACTGGATAATCAAAACAGGGTTAGAAATTTTTTTACACAGGGGCGGCACAAAAACATAGATTGTTTCTACCTGGCACAGACTTTTTCTAAAATACCGAAGCAGCTGATCCGAGACAACAGCAATTTTATATGTGTGTTTTATCAAGATCATACCAACCTCAAACACATACATGATGAATATGTAGGTGGGGACTTGAGCTACAATGATTTTTCTAAGTTTTGCAGTGGGTGCTGGAACCAGGACAGCTATGGGTTTGTCACAATTGATATGACAAGAAAACCCAATAGTGGCAAATACAGAAATAAAATCAACAATTTTCTAGACATTGAAACATATATAAATAACCATGAAAAGGCCAATCATTGATGATCTTAAATTAAGAGATTATCTTGTAAAAAGATTTAAGGGATGGAAATCAGAGAACCGAGGAATCTATGAACAAACAAACAGAACAGTCTATTATTGATGCTATTAGTGAATTAGGTAAAATATCAAAACTGTTACAGAGCAAAATCAAAATTTGATCACAGAGCTTGTACCTGTAGCTGCTGGGAACATATTAGATTATCCAATCACCCCACTTTCTAGTATTCATACACCTAGTCCTGTTGCTCCTCGAAGAATTGAAGCTACTCAGGATCCTATTGAATTGGGTCTTCTTGCTCAAAAATATTTAAGCACACCTAAAGACAACAAAGATGAGGTCTTTGGCTTATATGCTGACACAGAGCGTGATGGTAGCATCATACATTGAATTGGCAATTTCAGAGTAACATTTATGGGAGATGATCTGATTGTATATTCAGAATCTCATCTTGGAGAAAGAGGTGGTTTTGTTAAGTATCCTGGCACACCTGGATTGTGGGAACTGATGACTAGGAAAAGGCCTGGCAGCTATACAGATCAAGATTATGAGCATTACAAAGAAATATTAATAAAATCAGATGCTCTATACCAGAACAATTATCCCACACAAAAAAGAGTCAAGTCTAGCAGTGGAGCAAAATACAACAACTTAATCAAGCCCATATGGTCACAGATCAAGACAGGTAGTGGAATCAAACAATACAACACCCTGCCTAAAGAATTTGTCTGGGTTAATGATGTCAGGAAACGTGTAGATAGGTTGCTGGTGATAGCTGGGGAGGAAAATGCTGGCAACCACAATTTTTACAATGAAAAGGTTGGAATTATGGACATGATAAGCACCAAATTGTCTAATTTTATAGTGAATGACACTAAGGGCATTGGATATCTTATAAAAATTATTAATACTCTACCACCTAAATTTTGGAATATCTCTGAGGGTCGGGGGCTGGTTAATGACATTATAAACAAGCTGCCATTTGAACTACACATTCCAGGCTATCAGTATTGTGGTCCAGGCACAAAATTGGACCATAGATTAAACAGAGGGGACCCTGGTGTTAATCCCCTAGATGCTGTTTGTAGAGACTATGACATACCATACAACACACATTCTGATCTTGATAGGCGACATGTTGCAGACAAGAAATTAGAAGAGGCTGCATTTGGTAGATTTGTAAGCAAAGATGCTTCTTTAAGTGAGAGAATAGCAGCATTGGGGACCACCATAGCTATGAACACCAAACAAAAACTGGGGTGGGGGTTGTGATTATATATATAATAAACCTAGGATGAAGGCCAAGGGTGTTATGTATCAAATACCTTATGCAGGTCTTAAATCTCTTAAAACTGTTGATAGTCTTTTAACCAAAAAGCAGCGCAAGAGAAAAAGCTCTTGTCTTGCCAAGGGCCATGGTATGAAATTATTACTTAGTACCCCTCAATTAAAAAAATTACAGCAATCTAGAAAAAAATCACATGTGGGTGGCTTCATATTTACTATCCCGGCCATCTTAGCAGCACTTGGGGCTGTTGGCAGCTTGGCTGGGGGATCAGCTGCCATAGCAAAAACAGTAATAGATGCCAAGAAGAATAAGGCAGAATTAGATGAATTGAAGCACCATAATCTGGCTATGGAAAAACAAGGCAAAGGTGTTAAGAGAGCCATGAATAAGTTTAAAAAAAACAAGAGCCGCTTACAAACCAAGATATTGAAGCTTTAATCAAGCCACTGGGCATCAAAAATTTTAGAGGTGTGTACATGTCTGATTCTTTACCAGAACAACCACTCAACAAAGAGTGTGGCATTGTTAATTTGGATAAGTACAAAAATCAGGGCACACACTGGATCTGTTATCTTAAATATTTAAAAGATGAGGCATTTGTGTTTGATTCATTTGGAGGTATTCCACCTGAAAATTTAGTAAAATATCTAAAATCAACTAATCTTTATTACAATAATGCCCGTGTTCAAAATTTCAAAGATGTTAATTGTGGACATCTGTGTTTATCTGTTCTTAGATATCTGTCTCAAATAAATAAACCATCAATTGAAGATTTTCAAAAGGCCCTGTGGTATCTGAAACATCATGGGAGTATTCCATCTCACCAGCCAAAATTCAATATTGAAACTTAGATTACATGATGATATAGTGTATCCCAAAACAATAGCTCTCAGAGCATTTTATGGCATGTACTTGATCCCTAATATTACACACCACAGCAACACAATTGCAGTTGGTGATCAAAAAATTGTTATCACTCCAGGGCAATATAATCTATCTACTTTAAATGCTCAGTTACCCAGAGGTATAGTATTAACTCAAAATTCTGTCACTCACAGAGTAGAGATTGTGTCTGCTACAGAAACAGTGGATCTGGGTACTATAGGAGAGCTGTTAGGCTTTGAGAACAACACAAAACTTGAACCAGCCATTAAACTCACTGCTATTAATATACCTAAATTCTTAGCCATAGAAACTCTAAATGTTCACTGTAATGTGGCCGAGGGTATGATCACCAAATCAAATGGCATAGGCACTCACAAACAAACTGGCATCATTGCAACCTTCAAACCTAACTCTGGATTTATGGAGCCCATCATCTACACTCCATCCCCAACATTATATTTTCCTGTGTGTCATAATAGAATAGATTACATTGAATTGATGGTCAGTAATGAAAAAGAAGAATTAGTTGATTTTGCTGGAGCCACAACAACTGCAATCATAGAAATTAATATTTAAATAAAAATACATACAAAAAAAATGGAAAATATTGAGAGTTATGAGCTACAATCATTCCCCCCAAACAGGAGGACATTTGCACATGGCGCAGTGGCAGCGTCGTTGCCTTGTAATAAAGGGGTCCCGGGTTCGATACCCGGTGGAGGCACAAGTGGTTCGGATCCCACTTTAAACTGTAGGTCCAGTCCCGATTAGCCATACTGTGCATAAAGTGGACTTAAAACACCAACTCAACTCTAAAATTGAGATCAGAAAACATGGTGTTGTTATAAACAGAGTAGATTACCCTGGTATTACCTCTACAGCTTTGACCACACTAAAATTATCCAAAACCGAGGCTTCTTACTACAAAATAGGTGGATTTGAAGCTGGTGATAAAATATTATCCAAGAGCCACACAGTTCTGTTCCCTATGCGCCTGTTGCCAGGATTCTTCTCGGATTACAAAGATATTATGTGGAAGGGTGGTTTAAGAATCCCATTTAGAAGAGCTGCCAATGATAATAATGCTTTGATGAGGTACAGTTCATTAAATTCTACTGGGGAAGCTCTGCCTAATACCCTACCTGATGAGGGCAAGTGCATTATTCAGACTATGGAGCTAAGAATTCCAGTTGTTGAATATGAAGCCAGTTATGCTCTTAAATACAAAGCAGATATCCTAAAAAATCCACAGGTGCTTTTACAATGTTATACATATCAATGTGTGCAGAAGCCTACCACTGGTAGCTATTATGAGTTTGATGCTACAAATTCATTCTCCAGTATACAATATGACATGCCAGATTTTGTGGTGGTACTGTTTCAGACTGGAAGACACAATAATCAGGAAAAAAATTCAAGTAAATTTGATAACTGCAACATCAAAAACATATATCTTAAAAATGGCAGAAATGAGGTGTTTCCTAGAGAAAATTATAATTTAAACATGTCCAAGGATGATTTTCTTAAATTATATGAAGCATTTACAGCATACAAAAGTGTCACTACTGGCAATACTGACATGTATTACACACCAGATGAATTCAAAGCACAGAGACCCATGTTTGTCATCAACACTTCAAAAAGAAAACAAGTTGTGGTTAATGACAGGACAAACATTAAAATTATCTGTGAATTCCACGATACACTCCTTGATGCCACTATATGTAGTGTTATTCTTATAGGTGAAAAATCATATGTTTATGATGTAAGAAATGAGAGAGTCACAGAGCAATTCTAGAAGAATTACATTATCTTAATACTAGATATACAAGTTGAGCCTAGTGCCCAATTAAAATATTCGGGTTAACATTAATTCTCTGAACTTAAACCGGAAGTGGACCGGAAGTAAATATGTATGTGTGTGGGTGTGGGTGTAGATGTAGCTAATAAGATTACACTTTACAGAGTATTATACTAGAGGCAATAAGCTCTTATGAGCATCTTGGCTTAGTTTTAAGTGTAGCCATAACAATATCAAGAAGGGCATATTTTTAACAAGCTTATGGACAACAATCTGGTAGATGTAGCTTTTGTAAGTGTCGGCAAATTAATCTGAGGGGGGTCATACTTTCACAGGAAATTCTCGAGGGCATTTTTACAAAAATCTTGGGTTAGACAGAGTACCACACTTGAGCAATAAGCTCATATGCACATCTTGAGCTAATTTTAAGTGTAGCCAAATCTGCCTTTAGAGGGGCTCATACTTTCTCGAGTTTATCCTATATACTTTTACACTACTCCTCTACAATCGTCGGCAATGAATTGCGTTTAGACTTTCTTGTTGCCATCTCGATGTTTCGTAATTTCAGAACAACCCCCGGATATATACTTCGAGCCCAAAACGTTGCAGCGCCACTTGTTACGGTCCGCCCTGGATCGTAATTGGTTCGATGGGTTTATTGAGCCTCGGTTTCACACTCAGTATCTCTTCGGGGCTTGAGTCTCCTCGGCTCAAGGGTCGGGTTGTTCCGGCTTCTTCAATCCTCGATGTAAGGTCCCTCGTAATTCTAGGTCAAAGGTTGTCAATGCACTTATAGATCTTGACCAAGATTCTATAAGCAATCAACAATCCTTTTTCCCACTAGGCTCTGTCGATATTCAGTTAAGTATCCAACTTCCTTTTCTCTTTTCAGCCTCTGAACAGAGAACTGAAAATTAATCCGTGACCACAGAATAAGAAAAGGTGTTCCCTAACCAGGGACACAAACGTTGACTACTAACAGTCTATCGACCGATCCCGAATTCTGGTATATCCTGAGACAATCACAATCCTCTCAATTATATCTCCTGACCAGGAGAATAGAACCGAGAGAACATAAGCCTTCTGACCAGAAGAGCTAAGTAATTGTCCTAACGATAATCCAGAATAAACTAATTCCTAGTAGCGACGTGGAAGTAAGCGCAGAAATACGGGTGTGAAAAGAAAAGACGGTAATACGAGTTCCGTATTTATCTGGAGTTCGAATACAAAAGGCCACGGGCCACCGAGCTTTGTTGCTTATATAGGATTTCTCGGTGCCGTGAAGGATTTACCAACTTTTATCTTTACCTCAATTTTACATTACAATAAAATACATATTAATAAAATATCAAAGAGGAACATACTTAGCTACATACAGAAATTATTATTTTTACCCTTTTGTGAATATTAAATATGCAATATAATTTTTATTGTTACACTCAGCATTTAATTTGACTAGGGAGTATGGCTTCTTCCAACTCCCCTCTCTCCCTGCAACGGCCACGCGACAAGACAATAAAGAAAAGAAAGAAAATTTACAACGTTAGAATGTTAAGCAAACTTTTTTAAAATACAGGTTTTGTCTTGCGCGGGCATAACCTTCTTTTACTTTAACGTAACTAAATTCTGATTACAGGTAGAACGTAAGATCAAAATTATCATTTTACAATGAGAAAATTCCTGGCTCCCTGTTGTATCATGTGCCCTATGGTGACTGACCCCACGACACCCCATTACCGGGTGCAGGTCTCCACACCTCTAGGTAGGATTGTGGGAGGGATACTGGAAGTCGGGATATAGGCCAAAGCACTTCTAGGACTGTAGAGTTACGGGTTATGTTATGTTTTACTTAACCTACGTATAGTTTGACAATATTTTATTATTATTATTATTATTAGTATTAATATAGTGCATGTGTATGTTGGGGATGAATACAGTAATTCATTTGGACCAAATCATGCAAGACAATTAAATATGTTAGACTTATAATTATGGCATGGTCATGGACGTCCGCAGGATTTTTTCCAGGGAGGGGCAAGGAACGTATTTTTTCCAGGGGGGGCAAACAAGGCACATTTTCCCCCAAAATAGTGTTGTTCCCTAAAAAAACATTGCTTAATTTTGAATTTATGGTGTTCATGCAATAATTAAAACATATTATTGTGGCCACGGCCACCCCTTGCCCCCCTTCCGGACGCCCTTGGGCATGGTTAATACACGGAAGATATATTTCAGCTTGAAACATCTAGAAAAATAACGGGAAGACACAACTGTGATATACTGTGAACAAACTGTATTGAAGCAGATTTAAAAGTATGTGTGCCGCTATCTTGTGTTGTATAGTAGGTAAAGGTAAAGTTCCCCGTACATGTAGCACCGTGCCATAAAGGCACATTTAGGGGGTGTGGGGGTAGGGTCCCACACATTCTCGATCTTGGCCATTTTGGTGGTGATGTGATCATGTGTGCCGTCATTACCACCCATGGTTGCTCCCAAGTACCCATTGATTTGAGGCTGGGTGAGTCCCAGAGCTGTTTTATGAGTGGACAAGAACGGAAAAATTTCGACCCTAGATCACCCATCCCGAGAATCGAACCTGGTTCTTCTGCATGGTAGTGAGACTCCCTACTGACTAAATAATACCCATAGCGGTAGTATCCCCCGTTTTCTCACTATTTTATCAATTTTCCACATACCTAGGATTATCAAATGTCTCTATTTTCTCTGTATTCTTATTGGAAAAAAACACAAACATCCATGTCCGAACCGATATTCGAACTCGGGACCTCTGGCATTGCAGTGCGATGTGCTAATCACTCCGCCACGGAAATCGACTACACCACCGGAGCTCTCAAGTATAGTATAGTATAGTATAGTATTGCAATGCAACCCTGGAAACTGATCACAGATCTATTAAGAATTACAGCATCCAGGAAGAGTAGAATCAAACTGTTGGTCAAATATTTTAGAACAGAATTATTTTAGTTAATTTAATCATTTGTCCCGCACTGGGGCCGTGCTGTCAAAGGCGTCATGCTTTGGGCTCCGGCTACGGGGTGCTAGTAGCTACGAGTCTTCTGGGGGAAACGTAATAGCTTTTCTCCTGAGATTTCGACCTGTGTATGTGACCGGTGGACGCTCACCATCATGATTAAATTTGGGAGCTACGAATGAGTAGCGTAACCCGGTCATGAAAACCTTCAACAAGGATTGGGAGTTTATCATGCTGACTACATGTTACCCCGTAACTGGTTGGATGGTCTCCCACCTTGGAGTAGGATCAGCTGGGAGTACAGCCTGCAGTCGGTAGGTAGGCCTGGATCCTCAATGGTCTGATGAGCTTAATTCCAAACTATATTAACCAAAAATATTAAATAGTTTTTGATTCAGTGAACTAAAACAATACAAATTGAATGTTCCAATACATTACTACCAGGGGAAAAGGAAAATATATTTAATTTATAAATGAATACATACATACATATATATATATATATAAATATAAGTAGTGTGATTTGTGATATAACCAGCGCGAGAAAGTATGAACCCCCCTCTGGCAGATTTGTCTACACTTAAAACTTGCTCAACATGCCTATATGAGCTTTTTGCTCAAGTGTGGAACCCCCTCTAATCCAAGATTTTTGTAAAAATGCCCTCGGGAATTTCCTGAGAAAGTATGACCCCCCTCAGATTGATTTGCCTACACTTATAAAAGGCACTTCTGTGAGATTGTTGTCCATAAACCTGTCAAAAATATGCCCCTTTTCATATTTTTTTTGCCCACACCTAAAACTACGCAAACGTATTAACACACACACACACACACACACACACACACACACACATACACCCACACACATACACCCACACCCACACACACACACACACACACACATATTTACTTCCGGTTTAAGTTCAATTGGGCACCAGGCTCAACTTGTATATCTAGTATTAAGATAATATAATTTTTCTAGAATTGTTCTGTGACTCTCTCATTTCTTACATCATAAACATATGATTTTTCACCTATGAGAATAACACTACATATAGTGTCATCAGGTAATGCCTCATGGAATTCACAGATAATTTTAATGTTTGTCCTGTCATTCACCACAACTTATTTTCTTTTTGAAGTGTTGATTACAAACATGGGTCTCTGTGCTTTGAATTCATCTGGTGTGTAATACATATCAGTATTGCCAGTAGTGACCCTTTTGTATGCTGTAAATGCTTCATATAATTTAAGGAAATCATCCTTGGAAATGTCTAAATTATAATTTTCTCTAGGAAATACCTCATTTCTGCCATTTTTAAGATATATGTTCTTGATGTTGCAGTTATCAAATCTACTTGAATTTTTTTCCTGATTATTGTGTCTTCCATTCTGAAACAATACCATCACATAATCCGGCATGTCATATTGTATACTGGAGAATGAATTTGTAGCATCAAACTGATAATAAGTACCAATTGCGGGCTTCTGTACACATTGATATGTATAAAATTGTAAAGGTACTTGTGGATTTTTTATTATATCTGCTTTGTATTTAAGAGCATAACTGGCCTCATATTCAACAACTGGGATTCTTAGCTCCATAGTCTGAATAATGCATTTGCCTTCATCAGGTAGGGTATTGGGCAGAGCTTCGCCTGTAGAGTTTAATGTGCTGTACCTCATCAAAGCATTATTATCATTGGCAGCTCTTCTAAATGTGATTCTTAACCCACCCTTCCACATAATATCTTTGTAATCTGAGAAGAATCCTGGCAACAGGCGCATAGGGAACAGCACTGTGTGGCTCTTAGATAATATATTATCACCAGCCTCAAATCCACCTATTTTCTAGTAAGAAGCCTCGGTTTTGGATAATTTTAGTGTGACCAAAGCTGTGGAGGTAATGCCGGGATAATCCACTCTGTTTATAACAACACCATGCTTTCTGATCTCAATTTCAGAGAACAGATGTGGCACAAAATTATCTCCCAATCTTATATTTGAATTTGCCGGATAATCTGTTCCATCGAGCTTTACAACATCAAATTTGATGTATAGATCTGCTCTGTAGGGGTGTATAAAGCCATCTCCTACATCAAGATCAACCTCAATCTCTGTGTTGGGTTGATTTAAATTTGCAAATGTCCTCCTGTTTGGAGGGAATGATTGTAGCTCATAACTCTCAATATTTTCCATTTTTTTTGTATGTATTTTTATTTAAATATTAATCTCTATGATTGCAGTTGTTGTGGCTCCAGCAAAATCAACTAATTCTTCTTTTTCATTAGTGACCATCAATTCAATATAATCTATTCTATTATGGCACACAGGAAAATATAATGTTGGGGATGGAGTGTAGATGATTGGCTCCATAAATTCAGAATTAGGTTTGAATGTTGCAATGATGCCAGTTTGTTTGTGAGTGCCTATGCCATTTGATTTGGTGATCATACCCTCAGCCACATTACAGTGAATATTCAGAGTCTCTATGGCTAAGAATTTAGGTATATTAATAGCAGTGTGTTTGATGGCCGCTTCAAGTTTTGTGTTGTTCTCAAAGCCTAACAGCTCTCCTATAGTACCCAGATCCACTGTTTCTGTAGCAGATACAATCTCTACTCTGTGAGTGACAGAATTTTGAGTTAATACTATACCTCTGGGTAATTGAGCATTTAGAGTGGATAGATTATATTGCCCTGGAGTGATGACAATTTTTTGATCCCCTACTGCAATTTTGTTGTTGTGGTGTGTAATATTAGGGATCAAGTACATGCCATAAAATGCTCTGAGAGCTATTGTTTTGGGATACACTATGTCATCATGTAATTTGAGTTTCAATATTGAATTTTGGCTGGTGAGATGGAATACCCCCATGATGTTTTAAATACCACAAGGCTTTTTGAAAATTTTCAATTGATGGTTTATTTATTTGAGACATATATCTAAGAACAGATAAACACAAATGTCCGCAATTAACATCTTTGAAATTTTGAACACGGGCATTATTGTAATAAAGATTAGCTGAATTTAGATATTTTATTAAATTTTCAGGTGGAACACCTCCAAATGAATCAAAGACAAATGCCTCATTTTTTAAATATTTAAGATAACAGATCCAGTGTGTGCCCTGATTTTTGTACTTATCCAAATTAACAATGCCACACTCTTTGTTGAGTGGTTGTTCTGGTAAAGAATCAGACATGTACACTCCTCTAAAATTTTTGATGCCCAGTGGCTTGATTAAAGCTTCAATATCTTGGTTTGTAAGCGGCTCTTGTTTTTTTTTAAACTTATTCATGGCTTTTTTAACACCTTTGCCTTGTTTCTCCATGGCCAGGAAATGGCGCTTCAATTCATCTAATTCTGCCCTATTCTTTTTGGCATCTATTACTGTTTTTGCTATGGCAGCTGATCCCCCAGCCAAGCTACCAACAGCCCCGAGAGCAGCTAAGATGGCAGGGATAGTAAATATGAAACCCCCCACATGTGATTTTTTTCTAGATTGTTGTAATTTTTTTAATTGGGGGTACTACGCAACAATTTCATACCATGGCCCTTTGCAAGACAAGAATTTTTTTTCTTGCGCTGCTTTTTGGTCAAAAGGCTATCAATAGGCCCAAGAGATTTGAGACCTGCATAAGGTATTTGATACATAACACCCTTGGCCTTCATTGTAGGTTTATTATATACATATTCACAACCCCCACCCCAGTTTTTGTTTGGTGCTCATAGCTATGGTGGTTCCCAATGCTCCTATTTTTTCACTTAAAGAAGCATCTTTGCTTACAAATCTACCAAATGCAGCCTCTTCTAATTTCTTGTCTGCAACATGTCTCTTGTCAAGATCAGAATGTGTGTTGTATGTCATGGTCTCTACAAGCAGCATCTAGAGGATTAACACTAGGATCACCTCTGTTTAATCTATGCTCCAATTTTGTGCCGGGAACACAATACTGATAGCCTGGAATGTGTAGTTCAAATGGCAGCTTGTTTATAATGTCATTAACCAACCCCCGGCCCTCAGAAATATTCCAAAATTTAGGTGGTAGAGTATTAATAATTTTTATAAGATATCCAATGCCCTTAGTGTCATTCACTATAAAATTAGACAATTTGGTGCTTATCATGTCCATAATTCCAACCTTTTCATTGTAAAAATTGTGGTTGCCAGCATTTTCCTCCCCAGCAATCACCAATAACCTATCTACAAGTTTCCTGACATCATCAACCCACACAAATTCTTTAGGCAGGGTGTTGTATTGTTTAATTCCACTGCCAGTCTGATCTGTGACCATATGGGCTTGATTAAATTGTTGTATTTTGCTCCACTGCTAGACTTGACTCTTTTTTGTGTGGGATCATTGTTCTGGTATAAAGCATCTGATTTTATTAATATTTCTTTGTAATGTTCATAATCTTGATCTGTATAGCTGCCAGGCCTTTTCCTAGTCATCAGTTCCCACAATCCAGGTGTTCCGAGATATTTAACAAAACCACCTCTTTGTCCAAGATGAGATTCTGAATATACAATTATATCATCTCCCATAAATGTTACTCTGAAATTGCCAATTCCATGTATGATGCTACCATCACGCTCTGTGTCAGCATATAAGCCAAAGACCTCATCTTTGTTGTCTTTAGGTGTGCTTAAATATTTTTGAGCAAGAAGACCCAATTCAATAGGATCCAGAGTAGCTTCAATTCTTCGAGGAGCAACAGGACTAGGTGTATGAATACTAGAAAGTGGGGTGATTGGATAATCTAATATGTTCCTTGCAGCTACAGGTACAAGCTCTGTGATCAAATTTTGATTTTGCTCTGTAACAGTTTTGATATTTTTACCTAATTCACTAATAGCATCAATAATAGGCTGTTCTGTTTGTTTGTGTTGTTCATAAATTCCTCGGTTCTGTGATTTCCATCCCTTAAATCTTTTTACAAGATAATCTCTTAATTTAAGATCATCAATAATTGGCCTTTTCATGGTTATTTATATATGTTTCAATGTCTAGAAAATTGTTGATTTTATTTCTGTATTTGCCACTATTGGGTTTTCTTGTCATATCAATTGTGACAAACCCATAACTGTTTTGATTCCAGCACCTACTGCAAAACTTGGAAAAATCATTGTAGCTCAAGTCCCCATCTACATATTCATCATGTATGTGTTTGAGGTTGGTATGATCTTGATGAAACACACATATAAAATTGCTGTTGTCTCGGATCAGCTGCTTCGGAATTTTAGAAAAAGTCTGTGCCAGGTAGAAACAATCAATGTTTTTGTGCCGCCCCTGTGTAAAAAAATTTCTAACCTTGTTTTGATTATCCAATATAATGTCATCAAACACAACAACAGAATTATCGAGACATTCATGGAGTGGCTTAACATCTGGTTCAAAAGTGGCTATATCCAATCCATCATATAGCTTCATCAGCTGCTGAAATTTTAATTGTTCCAAGCTCTTAGAGAAAACATACAAGTGCCTGTTTTTCCAGTCTAACCAGTTGGGTGCCAATAAAAAATTATCAACCATTAGTGTAGTTTTACCACAAGCTGATGGCCCAACAATAAGACACCTAATATTATCAGGCAGCAAGTTGCCATTTCTCTTATTCTGTTGTTCAGGTTCTGGCAGCCTTTTTATAACATCCCAGGTGCTCATATTATTATTTTTCTTGCATCGATCCAGCTGTGTTCTGGAAGTCCTAGCCATTTGACAAATAACTTGTTGCTTTTTCTGCGGATGATTTTTTCTATGAGATATGTGTCAGGCTGTTTAGTTTTGATGAGCTCTTCTTCATAGAATCTGCCTTTGAGAATTTCTCCTCGATGATCCTTTATTATATATGTGTTAAGGGTCCCGGGTTTAACTTGAACCACTGTAAATAATTCAGTGCTCCAGTTTCTTGTAAAGCCTCTTTTGAATAAGTGCTTATATTTGCTGATTCTTACTTGATCACCCACCCTGTATTTGACCTTTCTTGTTGTTGGCTGGTATTTAGGATAATAAACAGTGCTGATCAATTTTTGCTCATCAGATGAAGTTACTTCAGAGGGTTTCATGTTCATTGTGGAATGGACCGAGTTGTTATATTTATGTAGAAGTTCTGGTAGGATACTGAGCCATTTATAATTACCTTGAAGTGTAAATTGTTTATACATATGATTTTTTAGGGTTTTGTTGAATCTTTCTACAATAGAGGCCTTGAGATCACTGTAACTCGAGTAATGTTGTATTGACTGGCTTTTATTAATTGTTGGAACACAGAATTATAGAATTCTTTGCCATTATTTATCTGTTTGCAAATCGCGCGGTGATCTTCCACTCTGACTGATGATTGTTCTGATGGCTTCTGTAACACATGTTCGAGTCTTGGATTTGAGTGGCACAGCCCAGGCAAATTTTGAAAATGTATCTGTGACAGTGAGTAGATACTTGTAGCCCTTGTTGATTTTGTCTAAGTTTTTCAACTTTCCACTTGCCATTTCAATCAAGTCGCTCTGCCATAAATCATCTATGCCCTTTGTGACTACTGGGAGTCTCTTAAAATTATGTCTGGCCTGTCTGTGTAATTCATCAACAATAATTTTTCTAGACATAATATGTAAACAAGAATATTGCAACTATGGGGTGTTCAGCAGCTGATACTGCAGGATTTTCTAAATATAATTTGTCTCCTATTTGTATTTTAAATTCCAGAGAGCCATCATCTTCAACATATGCTGTTTCTAATGTATTGGGATCTGTAAAATCCTCCAATTCTACACTGGTGATTTTTGCTTTGTTATCAGCATTTGTTATTGATAAGGTGGGGTAGTGGTGTGCCTGTGGTTGAAGCCAATATTTGATCTTGATTGGTCTCAATGTGCCCCCAACAAAAAACTGGTAATAAAATTGTGCAGGGGACAGCATATATATTTTGCCACCTGGTGTAAATGGTGAATCATATTCTTTGTTGGGGATGCTGTACAATTCAAGAATTACTGTATGTTTTGGATTCTCGATTATGCCTGTTATTTCTTTTTCTGCTGTAAGCAATCTGCTTGTTACAGATTCAAGGTGCTCATTGATGGTCCTAACAACATCATCATGGCCTGGCTTGATTTTTATGTCCACAATAAGTTTCTTGTATTGTTGCACAATTTCTTGAAGCTGGGTGGCAAAAACAGACAGAGCATTTGCTTGATTGGATTCCATGGTTCCTAGCTGTTGCTTGATATTAGCTACAATTTGTTGCAAATTTTCAACAACTGCCAATTTTGAATTTTGAGCAGTAAGATCATGGACCTGTCTTCTGATATCCTCAAACAGGGCATGCAGTTCATAAATATGTTGATTGGTTGGTAGAGTGGCCACTGTCTGAGTGAGATGTTTGATCTCTGCTTGGATATTCTTGATATCTTCTGATTTCAATATCCTATTCACTGCCCTCTTAATATTTTTAAGTTCCTGTGATGTAGGAAGATTTGATACTGTATTTTGCAAAGATTCAAGTGCCAATTTTACATTGTTTAATTCAGAAGCATCAGCCACATTTTGCATAGCATTTTGGAGCAGGGCTATATCTGCCTTAGTGGGTGTGGATTGTTGTAAAATTTCAAGTTTTGTTTGAATATCATCAATCAAATGATGAAAATGAGATAGTTCAGATTCAGTGTTGAGGTTTTCAAGCTTTGTGATTTGTTGCTGGACACTAACAAGAGTATCTACAATACCGGGCAGGCGAGATTCTAGAGTTTCTTGTACATTTGCCAAATCACTTTGCACTGCAGCTATTGTACCTTCAAGATGGGTTATGGTACTTTGAATTTTTCCAAAATCTTCATATGTTTCAAGTTGCAGCTTAATATTTGCTACACTCCGAGTTATTGCACTCAAAGCATCAGAAGATGGAAAATTGTTCATAAAATTTTCAACTGTCTCAAATTTTTTCTTTAACCTTTCAATGCTATGGCATTGTGCAGAGGATCCAGATTAGGTATCTGGAGTGATTGAATCTGTTTCTTTAGAGTGGAAATCACTAGATCAAAATCTTCTTGTGATTTCATGCTTTTGACAATTGTTTGGAGCTGTGCCTGGACATTATTTATTTGCTCTTCCAATTGTTGTTTCAATTGCTCAGAATTGGTGGCCTGGGTCTTAAATTTGGCTTGAAGAGCTGCTACAGCTTCTTCTAAACTTTGAAAATTATCTAATGTTGCCAGATCAGTATATTTTTGAAGCAGCAATTTGAGTTCAGAATCAATTTTAAGAAGAGGGTCCATGCATTGTGATTGTAAATTTGTAATTTCTAATTGAAGACTGGCATTGAGTGTGGTTTGTAAAGCTTGTAAATCACTTCTTAATTTCTTGACTCTGACATCAAGCATCAGAATCTCATCACTGTGATCTTCATGCCTTGTATGGCCAAATATATCATTAGGCATTTTTGTTTTAGTGGTTATTTATTATAGAGTATCTGATTCTTAATTCTATAAAAAATGGTATAAGCTTGTCATATGATCCCGGGACCTCAATATATAAGCAGTCACCAGCAGAAACAGTATAAACAGTGCCAGAAATCATGTTTGAGTTCTTAATTCTATAAATATTTCTCCCTATTGAAATCTTGACATTGCCCTCAGGGGTTGTAATAAATTGTAATTGCCCACCTACAGGTAATTGGTAATGATTTAAGTTATTGTTAAATATGTACAATGTTTTGCCCGTTTCATCATCAACATCTGTAAGTATGCTGTTCAGATGAATAATTAAAAAACCACTCAGTTTAGATATCATATCAGAAGAGGGTTGTGGTGTCGGCAGGTCCATAATACCTTGTTTTTTAAACCCAAATAAGTTCATAGGCATGTTTATTTATTTCAAATCATGCTCTGTGTTTGGGCATTGATTGCCATTTTTCAAATCACAATGCCCCTATGGTAGAGTATGTATGCCACATGATAAAATGCATCTCTTATCATCATGTGGGTCCAGAGCCACTTTTCTTACAATATTGCTAGTCAACAAGTGATCCACACTCTGAATTCTGGATTCTGATGTTCTGATTGTGCTACATGATTTGAGACAATTTTTATAATCTTCAAATTGGAGCTCTTTTTCAACAGTTACTCTGCCAATGCCCTTGGCTTTTTTTGCAACAGCACCACTACATGTTTCAAAACTGTACATCTTGGCTCTTAACCTAGCAAATGCCACAATAACATCACCAAGTGTCTCATCTTTTAACTTGCCAGGCACCTTTTTGTTGTGGTGTTTAATTTTTGTATGTTCACTGGTATCAAAATATTTAAACAATTCAGGCTGTGCAATATCTTGATAAACATCTTCTGTTTGAATATCAAGAACAAAACTATCCGTGTCCATGTACATCAATTTTACACAATCACCATAAAAAGGTTTCAACACATCATAATACAATTTTAACATGTGTAATTTGGCCAATTCCAATATCAGAGCCCCTACATAAATAGGCTTATCAAATTTAATATTTATTTTTTTCATGTTGAAAAGTGCCATATTCTCATCATAAATTCTTCTGTAATTGAAGTTGGGCTTTGCAATCAATTTTTTGCTCCGGCTGGGGTCAGTAATTATTTTAACATCGGTATGTTTTCTGACATTTTCAATAGTTTTGCCATATACAGAATTGACCATCAATTTAAACAAGGCCTTATCAAATTGGCTCATTGCAGATGTTCGAAGCTCTGTATTTGTATTAATGTATGGCTTCAACCATTTTAAGTGCCTGAACCTCAAAAGTTTTCCAACTTTGGTCACTTGAACACCATGATGCATCAGGAACTGGAGGTTTTTGTAATATATAACATAACCCTGTTTTGGCTCCAGTGTCATCATGAGCTTCTTCTGTTTAGAGCCAGGTGAGCACTGAACCTCGGGAATTGGGGGCAGATCAGAAAATTTGTTGTGTAAATCATCAAAAATTGTCAGATCAACCTCTAAGAAGAGGCCATAGTCACTGTCATCAAAATCCTTAAGATTCCCAATATTGAAATCTTCAACCCATTCAAGCCCTGAATATGGCAGTTTATCCATCACGGCATAACCATACAGGCTGTTTGCATCTACATACAGTATATAATTTGATGGCAGTGCTGGATCATAATCAGGAATATATTTGTTATTTGCTCTGGCATATCTCTGAGAACATTGCACCATGCCTCCTCTTATACATTGTTCCATAAACAGATACATATCTTGATCTTGGATCAGATCCAATTGCATTTTAGTGTTTAAAAACATTGCAGACCATGCTAGGCCCGGGGCACTGTAAAAATATATTGGATCTAGTTCATAATTTTGCATGGAAGATTTTCTGAATGCCTGCAGTATATCAGCTAAGAGGGTCACATCAAGTTTTAAATAAGCCTTGTGATAATCACCAAATGTCTTGCATTTTAAATTGTTCCACATCAATTGGGCATGGTGATAATCATCATCAGTGATTCCAGATGCTCTGATTTTGCTGTAAAACTCTTGTTGTGGTGGCAGAGAACACTCATCAAATTTAGAAAAATCTGTAACATAATCATATGGATATACACCCTTCCGCCTAATTAATTTCAGGTCCTGATTTGGAAACAAAGCACATGTGATTTTGAATTGATCATCAGATAATTGAGTGGCCAGTGTAGCCAGGCTAGCCGATAATATTCTGTAAGAATCAAGAAATCTTATGTGAATAGGAACACCATTAACTTTAATTATTTTGTTAATGGCAATATATTTTTCATCATTTTCAGCTAAAATATTTAAATTATGCTTCTCAAACCCCTCGTACCTGATCAGATGATGGAAATCATAATTGGATGCTCCATGGCAAAATATAGGGATAAATTTTGGTCTCTTGATCTTAATATTACAGCTATTACACATACCATCTGTATGAGAATGGTGTTTCACCTTGATATTTATATCTGAAAATTCAGAATCACATACCGGGTATTTTTCTGCATTGTTGAAATCTTCAATCTGTTTCTCTGTTAAAGGCAACATGGGTTTTGATTTTAATAAAATATTAGATGCTATGTCATGGCACTCATTTTCTATTCTAAGTGCAAATTCTTTGATGGCATCTGCTCCCATGTATAAATTTTCTTTACTAACAACACCATCCTGTACAACCACATAATAAAAGCTGGAAGGTTCATGTAGCTGGTATGGTGTAATTGAAGATTCTTCAGGATCTGGATTGCAGAATGCAAGAGGTTTGAGGTTTGATTCAAAATCACAGACAATATATGCTGGGTGTTCCAACAAGGCTTCAAACTTTTTGAATTTTGCTTTTTCACTTGGATTAGGCATCACCATATGAACAGGTTTATAGTTGCCACAGTATTTCAGATGCTCAATTAACTTGTTTTTAGCAATTTCTGCATTCTGTTCACAAACACCATTCACCATTTTTCTACCATCAAATACACTTAAACATCTTCTACACAACTTGAATATTGTATTGGATTTGTCTAGTTGTGTTCTGACTAAAGCTTCAAGATTATGTATCAGAGTGTAATGATTTGTGCCATCTCCTTTAATTAAGAGCAGATCAATCGGAATAGCAGATTCATCATCAAGTGTACTGATTCTGAGAGGATCTATCAAGCAATTGTCACGGCCAGTGGAACAAATAAATACATTAATAGGTAATTGTTTGCCATTGATGTGCCTGGCCTTTTTTTCAAATTTATCAATATTCTGAACAGGCATTGGATATTCTAAACCCTCCATTGCTTCATCAAAATCATTTTCATGTTTTTTATAATAAGTTATTCGCTGAGGATCCTTTGAAACTGGATACAAAGCAGCTAAAATACACCACAAAAAGCATTTCTGGTCATTATTTTTTATATTAACCACGGCTGTTTTGTTTTTTATATTGGCAGGTAATGGCACATAAGTGGAACCTTGTAATGGGTTGAATTCAGAAATATTAACATATAACTTGTGTGAAGATCCGCATAGGCTCCATCCAGACTCTTTTGCAGCAAATTCAGAGTGTTTAATATTCAATTGATCTATCAAATTGCTTATTGTTTTGTCTGAATTTGTATTTGAATATACCGGTACAGTTTCTGTTATGTGGTGCTGTGTAAATTTTGTGCCATTTGGCTTCTTATATTGTGCAAATAATTTGAGCGACAGTTTATAAGACCCATTTTGTGCATTTAGAATTGCCTGCACATCAGAATTTACACTGTTCAAAAAATTCTTAATGCCACATCTTGGCTCTGATACAAACCGGTAATCCCTTAATTGGCCTTTAAAACTGCTATGGATGGGTTCATAGCGTGGCTGCTTTGCTGCTCTAGCATTAACAGGTGTTTCATGCTTCCTTTTCAGACCAGATGTAAATGGTTGTGGGGGCAATGTTGATGACTGTGCAGAGCAAGTACCTTTATGCTTATATGTGAAATATTCCAGATTATATTTTCTATGGCATTTAGGGCAAATTTTTGTGGGAGTTCTGCATTTGTCTGGATTACAAATCTTTTGATGCTTAGCCCAATTGGGGCTGGATATATTCTTATTGCATTGATTACAATGTTTTTGATTTGGCATTTTTGTTGTTGTTTATTATATACAATTTCCTGGGGTCCAAATCAAAATTCTATGCTTAATAAAAAATATCAGTTGGGTTCAGCAGTGTGATTTGTATATTTTGTATGTGTGTATGTGTGTATGTGTGTTAATATTTTTGGCTTTGGTATTTATATAAAATTTCTTGGGGTCCAAATCAAAACTTTATACTTAATAAACCTATGACAGGTTGTCAAAATTTCTGTATATTAAATCAAATAGATTTGTAATTCAATTTATACAAATCTGCAATA
Source organism: Lepisma saccharinum (assembly GCF_977018435.1). Taxonomy (NCBI): domain Eukaryota; kingdom Metazoa; phylum Arthropoda; class Insecta; order Zygentoma; family Lepismatidae; genus Lepisma; species Lepisma saccharinum. Next base: position 33,750,586 of record NC_139234.1, read on the forward strand.
TTTTTGTGTTTAAAAAATATGAACAGCACTGCAACAACACATCTGTACTCTTCAACAACTTTTTCAATACTGGCTGATATGCAATGCAAAATCTCTTTATATACCCTAAGCACGGACCGCATTGAAAACATATGAAACAATAAGCCAATCAGAATTTAACACGTCATCACATTATGTCATAAGCAACCAATCAGAAAACAACACGTATCTAATGCATAATATTGGGTAATAATTTGTTGCAAAACATAATGCAACAGAAATAAAGCAGAAATAGGCCACAAGTGGACCGGAAGTAAATATATGTGTGTGTGGGTGGGTGGGTGTGGGTGTGTGTGGGTGTGGGTGTGTGTGTGGGTGGGTGTGGGTGTATGTGGGTGGGTGTGGGTGAGTGTGGGTGTGTATGTAGGTGGGTGTGGTCAAGGTCAAGGTCAAGGTCAAGGTCAGGGTCAAGGTCAAGGTCAAGGTCGAGGTCATGGTCAAGGTCAAGGTCAATGTGTGTGTGTGTGTTAATACGTTTGGCGTAGTTTTAGGTGTGGCCAAAAAAAATATCAAGAGGGGCATATTTTTGACAGGTTTATGGACAACAATCTCACAGAAGTGCCTTTTATAAGTGTAGGCAAATCAATCTGAGGGGGTCATACTTTCTCAGGAAATTCACGAGGGCATTTTTACAAAAATCTTGGATTAGACGGGGTTCCACACTTGAGCAAAAACCTCATATGGGCATGTTGAGCAAGTTTTAAGTGTAGACAAATCTGCCAGAGGGGGGTTCATACTTTCTCGCGCTGGTTATATCACAAATCACACTACTTATATATAAGGTAGGTAGCCATAAGTTCGCCACTGTCCCAAAGTTCGCCAACCCACAGATTCTATGTTTAGCCGAAAGATGGCAGAAGCTACTTCATGCCAGGTGAATGGTGCCTTGGGAACTGCGTTGAACACTGAGGCTCTGTCCGAAAGGTACGAAGTACGTACTTGGAGCATGGTTTTGGTGGAAGTGACGTCACCTAGTACAGTTCGAAAGCGCCAAGAACAGGAGTACGCAAGTGCATAACTCGCAGTGCAGATGGAAGCTGACTCGGTCACGTGATTTACACACTCGCTGTTCGTTTGCTTAAAATCGCGGAGATAGAAAGCCAGCAAGACAGGTTAAATATACGTTATGGGTCAGCAAGTTGTTGGTTAAAGTTCATCTAATATGTGGAAATGTATGTGTACGAACATTTGAAAATGCAAAGTGATTTCTATGGTGAAAAACAAGTGTTTAAAACGTGGGGAAAACAATGAGTACTCAGTTTTATCTACTGCTCGTATTTGGCGCTGCAGTCGAAGTGCAATTTGAAAGACTTTCACTTCCAGTCCACGACTTGAAGACCGCACTCCAAGACCATACTCGGAGGATTCTCGTTTCAAGTACGGTCTTGCACCTTTGGGACACGTCCTCAAGGTCGATTTCAGTTAGCGCGTGCTTGCTTGGAGATAGTACCCACATTCTGTTGGTAGTGGTTGCTGGCTAGTGCTGATATAACATTTGTTCCGTAAGTATCCGTTTAATACAACAGAATAACTATTGCATTTAGATAGTGTAATATATCATTTCAAAGCCTATGTTGTGTACTTTCTAGGGGTGTTGTTAAAATTAAATGTATAATTGTTATGTCGTAGTTTCTGGCGTGTTTAATAAAAGCTGCACGTGTTCTTAAGTTCGCCACTGTATCGTGCGTTATGGCGAACTTAAGAACTGATGTTATGACAATGAAACTTTTTTTAAAAAATATAGAGTAAGACGTAGAATTCATTAGTTTTGCATACAGATTTTCAAAGTTGAGGGCCACCAAAACTTAAAGGGTGTACAACATGTAAGATCGACTCCCAAAAATAGACTCCCGAAGAGGAACCGTCCACCAATTAACAGCCGCACTGTCTAAATTTAGAAAAGTTTGTTCTCCAGTCCATCAGATCCCGGACCTTCCTGTTCCAACGCACTTGGTTACCCAACAACCGCAACAACCCCCAAAACTGTAAGACCTAATAACACAACCCGTCCTCATCCAAAAAAGAATCCTGGAGCAGGCAAATCTACAGACAGCTGGTATTGTTTCCTTTGCAAAGAAGATCGTGTCCTAGATATGAGATGCTGGAGTTTGTGTCATCGTTAAGTTCACGAAGAATGTGTGGGATTAACGAAAAATGATAAATGTATTTCCGTTTGTCCAGAGTGCTCAAATTGATACTTCATTCTCAGTGTGATGTGAAATTGTCTTGGACTAAAATTGTGCTTGTTACAATTTGTACTGATTTTATGCATGAATATTGTATAATTAATATTGCCTTTGTTTAGTATGAAAATAAATTGCATCCACTCTCTACTGTTATTAAAATATTAATTGAGTTTACCGCTTGTACACAAGTGGCCAAGTTAGGGAACACGTGCGTCCTAACTTCGCCAGTCGCAACCCCCCCCCCCTCCCTTTCTTTTGGTCATCGTTCGAGAAAGGGGACCGTTTTTCTTCTCACAAATTTATATGTTGTTTTATTGAACATTAACATTGCAAAATTATTTTTTATATTTTGAAAAAAAAAATATTACTTCGTGATTTTTAAAACAAATTTGCTTAAGGTGGCGAACATAGGGAGACTTACCTTATAATCATAACCTGAAAAAAAATCCCGGGTTGGGTTTTTTTTTTCGAAAAAAACCCCCAGCAAAGTGCCAACCCTGATTTAACAGTATTTTTCCTTTCTTTTTACCTCATGGTATGGTAATGTCTCAGATTTCAGTTATTTATAGAGCATAGATCGTTTCCAGAATTAAAGTCGTTGTTCGTAGCGCCAATATAGAGTTGCTTGGTCTTGTCAACAACATATAACTGAGACGAGGCAGGCTAAATGTTCGAATGTGGATTCGAAAATATATTTTCCAGGGAGATTCTAAATATCCACTCGAACAAAGGTAGAAGAATGATCATGTACCTGTTAGTAATCTGACTTTAGCTCTTGTCTTTCACCGAAGGACGGCCATTATTGCCAGTCAAACTCGGAATTCATAGAAACAATCATGTAGCACAATCTATTGATTTTGAAGTTAGCCGCACACTCTTTAAGAACGTCGAATTAGTTTTGATAAAGGTGATATGGTAGACTTTGCTGTAAGTACAAAATCTAAATCTATCATTAAATACTTTGTTCTTCTTTAAATAATATATATATATATATATATATATATATATATATATATTGAATTACGTAACTCAGGGTCCTGTTGGTTGGAAATCACAGATTAGCTTGTCACCAGTCTCATAATTTCGATTTATAATTCTGAGATTTTTTATATAGTTTCCCTCGCCCTCAATTGACGTTTTGTCAAAACACAGCATGAAATGGAAATGTAATTACTTTCCTCATAATTGAAAATGGAGTAACACATAATTAAAATGGTATTACTTGTCTGAATAGGCCAGTATTCATCACTCACTCAGTGTAAATGTTTCTAACAATATTCATGTTTTAATAGAGCGAAGTTATGATTATACTAAAAACTGCAAACTCAAAATATAAAATGTGGTAGCCTAATTATTAGAGTAGGGAATATCGTACATGAAACTAGGATCTTTTCAGAATTAAGTTGATATGGTCATGAACTGTGTTGCAAATGGTCTGCAGTCGTTAAATTTGTCGGCCAATTAATTTAGTTTTGCAAGTTTCCAACAATTTCAATTGATTTCGTTTGATTAAAAACCTTGATGTCAAATTATCATGAATGTATTGAAATTAAAACAATATTGGAACTTGGTCTTCATTTGCAGTGAAGGAGATGTTTCCCAGAATGAGATGACGTATGCAACGCGCTTGGATGGAAATTATATAGTTCATTTTTTGTGGAATAATACCAAGGTAAATTACGAATAACATAATTTGTAACTTTACTATTTAATGTTTTTTTCTAACAAGCACGATTATTTTATTTCTCATGAACTTATACAGGGTGTTTCTGTGACCGTGTTACAGACTTGCAGGGATGATAGAAGGGAACAAACATAACAAAATGAGATAGGGAACTCTGGTCCGGAAATGCCTGTTAAATGTTGCAAGCCAAAACCTTCGAAGGGCAGGCAATCACGCACAACGCGGAGGTGAAACATAAAAGATGTCTGGAGAAGTAGAACACAAACAAAAGAAAATCACTGTAGTGGCTTTAATGAGTAGTAACTGCAGCCATCATTACAGCAGTTGTTCAAAGTGACGCAATGCATGACAGCGTCGCAATAAGCTCTAATATCTCTGGAGTCGTTCAAACCAGTTCACAGGCTGCAACGATTCTTGCCAAGAGTTCCACTGCATTACTCATAGGTGCCTTGTAAACAACACTTTCGACATGACCCCACAAAAAAAAAAATCATGTCGGGAACAGATCAGGTGAACGGGTAGGCCAAGCGACAGGTCCTTCTCTCCCCATTCACTGCTGTGGGAAGGTATGCGTAAGAATATCACGAGCACTAGCTACGAAGTGGGCTACATATTTCTACAGTTCCCATTTGCTCGTCCATACACAAACAGCATATCAGCCAGTTCCTATAGCGTATACTCCATTGCACTGATTGCAGCCTCGACACTCGTGCTTCTAGACTACACACGTCGAGTTTGACCTTACGTCTTCTCCAGGGCATGCGCGGTGGATTATTTCCCCTTTCTTTTATTGTTCCCACCGTGTTGTGCGTGGTTGCCTGCCCTTCGAAGGTTTTGGCTTGTAACTTTTGACTGGGGTATTTCCGGACCAGGGTTCCCGATCTCATTTTGTTGCGTTTGTTCCCTTCCATTATCCCTGCAAGTCTGTAACATGATCACAGAAACACCCTGTATATTATTCAAACCTGTTTGCTTGTTTCAAAGTTAACATTACATAACTACTACATTTCTACAAGAACATTTGTATCTATCGATAAAATTTGGGGATGTAAATTCTAAAATCAATAGACCTGACGTCATTACGAGGTGCACTTTGGGAGGAACCAGCATGAAGTCGTCTGGCAAACAAATTCGCACGTATTAAGGAAAGCTGTAACAAACTTGCCTTTTTATTCTTATGGAGTCGACTAAGGCACTGGCTAAACCATTTGCGACCACCTGGTCCATCCAAACCGATAACCTTTCGACCACCCGACTTATACACTTTCCCTCAGAAAGGACTAAATGCTGTACAACACCCGTTATGTTCTCTATCCTAGTAACGTGTTGCTCAGAACATAGCAGGGTGGCTTCCGAGAAACGGTACGGTTGGGCCACTGGTTCGAATCCTAGGCCTTTAATCTTGTTATTAAGACTGTCATTTATGTGGCCAAGAATGTGATAAGCCACATAACATTGTTATTTTGAAAGTAATTAAATGTTAGTAAAGTAATACTTAAAATATAATAAATATAATTTCGTTTGGGTCAGAGTAGAGATAATGTATCAAGAAAAGGAGAAATATGAAGCCTGACAGATATTAAGGAAATTATAACATTTTTTGGAATTTTTCGAATATACAATATTATGGTACTGAAAAGTTACCTCTGTCGTTGACCAAGCATTTCAATTCATATGTACGTTAATTAAATTAGTAAATACTGCAGGCGTCCTATTTTATATCAACTCGAGGACTTTCTGGTCCAAATTGTAAAATATGAGTGTATAGAATATCCACCAATCATGTTACATAGGCCACTTCTTAGATCTGCAAGAAATTTAGTTCAAATAGTATTTGTTAAGAGTAAAATGAAGGTATCTACTGCTTCAGTGGGTTGGCTCTTTATTGTCTTACGATGAGCTGGGAATATACTGGAACGAAGTATGTTTGGTCAAATTTAAAATATGTCTTGATTAATAATAAAAATAGCTGAATATATTGTTAAAAGTAGAGTTATTACGAGCCATTCCAATATAAGGCACAGTTTTAAAAACTATTTTCAGTTTCAGTTTTTGAAATCTAACGACGAAAAGACATAACAATAGGACGTATAATAAAATTTTTCACACCTTAAAATACAGGGTGATTGAAAGATCCCTTAACACACCCTATAAAATATAAAGAAGTTAGGGTGGGTACAAATGGTCATGATAGAAACAGGTTAGGGGGTGAGACCATATTAGTGTGTTCCAAATGGACGTCCGCCATATTGAATTCAACTCAATTTTTTTACATTAGAAGAGGGTGATGTGATATAGAAATATGAAGGCTAGAATTTCACTAGAAATTCAATGTTGAAGGTTCTTTCAACGTATCTTTAACTACTATCCGTGACAAAAATTTTGAGCCCTCGGTTTGCGCGCTTGTAAAATTGTACTCCGTGGGAGGAAAAAATTCAAATATACCTCATTGGAAAGCTTCAAGTGTCTACTTTTTAATAAGCGTTCTCTGAAAATTAATCTTAACTTTGTTATCTTACTATAATAAAAAAATCACTGAATGTGTAGTTTTTTCTTCCAATTTTCACGAACGAGGAACTTACAGTTCAAAATCGACTGTACATATAATTTTAAGATTTTTTGTACTTGAAGTTTGATTACTTCTGCACCTATGTAGAAAAAAATCAAATGCATATTTTTACTAGATGTTTCAAAAATTGGCGTTTTAGGGAAACGTGCAGACTTGAAATGCATAATTACAAATTCAACGAAATTGCAAAAAACTGTTGATATAACGCATATGATCAAATTCCAGAAGTTTGGTGTGTATACCTCAAATATGGTTCCAGATATTAATTATTCTTTCGCACTCCTAATATGATAAACGGATGCGTGACGTATGCCCGGGCGTGGCCAATCTCAGACTCGGTGGGCTGCAGGCGACTTACACAGCGCTGCCGTTTCGCTGCACTTCGCTGCGAAAATCGGGCAAGTGCGTTCCGTCTAGCCGATCCAAAGTATTGTCGCAGCATAAAATAATGAATGAAATATTTCTCATATTGCAAATGGAGTACTGCTGTACTGCAGGGTTTTTTTTGGGGGGGAGGGATTTCTTCTAGCTGATAACTTCATATGAACGTCGTCTCTTTCGATACCCGGTGGAGGTACATAGTGGTTCGGATCGCACTTTAAACTGTAAGTCCAGTCCCGATTAGCCTACCTGTGCATAAAGTGAACTTAAAGAGAAAGAAAACAACTCCACTCAGCTTTATATGAACGCTATTATTTTATGTCGCACATTTAAACAGATATAGGTATTGAATGCAACGATGTTCGATGAGAGATCCAGTCTTCTCTGTATACAATAATAACGCACCTGCTGTGTACAGCGATTTCATAAGCAAGGGAAACAGAGCGAGGTGCGTACTAGCGATAGCAACGCATAAAAATTATACGAGTTAAAATAATTCAGCATTTGAAGCCTTCACGCCAACTAACATTTTAAAATATATTTCGAGCAAAATCGCATGTAAATTGTGTTTATCTCGTGCTGGTTTCAGCACTTAACGTGTTGCTTTACATTCCACCTGAAATATTGCTTTTATGTTTTGGTCTCTTACACAGCTGCAACTCTTGTGATAAGCAAGGGGTTGTGGGTTCATTAAGAGAGACAGAAGGACTAAAAACTCATAAATTTTCAATAAATATAATGAGTGAAAGGTAAAAGTATAAAATGCTGCTCATAATGGATTCTGTTGAACTGGATAATTAAAATAAAAGTCGTGTATCTTTCTTCTCACCACATCTTGCAAAAACTCGCCCAATAAAATATTGGGTCGATGGAAATTTTTGTTGTTCCCTTTTTCTTTACATAGCTTTTTTGCTGTGCTGACGTAACCCCCAAACACTCCGCCGTGCACTTGACACCTTGGCTTATGTCGTGAGATGCGCCCATTCGTTTATCCGGGTAGAAATATATCTTGGCACTGACTATCATTTCTCTTGCACCACTATGATATTACCGTCTTGCCATTATCATGCAACAAAAAAATCACTTCACAGAACCGCCAACACTCAATACTGTGCATACGAACAAACACGCGAATTTGTGAGAGACAGACTGCCTGGACAAAATGCACGTAAGAATTATTATGGCTATGTGGGTGTTCAGGCAATATTAATGGCAGGAATGTGAACACAGAAGTGACTAAAGAAACTTTCGCTATCTCTACAATGATTTCCTTTGCGCAACACATTGTTTCGGCTCATTTCCCGTGCCAAAGCTGCTTGGACGCGGAGCTTAAAAGGCAAGCGTAAACGCTTGGCAATAATGCTCACTTGCTCTACATGCGTTCTTAGCAACGATGTGAATCGCGCGGGAACCGGTTGCCAAGAAAAACAATTCGCTCTGTTGTTTTCAATTCGCACAGTGTGAAAGAATGAGATATGAAAATTTGATGTTTATTCCACGGCCATCATTTTGATATGCATTTCATGATCATTGCATTGACCGTTTCCGAGATTTCAACATCATAATTAATCATTAATTGTGGTTGTTCTACAGCTGATAGTACGTACCATTATATTTGGCTGAGATATTTCCACACAACCAAACTTCAATCACAAAAAAATCTTATTTTTACGACTTTTACACGAAGCTACACACAATTGAATTCGACTAATGTAAAAATTGCACGAAAAAATTACACTTTTACAAACATTGTTGTCTGAATAGAAAACAGACCGAGTTAAAATCCCTTTGTCTTGCTTTTGTCTAAAAGCAGACACATGTAGCTTTCCAATATATATATTTTACTTTATTCTTCCCAAGGAGCACAGTTTTACAAGCACGCAAACCGAGGGCTCAATATTTTTGCACGGATAATAGTAAAAAAGTTATGACTGCATGATTGTAACAAATGTCTTAATTTTGCATGTGTGAGAAAACAGTGCTAGAATGCTGCTAACGAGGGAGGAACACATCGAAATCGTACTACTGTCAGGGCAAATAAGTTTACGTGACATTTATTGCCAACAAGTGAGATGCCTTGGGGGCCGTAATTCAAGAAAAACGAGCAGAAAGACTGCATCAGGTGCTTCTGCACCACGATAATGCACGCCCACACTCTTCTAATACGACAAACGCTGCTTTCCAGGAGTTTAGTTGAGAGGTTACTCAACATTCTTCTTACTTCCCCGATCTTGCAGCCTCAGGTGTCCACCTTTTCCACACTCTATATAACAATACTCAAGGAAATTTCTTTGACAATGAGAATTGTGTACCTACTTTGCTTGACGATTTCTTTAACCAGAGATCAGCTGATTTATTCAGTCTTGGAATCGAGAAACTGCCCCTCCGATAATGAAGGAGGATATATTACTGATTATTTTCTGTCTTGTGTTCATCTCAATGAGTATCAACTAGAAACTTTTGGCACGGTGAAAAAAAGCTACAAACTTACACATCAACTTAATAATTTCATTCCATCTATGTATATCTCAAACCACATATTTGTGTTACAGATATTTGTGAATTCACCTGGGTATTATCCTGCACTTACAAACAATTATTATGTACACAACATGGATAATGAATTGAGAGGAGCAATAGTTGCCTACCAATTATTTCTGACTGTTAGTACACCTAATGTACGTAGGTTGGATGTCAAGAAAAGGAAATGTGTATATGAGGACGAAGTGAAACTAGATTTCTCTCCCAGATATACACATGGGGCATGTATTTTACAATGCAACTTCAAGAGGCTTATGGAAATCTGTGGGTGTGCTCCTCCAGTGCTCATGAGACCAGGTAAAGTGACAAATGGAGTTCTGAATTTCATAACATAACCTATCTCAAGTTTGATATGTTTACTTTTAACTTAAAGAATAGTAAATTATTAATGTTGTTTTCTCGATTAACACTTCCAAACAACAAAGAGAGCTTATTCTTGTTCGATGCAGCTTTTGCTTCAAAGAATATTCTACATTTTGTAGATGAATGTTCTTGCTTATCTATGTAATTCATGTGTGTCTCACCATACCAGGAATTATTAGTCCAAAGTAAATTGAAGCGAATATTGTGGAAATTTCATATTTTTTTTTATTTATCGTTTTTTAATTTTTTTAAAATTGTTAACGGATAGAACATTGGTGCTTCTCTGGTAGATGCTATTAATGGTGGCTGTCTTCTATGCTTCAGTTCAAAGCCGGAATAAAAAAAAATGTATTAGATGGTAAACAACGTTTGTACTCATCTAGTTTGTCCAGATTCGTATGTACATCTATTATATACTTTGTTACAAGTCGCAACATCTCCCTATAACAGTGAAATCTTTAACTGATGTAAACCAGCGAAGACGGGAGGTGTAAATTTTTGTTTAGGTTGCAAACCAGAGGCATCTGCATACCTTGCAAACCACGTTATATGAATTAAATTCCTTGCTTAAATTAATGTTACAGGATGATCCAAAACAAGCAAGATTAAAATGGAGCAATGTTTAATTAAAATAACTTTAGACATTAGAATTTAATTTCTTTGATAGAAATTTTAGTAGTACAATCTTCTTATCAAATAGAACTCAAGATTTCTGGCTTAAATGTAATTTCATGTGGGAAAACTGCATAAAATAGCACTTCGTAACAAACACAACTCATTTGGCACTCAAATCATGTATTAATATCTCGGATAAATGGATATTATTAGCGCAGTAAATTTTCACACATTATTTCATATTTAATAAACGTTACGGTGGAATTTACATTTCATGAAACAATTAGGGTACATATACGTATAATTTTGCATCTGATTTTTTCAGAGGGATACGACTATTGTGACGCAAAGGGAATATCTTGCATTGTTCGTAACCAAGGTATGTATCTGTATGTGTATGTGCATTTTCTATATGTATTTTTCTTATTTGTAGTAGCTTTTCCACCACTAATGGCTAATCGCGAAAATGAGGATGAATGATGATTAGATGAAGGGGCAATCAGTCAGTTGTGAGAATTCTTTACGTGTAAAATGATGAAACATTGTGTTTCTTAAGGGCAGGGACTTAGTTTCTAAAATAAAATTTAATAACTGGCAAAGCGTGGGCTCGATCCCCACAGGCTCGTATAAGTTGGTGCTGGCAGGGTGGCTATCATATATGTTGCTTGATGGTTCCTGCAATACACCAACGGTTCATATTTCGATCAAGCCGTTTTCTGCAGTGATTCGATTTTTAATCAAACATACTATTATCCGTACCAGCTAACTGTAGACCAGGCGAACGAGAACAAGTCTCTGCGCAAGTAGTGACAGGAGACGTCTCCACCAATGAACAGTGAGAGAAACGGGATTGTGTAATGGGCGACGGGAGTTACCCGATTTCAAATGCAGCATTGCAAACTTTTGAAAAGGATAATACTGAACGCACATGGCAAACGGACCGTATTTTTGTCTCCAGGTCCGTACGATTGGTTTAAGAATTTCCTAGCAAAATATTAGGTATAAAACTGCAAGAGCAAATTTTGACAAGCCGTGCATTTAGCGTACGGACTAAGGTCTGGACCGTACGGTTGGCAACGCTGCGCTTTCACCACTCAATTTTCCTCCTCCTCCTCTGCCGATATGCGCGGCCCTGCTGGGACAGGGTTTAAGACGAGCATGAGTCAATAATGGTGAATTTTCTTTTTCTTCTTTTCCTTCTTTTTCTTTTCCAAGCAACAGCCTAGTCATGTGAGCAATGGTTAGAGATGATAGTCACTTCTATTATTTTAAATGTCCAAAGGTCCATACAATTGAGATGACAGTTTGGTGTAGCTGTTGACATCTAAAGGTTGATATTTAACTATTTTGTATTGGAGACTGCCTATCACGACACACAATTACAGCAACAGCCACAACCTTGTCCTTGGAAGATATCATGATTGAATATTAGAGCACTGTATAGTCATTGAAAAACTTAAAAATTAATCTTATTTTCTCGCTGTTGTACAAGGACTCTGCCTTCGATGAATTATATATCTGCTTTTCCCCACAAGGATTCACATATTTATCACAGATATCTAATCAACTTTGATGGAATTCTGATGTAGGTTCTTCAATTTGTTGTGCTTTCTCTTTCTCTTGTCTTGTCTGAATATAAGTTCATCTAGTTTTAGTGCAATTTGAAAACTGCAGCGTATAATGCCTTTAAGATTGAAAAGTTTTGAGTCAGCTTGGAGTCTCAACACACGTTTCTTGGAGGGTGTGGATGACTGAGTGTAAGAATATGTGAAGCTGAAATTGAAGGGGTGAGAATAATTTGAGTCAGTTTACGTCTAGAGATTTGAACTTCATAAAAAATTTGATTATGTATTTATGTATAATTCTGAAAGGTTATTAAAAGCAGGTGCGAAGACAATATTGTATAATATTTTATTGGGGATATGACAACATTATAATATACAAATATGTCTTATGTTTCTCCACCTTTTGGATCCACGATTCAAATAAGTTATTTGAATAGAGCTGTGTATTTTAAAATAGAAATGATTTTGGAATAAAACATATAATGATTTGAAGACATCGCTAATTAATTTGAACAGATTCCAACGCAATTTTTTTTAACCATAGTTCCTACTTGTGTGGGATCTAAATTATTGTTATGGCATACTAATATGGGTCTTTTTCAATTTTATGTCTTGTTTGCATGTGAAGTGCATTCATCTACAAGTCTGAATTACAATACCGATTTACAGTTTCTAACTGTACAATGAGATGAATAAATATTAGCAAGTAATTTGTCCATCAGCATATTTATTATCGTTGTTTTACGCAATTAAAGCTTCAAGATTTGAAAAAAAACTCCAAATAAGCTTCTTACAACCTCTGCACCAGAATACGTGAAAAACAATTCTTTAAAATCACGCAGGATGCAAGAGAATAATTAATGAAAATAGTCATGAACCATTTGCCGAGCAATACTTACGCATACCAGTGCACATGCGGTCATAGGTGTACCTTGGCGGGAGCAAGGGAGGGCAAGCGCCTCCCCCCCCCAAAAAAAATCAAGTGTTAAGTGAAAGAGAGGTATTTGCCACCCATAAAATGTCAGAGACAGAAAATACTTCCGAACTCAATATATTGTCAGAGATGTATAAGAACACTGATCATGAGTTTCAACCCAGAACTTTTTGTGTATGTGTGTAAGGAACATAATTTAAGAGAACATTATTTCCAGGTGGGGAAGGCCTCGTTAAACTACGAGTAAGTCACCAAGAACTAATATTTTCAACCAGAAAGGAGAATGCTCTTTTATCTCCTACGTTTAAATAAAGTTTAAACAACTATTCCAATAAATTATTAATGTTTTTAAAAGTATAATTCAAAATTAATTGTATATTAATACAAGTTTATAATTTATAACTTTAGCAGTTATTTAGCAAAATTGTCCTGAACGCTAGTTTTAATGGAATGGAAAATTTTTGGTCCTGCCCCTGCCCCCGCCCCCCCCACCCCCCAGAGTTAGGTCCCAGGTGGCGCCTATGCATGCGGTAGTACACATAATTCACCATATCTTTCCTTCTTTGGTAGAGAACTGTCTCAAAATTGGGTATTTTTCATTTGTACGGAAGTGTTGTTATGATTTGAAATTTAAGAAATCTGCACTTTTTTTTTTTCCAGAACACAAACAACAAGTTGCCAAGCATAGAAATATCATGAGTTTGTAATTAACGATACTACGTTTTCTGAACATTTACACATCAAATACAATTACAAGTTACCTGGGGGAAACCCAAGGCGCTCAGGGACGTGATGCTGATCACATCACCCCCACACACGACTGGATCAAGAAAGTGTGGGGCGTTACCCCCACACCCCCTATACGCCTTAATGGCGTGGTGCTAACCACAGGGGAGCACTTTACCTTTTTTATGGTTATGAGTTTACACATTACTGCACGCTCATATTTTGTAGTTTCTTAATAATGCATACTTTTATTCGCAGAAGATATCAACATTCAAAGCTGTGGTTGTGTTAGGAATTGCGACGACTACGTGGCGGAAACAAATGTGGTTGAACGTATTTGGTGAGTTGTAAAATAAATTCATTCCGAAGTTTACCAAAAAAAAGTTCTTTGGCAAAATTTAAAATAATGTTTTTTTGAGAAACTTTGAAAACCTGAAAATTAATCATTGTGTTTAATACTTTTCTACCTACACCCTACTAAAATTTCATAACAAGCGGACAACCCGTTTTTCATTTACAGAATTTCAAAGATAGCGACCGTTCGCGCAAAACAACAAAAAAACGGCCCTTTTTCTGTTCTCATGACAATAAAAAATAGAAAGCATACTCGAAAAAAAAATTGGATAGCATACATTAACGCAGAATTGAATAAGCTAAATTTTGATGTAATTCGTTTTTATGTAGGTCTACTCGTTAATTGTTAATTGTAGTCGAAACTCGAGTATCTGTAATTTTTAATCCGATAGTAAGTAGGATTGTGAGAGGGAGACAGCCAGCTGAGAGATTAGGCAAGGTCCTTCGAGGGCTGTCGAGCATGGGTTATTGTTATTATTACATGCTAAAAATGTAAACATGATACACATGCAATTTTTATGAGTGGTGCTATTTTTTGTGACTGACTGTAGATTATGAATATTCTTCTTCTTGAGGTGCACAGGTACTAACTCAGACTTGAAAATATACACTATACAGCCAAAAGTTACCGGACACCCAGTGTTGTTAATTCCAAAGACACTAGCCAGGTTACTAATAGACTAAGATGTCGGACCACCCTTCGCTATTATTACAGCATTTACTCTACGGGGCAGGCTTTGCACTAAATTCTGGTATATTGCTGGTGGATTTTTTTTCCATTCGTCCTGTAGCCTTGTAAGTAGTTCATAGGTGGTTTTCGGTCGAGTGGTTCTGGCACGCAACCGGCTCTCCAGTTCATCCCAAAGATATTCTATGGGGGTGCTTTAAGCGGGCAAGCTAAGCACATCCACCTGATTGTCCTCAAACCCCGATGCAATGGACCCTGCTTTATGCACAGGGGCATTCTCGTCCTGATAGAGAAAAGGGTCCATTCCAAACTGTTGCCACAGTGTGGGCAGCATGGTATTGCAGGGTACAAAATCACTACAGATTGGTGGGAAGATGGAGCAGAGCCACAGACACACACAACATTATATATATATATATATATATGTATGTATATAAAATGCCACTAAATATATGTTCATTATCAAATAATTCAATTATATTATAAAATATACAATATATTATATCTACTGTCTTTCATTCAAATTTCGGTTGCAAATTTAAGATTTTACTACACTACTAATGCTATGAAGAATGATTTGCGTGAGTAGGCGGAGTGGCCAAAATGAAGACACATTAAGAACGTAATAGTTGCCAACATAAAAATTACATTTATATATTTATACACTTTGCGGTAGCTGACTAAATGAGATGATAAATGGAGAAGAAATAACAAATCGGACTAATTTCTGTGTTGCTTGCTCCCTGTACCCCCCGGGATTTCTCACACTGGCCTCATAAACACCACTGTTTATGTTGGCATTGACTAAAACCAATGGGCCAAGCTCAAACCAGAAAAAATAGCCCCAACCATGACACTACCGCCACATTCACTTTGGTGTACGGTGACGTTTGTCTATATAGTGTATGTGGATCAGCAATGGGTCTATGCTAAAATGCAGCAAACGTGTGCAACTTGACATGTAGAAATCTACCAGATAAAAAAAAATAATTTGACTCTCCGTCGCGAAATTACCAATTTCAATATATTTGGTTAAGATGTTTCAATGAAAGAAAATGGCTATACGTTAAATGCTACTGCATACATGGAAACACGTGAAGTGAAAATTAAAAAAAAAACAATTAAAGTATTTCTCCCACACTGAAACGAAAATAGAGATTTGAAGAAATAAGTGTCCTTTTAAAATATGTTAGTGTTGATTCTCTTATTTGATATGTCATCATAGGCATTATTTTCATGCACTCCTGCATTTACACTAATACACTCACACACACATACATACAATTTCACCCACAAATAAGCAATGGCGGAATGGATGATCACTGAGACTTAGGTTGAGACTCAACAGTAGTATATAACTCCATGTAAACAGGAGATGTAATACACATGAAATGCATGTAAATTGTCAGCAGAACATAACACAAATTTTGCCTCCCCGGTGGCGCAGTGGTATCTTTGTCGCCTTGTAATCAAGGGGTCCCGTTTTCGATACCAGATGAAGGCACACAGTGGTTCGGATCCCACTTTAAACTGTAGGTCCAGTCATGATTAGCCTTACTGTGCATAAAGTGGAATTAAAACACCAACTCAATCAATAACATGAATTTTGTGGAAGATGTGTTATTTTACATTTTTTGCCACGTTTGCTAATGATGACGATGACCATGAGAGAAGATTAGATTAAATTGGAGGTTACTTACGCTCACAAATAACACCAATGTGTAGGTCAGGACGTGCAACGAGGAACTTCGACGGCCACATCAAAATTCGATCACTAGACACATTCTGCTACCGAAACAGCGAACATAAAATGGTCCGCAAAATTTCAAGTTAACTTGGATACTAGATGGTTTTTATTAATTTCCAAGATAGATATGCAAATTATCTGTGAAATAGCAACAATTTGCTATATTCTGGGATATCTTTTTCATTTTAAAAATGCCTAATAAATGTAATCTAGTGTTTCAATTGTGGTAAAAAATGGTGGTGTTTAATATTAGAATCTATCGAACTAACTAATTAACACTCTAGCCTTCTTAAACCCGAATGTTTATGGCTGTATCAACACAAGCCTTCCATCTGTTCCTATCCAATCCAATCTTTTCCATCCTGACCGATTTCCTTTAGGTCCATCTCAACGTTGTCCCTCCATCTTGGTCTTGGCCTTCCTACTGGTCTCTTACCATCAGGTTTCCCATCAAGAATCCTGTAAACTCTTCTTTCCTCTCTCATTCGTGCTGCATGGCCTGCCCACCTAAGTCTTCTTCATTTAATTATTGTAATAATATCTGGACAAGAATAGAAATTGTGCAGTTCTTAGGAACTATCGAATTTAGAGAGTATTAATAGTTAGTTTTTGTCCCATCTAGTGACACTCAGTTTCTTAAGTGATTTTGTAACGTTTGGTTGGTTTTTATGTGAAACCCCTTAATTCATCAGAAATACTATATACTTTCTTTAAAATTCGACTAATTTCGATTAAGTGTTGTCCATACTAAACAACTAATGCTGCCTTTGTATGTAAAGGTGCTTTCCAAGAACGAATCAAAGATACGTATCTCCAAGATAGATCGTACACACAATTTTTTTTTCAGTGTAGTATAAATGATTACGAAATGTATTCATATACTTAGTACCAGTGCAAAACGTGCGAAAGTATATTACATTAATTACTTATCTAAAAGTACAGATTCATCAATACTGTGAGACGAACTCCACATTTACTTAGATTGCAGAAAATGCTAGTTATATGTTCAAGTTGAAAATTAATTGTTTTCTTTCAAATCAAAATATTCTATGCATTAATCTCTTACTTTTTTCAGGGTGACCCATGGGGTCATTTCACTAGATCTTCTGCCTTTCCCAAAATCAAGATATGTAACTGATCTTCTATTTAGTGAGCTAGACATGTTAGGTAAGTACTGGGATATTTAGCTTACTCTTGAAATATTTTTGAATTGAAATAATAGAAATTGTTTTCAATTGAAATATATGTTTATTAAAAACATTGTTGGAATATATAATACATATTTCTGTTCTGTATAAGTTCCTATTGTAATCAAATATTATTGTAGTTTGAATTACAATTGTATAGTTCTCTAAGGATCATAAATAAATAACACTCTTTGAATATTTTATTCGTATGCCTGTTCTATATATGTTTCAGCCGTCTCATTTTAATAAAATAATTTTTGTGTGTTAATATTTGCGGCACACTTACACATGTTTCCATTGAGAACCATTCTTGTTGAACCTCAGCGCAGATATTACCGTAGCTGGTTTTACAGAGAGTAACGACACGTGCTAACAGTTAATTAACACTTTATTAGTGTCCAACGCGACCAACCGCGACGCGATGTACAGTTCAACATTCTTGTAGACTACAAACTGATTGGAGAGCATTCTCCACAGACTACTCACTACAGAGCAAATGCAAATTGATAAGTCAATTTGACCATGTTTTGAAAGTGTGTCTTTTGTACAACGTTCAACACTTCCCCTCAAAAACAACTTTCATAACAAACATAAACATTGTTATACTTTAACATAACAATAAGTACTACTTTTCATTTCCCAATCCCATTAAGCTACATAATTTAGCAAACATAACGTTTGCTAATAGTTTCGTGAGAATCTCTGCTTCACATTTAACACTTTCTCCTGAAATTTTTGTCTTACAAAATAAATAACGCACTGCAATATGTTTTGAGCGTTTGGGAAATTCAGGATTTTTTACCAACTTAATAGCACTAGCATTGTCCACTAGTAGTGTGGGCATTCCTGTCAGATGAATAATCTCATTCAAAAATCTTGTTAACCATATCACTTCCTTCGCTCCCTAGATGGCTGCCACAAATTCAGCCTCTGTTGTTGATAGAGCAACCGACTTCTGCTTCCGGCTCATCCAGGATGTCGCTCCGTCTGTATACTTGCATAGAACTCCAGTTGTTGGATCTCAACCATAATGTGCATCCCTGAAGGCTTCCAGGATCCCAGGATTATGATTTGGACTGTAGCATATTCTTCATAAGCAGTGGTTCCTCGTAGATCTTTGAAAATACGTTTCATTGCTTGCTAATCAGATACTCTTGGACTGTCCAATGCTTGCGACACTAATCCAACAGCATAGGAGATATCTAGCCTAGTGACTGTAGCCAGATACATCAAGCTGCCAACTGCTTCTCTGTAAGGCACACTAGTGTCTACTAACTGCTGTGTGTTTTCTTCCCCTGAATATACACTTCCTTTTTCAGCAGGTGTTGACATAGCATTTGCTTCACTCATGCGATATTTCTCAAGAATGTTCTTCATATAGTTCTATTGACATACAAAAATAGAGCCATCTTTTTTTTGTGTTACTTGTATGCCCAAAAAACAATCTAATGACACAACCACAATTTCAAATTATTCTTTTAGAGTTCCGAGAAAACTGTTGATATCTTCAATATCATTTCCTGCAACCAATCCATCATCCACATAGATGGCTACGATCATTTTCTTTCCATTTTTCTTACGAAGGAACATACTGGGATCAGCTTTGCTGCTTCGATATGAGATTCACAAATCGTCTATTCCAGCAACGAAATTCTTGCTTCAGTCCATAAAGACTCCTTTTTAGCTTACACACACGACCAGTCCCATCATAAACCCTTCAGGTTGATACATATAGATTTCGTCATCAAGTTTACCATAAAGAAAGGCTGCTTTCACATCAAATTGATCTAATTTCCACCCTTCACAAGCTGCAACACTCAGCACAGTTCGTACAGTATCAAATCGAGCTACTGTACTAAAGGTTTCATCGTAATAGATTCCACTCTTCTGAAGATAACCCTTTGCTACCAGTCTTGCTTTAAATCTGAAGATACTGCCATCTACTTCTGTCTTTACTTTTAGAACCCATCGATTATCAATAACTTTCTTATTTCTTGGACGTTCAACTAGTATCCAAGTCTGGTTCTTAGCTAAAGACTGCATTTCATCTTCCATTTCTAATTTCTGCTCTGCAGCATTTCTTGATGACATGGCATCTTTATATGAGCTTGGTTCTAAGCAATCTACTTGTAACACATAACCATCTTGCCACCCTGGTTTCTGAACCCTTTGACGATCTCGCAATTCATAACGTGCTTCACTTCCATCTCCTGTGATGCATCTGTCTCCTGTACCTTCGTAGTAGGCAGACTCGCTCTCAGGGCTATCAGGTTCTTCCACAGTAGATTCAAACATTACTGATTTTTCTGGTGAAACAATTTCAAAAGATTATTTTACTGGCAAAATTGTTTCTGTGCAAAAAAACAACATCACGACTGAGCAACATTTTGTCATTTTTCTGATTCCAGATGCGGTAACCATCTTCTTCATCACAGTAACCAATCAAAAGACCCTTAATGCTCTTTTTGTCCCATTTTTGTCGCTTTTGCTTAGGTACATGAACAAAACACTCTGTTCCAAACACATTCAAATGATCTATACTTGGTAAGTCTTTTCCACAAAGTTCATATGGTGTCTTCTTCTCTACAGTTGTTGGTACAGTTCTGTTCAGAACATACGTTGCAGTATTCACTGCTTCAGCCCAAAGTTTCACTGAAAGACCTTTGAATGCAACATTGAGCGACCAGATTTAACCAATGTTCTGTTCTCATGTTCTGCAACTCCATTCTGTTCAGGTGTATAAGGCATGGTGGTTCTGAAATTGATCCCCTTTTCTTTCAATGAAGCCTTCACTTCTGCATTATCAAATTCCTTCCCACAGTCGGTGAACAATTCTTTCTCTACATGACCTGTAACACTGATTTCAGCTAAAAACTGTTTTAGTCTTGCAGCAACTTCCGATTTTTGTTTCAGGAAAAACACACGTCGGAATTTCGAAAAGTCATCCTTGAAACAAACAAAATACAGTGCACCATCCAGTGATTTTGTTTTCATTGATCCACACACGTCAACATGGATTCTCTCACCTAGTTTTTCTGCACGAGAAGCCCGCTGTCCAAAACTTTTCCGATGTTGCTTCCCAACCACACAGCATTCACAAAACTGATCATCAGTTTTTACATCAATTCCGTGGTGCACTAGAAACTTCCGAACATGCTGCTTACCTTGATGAACCAACCTTTCATGCCACAGCTGCAATGTATCGGAAGCTGACACTAAGCGCACTTCAGCAGGATTTTTGGGGGTAATGCACGCATGTGCATTTGGTACAAACCACTTATAAAAACACTTCCTCATGCATGTACCTTGCCATTTCTTTTTAGTAAACACTTCATGGAGTCTGCACAGAATAGAAAAACCTCTTTTTGTAGCGGAGTTCACAGAAAACAAATTCTTACTGATATTTGGCACATACCAGTAGTTGTATTGATGCTATTATAAACCCCACTTATAAGTGTAGAAAAGAAGAGCTCAAATGATTAAACAGCCCGATTTGCCTACACTTAAAACTATGTCAAGAGGGGCATATGCCCCAATTCTTCAAGTGTGATATGCTCTTAATTTTAAGAATTCTGAATTCTAGTGTAGAAAAGAAGAAGCCTCAACAGACAGATTTGCCTACACTTAAAATTATGACAAGTTCCCATATGATCTTATTGTTTTCAGTGTGTTTTTCTGTCAAAATCCCAGGAATCTTGAATTCTAGTGTAGAAATGATGAGCCCCCCCCTCAGATTGATTCCGCCATGTGTACATTGATATAAAGCTCATAGCTCCTGGGTTCTGAGACCGAGTAGAGTGTGGTGTATAGCCCCATGGTTTTTATTGCCTTGTAATCAAGAGGCTTCTGGGTTTGAGTTCTGATAAAATGTGAAGCCTCCCCTGATTGCAAAGTGTTAATATTGTTGCCTTGTAAACAAGAGGCTCGGGTCTGAGTTCTGATAAAATGTGTAAGATTGAAATACATGTGGCAAAATAATATCTCCACAAGGTGAGATTTTGAGAATAATTACTGCTAGTTGATATACAACTGATAGCTCCCAGATCTGAAACCTGGTGAAGTGTGTTGTACAACAGCATAATAGAGCAAAATTATTTTATATTGGGGATTACCAGAGCCTAGTTTGCAACGTCCCACCTACACAAAATCACCACACTCTAAACACTTCAATTAGGAGGACGGCAAAAGTCTACCCATAAATGCTAACTTCTTACCAGTCGTTGAACACAGATTCTAGATATCTCAGGGCTTGCTGGGTAAAACGTGAACAACAGCTTTATATGTATATATATATGTTTATTATAAACTTATCGTAAGAAAGTCTGTTAGCACACTAGTCTTTAACCTTTATCACTTAAGTGCATTTACATTTACCATACACGTGCATTCACCACTTCTGGATTCAAAAGGGGGTAAGGGACCATTCAATTTATTCCTCGCAGTGAGGCGCCAGGGGGAGTATAGGGACCTAATTTTATTTAGGGCGCTGTTCGCTGCGGACGTCACGGACTCCCCTGTAAGAGAAAGTAGTATGTGCGCGGTGCCCCCAACCAAAGCTAGGAACTGGCCGTAGCCAGCCGGCACCTCCGACAAGCGGGCGCTGGGTAAAGGATTTAAGGATGCCGCGACACCCCCGGCGTTAGCTAGGAATCGGCAAGCCGACCGGTGTCTCCTGTACAAGGGCGGCAGGTTAGGAAGGAGGTCTAGGTGCTCCTAGACAAGCCAGGCAGGTAGAACCTGGCACCTAGACCGGGTAGTTAGGTTGCTGCTAGGCTCTTCTTCTTCTTTCTTCCTCCTCTCTTCCTTCCTTCCTTCTGGGATGGCTGCTAGGCTTCTGGCTGGATGGCCGGTTTTTCCCAGGATGTTTGCCAGTTGACATCCGGGAGCCAACTGAGCTCCGGTCTCGCTGTGCTGGGTTTTATACTCGCGGTGGCGCATGGGTGGTGAAAATTTTTACTACAAGTACGCGTTGCTAACTCATTTTTTTACATATTGCAACCTTCGTACTGAGAAATATCAAGGTTTTGACATTGAGAAATCACTAGTGGTAAAATCACTAGATGCACGTGACAATATAAACTAAAACTGTGTGCATTCAGATAATACAATTAATAATGAGCCTCGCAGGACTCTGCTATTCTAAACAACACGTTGAACAATGTAAATGACAATAATTGATAACATTAAAAAGAATATAGCGACCACGCAGGGTCTAATAATGAGTGAAGCTCGTAAACGTAGAGGTGGAACCGTTAACGTTTTCAGAATACATTTAAACTAGAAGCGTACGCCTCGCAGGGACATTCCGCTTAACTCTTTCATCCGACTAAAAAGAATATAGCGACCACGCAAGGTCTAATAATAATTAAGTGGCGACCAAGCAGGGTCGTTACATATGCCCCTTCCTCGGGCGAAAATTTTGAAGAAATTTAAATCTTACAATTTATGAAAAATTTTCATGAAACATTAATTTAAAATTCAATAGAAAATATGACGGTAATAAGAGTCTGTTCTTCTACACATTAGTCACTAGGTCATCTTCTTCCCCTACCACTTCTCTTCTTCGCTCCGATGAACACCTGTAGAGGCGAAGGTTGTCGAAGTTGACTCGGTCGATGGGTTGCCTGGTCCTGGGGTGAACTAACATTGCTGTGTTGTGCCGAAGATCAGTGGCTAAATAAGGTCCAATATACACTTCGAAGAGCTTAGCTAATGTTCTATTCTTCCTCGAACTAAGCTTATGATTTCGAACAAGAACCAAGTCGTCTTCGTGCAGCTCGAGCGCATGGCCTTTAGTCTTAAATTTTCGTTTCATATTTCTAGAGCGCTCTTTGGACTTGGCTAGAAATAGCTTTTGATTCCAGTTGGATATTTGCGGGTCTACTTCGTTGATAGGCCAGTTGAAATGATCAAGGACTTCGTTAGGAACGGGTCTGTTGAAGAATAATTCTGAAGGAGCATAGCCGGTGGCTTCAGATACCGAATTATTGAGTAGCCAACAGATTTCAGTTAAAAATTTAGACCGACTTTGATGTTCACGATGGCAGAACAATCTGAGTAACCTTACAATTTCTTGATTCATCCTTTCGATTGTATTACTGCTTGGGTGGTAGGCGGTCGTGAAGAAATATCTTATGCCTTTCTGGTCAAGGTAGTCTTTCCATAGTCCTGAAGTAAACTGGGTACCCCTGTCTGACAATATGGCCTTAACTTTTGGAAAGTGGGAAAAGTATCCTCTCTCCATTATATTTATTTTTTCTCTTGCAGTCCCTCGCCGTAAGGGATAAACTGAGACAAACTTTGTACCAACGTCTACCAGGGACAAGATGTATTGGTATCCCTGAGATGAAGGTAACTTTCCAATTAAATCTATGGACAGCAGCTGGTGAGGATCCTTCTGATTTATGTGCAGCTTGTCCTTAAGGATTCCTAGTTTATCCATCTTAGTCTTAGCACACGTGAGGCAATCTCTGACATGCTTAACTACATCTGCCTTCAATTTTGGCCAAAAATAACGAGTCTTAATTCGGTTTAGGGTTTTGGCTAGGCCGAAATGTCCCTGCTCGTCGTGATTTTCTTTCTTAACTTTCTCCTTGAACTTTTCTGGAACACACAACTTCCACGTTACTTCATCTCCAGAACTCTTCCTAAACAAAAGATTACCATACCTTTGGTACAACTTCTTAACTTTTGTTTCTGCAGGCGAATCTTGCTCTTCCTTTTGTTCTAGGATTTTGATGACAGGCCGGCAAAAGTCATCAGCTTCTTGAGCTTCTATCCAACTTTCCACCTCCTCTATTTCATCTCGCTCCTGCCAGATGTAGTTCACATGGAAATTTCTGGTTTCTGGTTCCACATCTTCATCTTCCGCTGGATATCTGCTAAGCACGTCAGGTACTAAGTTTTCTTTTCCTTGGATGTAAATAATCTCGAAAGAGTAGGACTGCAATCTGAGGGACCATCTAGTAAGACGGCAATTCCAGTTCTTAGAGTTCTGTAGCCATACTAATCCACGGTGGTCACTAAAAATCTTGAAATGTCTGCCCTTCAAATAAATTTCAAACTTATTCACTCCAAATAAGATGGCCAAACATTCAAGCTCATGAATTGAATAATGCCTTTCATTGTTCTTTAATTTTCTACTAGCATACTGAACAACAGCTTTATCTTCTCCTTGTTCTTGAAATAGGATGCACCCTAAACCTTTAGTTGAGGCATCGCTCTGGATACAGAACTCTTTATCTAGATCCGGCTGCACTAACGCTGGAGTACTTACTAATTCTTCTTTTAACTGAGAAAAAGCTTCTTCTTGAGCTGGACTCCAATTCCATTTGATAGCTTTGGAAAGCAGCTGCACCAAAGGTTCTGTCTTCACAGAGAAGTTCTTTATGAATTTTCTTCTCCAGTTTGCTAGTCCTAAAAACTTTCTAACGTCCTTTTTACTATTAGGGCGAGGGAACCTTAGAATGGCTTCATTCTTCTTTGGATCTACCTTGATCTGATCACCAGAGATTAAATGTCCGAGATACACGAGTTCTCCTTTCACAAAATTACATTTTCTTAATTTCACCTTGAGACCGACTTCTTCCAGTCTGCGAAGAACTTCTTCTATGTGTGTTAAATGAGTTGGAAAATCCGAATCAAAAATAAGGAGATCATCAATATACACCGTTAAATAACTTTCAGTCTCAGGTCCAAACACACGGTGCATAACAGATACAAAAGTAGAAACTGCATTCGATAAGCCATAGGGCATTTTTAGGAATTCATATTGACGACCTTTGTAGGAAAAGGCTGTATATTTTCTACACTCTGCTCTTAGGGGAATCTGCAAGTAACCTGAGGCCAGATCCAAACTAGTGAAGTATCGTGATCCTCGGAATCGTTGTAAAGATTCGTCAATTGGTGGAACGGAGCTCTTAGGGACCACCATGATTGCATTGAGTTGACGAAAATCCAGACAAGGCCGTACACTACCGTCAGGCTTGTCGACCATTAATAATGGGTTCAGATACGGAGACACAGATGGTTGGATGATATTCCAAGCTTTCCAGAGATCTAATTCCTTTTCCAAAGCTTTTCTTTTGGAAAGCGGTACAGGGTATGGGTGGCGGTAAACTGGTTCAGAACTTTTCAGTACGATCTCGCATTCAGCACTTTCCATGGTTCCTGGTTTCTCTGAGAATACCTCTAGATACTGCAGCAGCACACTGAATAACTCCTGCTTCTGGGAATCGAGCAAAATATTTATCGTTTCGACCTTCTCTCTGAGGTCAGTGGGTTTATACATCCAATCCACTTCTTCTTCTTGGATTCTTTGGATATACCGCACTATATCAATATTTAAAGGATTCCCCTCTCTCTGCTCAGAAGTTTTTCCGAACGACAGCGTTACCATATTTTTCCTGAAGTTGATTTCAGCCTCGTGCTGTTTCAAGAAAGGCATTCCTAACAGAAGATCAGTTCCAAATCCTTTTAAGATGAAAACCTCTGTACTGAAATTTAAACCACCAATTTCTAATTCCACACGCCTACTTCCACATACACGCTTCTTATGACTTCCAGAGAAATCTACCAATCGCACCTCTGGAACTTTCTGGATCTGTATGCCAGGTATCTTATCTACTAACTTAGTCCAGATGGAATAATTAAGAATCGAGCATTCACTTCCAGTATCAATCACACAGGTTACTGTAAAGTCCATTAATTTAGCTTGCACCACTGGAGATCTGTATCTAATTTTAGATTCCCTTGCAGACTTCAATTCCTTTTGTAAATTGGTCTCTTCAGTTTCTGTTAGCTGGAAATTTACTAGTAACTCTTGGACATCTTTATCTATTAATTTGGGCCGCCCCATCGAAGTCCCTTGCCTAAACAGGAACGAAGGATTTAGACAAGGTCCTAGTTTGTCTGGCTAGACTGGGACCTTTGATTTTGATGAAACTCCCGCGCTGTTTCTACGGCCTCCTCCTGCTCCGATGAAATGTTTTGTCTAGGAGATGGAGGTCCGCGAATCTCATTTTGCTCAGCCGTAAATCGTCGTCTCGGAGGACTAGGGCTACTTCTACCCTCACGGATCCTTCTTGGGTCAGGAGATCTGCGTCTTTGGTTTTGGTAAGGTCGGAAAGAGTTTCTTCTAAAATCACGCCTGCCTCCTCTTTCATTAGTGAAACGTTGAGGGCGCTGATAATTACCTTCTGACCTCGTTTCTATGTTCCGGACTTTATAGTTCCTTGAGGGATTCTGTTCTTTTCCCTTCGGTTCATCTTTGTTCCTCCATGCATCTGGCTCATCATAGATTTCAAAATCCTTGAGGAAATGAGTTAGGTCATCTACCGTTGTGGGCGCATGTGCTAAACAAAGGTTTCGCATTCTATAAGGAAGTTGCCCGATGATCAAATTAAGTACTTCTCCCTCATTAAAGTTATCACTCAGGTTTCTATAGGCCGCATAAACGCTCCAGGCAAAGCTCTCCATACTTTCGTGAACAAGTCTGGAATATCTCCTGTTTCTCACAGCTGTTAGCTGCCGTTGTCTAGCCTTCTCAGAAGCGAATTCTTCTTTGAACCTGGCGCAAAAGTCAGCATAATTCACGAAACTATCAATATTTCCTGCCAGCCAGTGTTCAGCTTTATCAGTGAAGACTCTAGGAAGCAACTCTAGCCTATAATGTTCGGGTACCTGTATAAGTTCAAAGTTGACGTTGAGCTCCCGAAGATATTTTTCAGCTGACTGAGCTTCAATGTCGTCTTTAAATTTAGGAATGTGGGCGATATCCGCCATTCTAGGCATCTTAAAATCTGGCCTTCTTCTAGGTGGCGATCCATCTGAAGTATCATCGTACCGAGGCCTCTTTCTTCCGTCAGCCTTCATTCTGTTGGCAGCGAATAGAGGTTTGTCAGCTAACCTGGACGGCTCATAAGGAGTAGCATCCGGATTCAGATCTCTATCCGGAGTAAAAGGGCTGGGATGAACATCTGGAGTGGGTTCTGGCTGAACATTCAATCTTTGGAACTGAACCTGAAGTTCGCTTACCCTCTGAACAAATGTTCCTGTCTGATCTTGCATTTCTCTTCGCAGAGATACTTCAAGCTTCCTTGTCTCTACCCTAAGAGAATTCACCTTCTCTTCAGCTGCCTGCTCTACGTCCTTCCGCAGAGTTGAGGTCATTGACTCTATCACTTCCTTCTGTTCCTGCACGACTTTCTCGATGGATTCGGTCTTGTCACCCAAGTTTTGGACAGCTTTCTCAATGGACTCCACTGTAATCTCTACTTGTCCACGCCACTGAGATAATGGTTCCAGTCTTTCCTGAAGTACCTCTTTTACTCTCTCCTCAACCTTTGCTATCTCTTGCTGAGAAGTCATTTGAATACTTTCTACTCCGGCCTTAAGACCTTCTATGTCAGTCCTCTGCTGGGCAAAGAGGGCTTGCAGTTCATTCCTACGCTTCTCTTCTTCTTCCTCTTTTTCTCTTCGTCTTCTGGCTTCTTCTTCCTCTTTTTCTTTCTTTCTTATTTCCTCTAGGCTCTCAATTAAAGCTCGGAGAGTTTCAAAGTCTTTTTCCCTTTTCTTCTCAATTTCTCTTCTTTCTAGCTCTCTCTTCTCTTCAATCTCTCGTTTCTCAAGCTCCCTTTTCTCTTCAATCTCTCGTTTCTCAAGCTCCCTTTTCTCTTCAATCTCTCGTTTCTCAAGCTCCCTTTTCTCTTCATGAAACTCTATTAGGGATCTAAGTTCTATCAGTTCCTTTTTTCTCAGCTTTTCAGCCTGAACTGCCTCTCTTTTGCGCGCTTTCTCTTCCTCCTGTTTCTCTTTCTTTCTGCGCTCTTCGTCTTCAAGTCTCTCTTTCTCTCGGCGTATTTCTTCTTCAAGTCTCTCCTTCTTTCTGTCTTCCCTATCTTTCGTCAGCCATTCCAATAACCAATGGTCTGATGGAGGGTTGGTCAGCGGACTTGGTTCTTGTATTGCGGTCTCTGCTACTTGAATCTGCGGAGCAGATTCAAACGTCTGGCATTTAACTCCTACAGCGGGGAAGGTAGCCACATCTTTTCCATCACAGCTCCAGTGAATTTGGCGCTGGCACTGGCAACACTGGAAATGTGCTGCCTCTTCTCCCAGTTCTTCACAGCAACCATATCCAGTCTCTGAATCCATGGTCTTCCTCCCTCTACTTCTCAGGTTCATACCAGTACATTCTTGGTCCATGTTTAATACAGTCCACACTTTCACTTTCACTGGACAGTCCTTTTAATGCACGGTTCGGTTGGCTTCACTTAATTGCACAGTTCTGTCGCGCCCCACGTTATGGCGCCAAATTCTTTTGCAACGTCCCACCTACACAAAATCACCACACTCTAAACACTTCAATTAGGAGGACGGCAAAAGTCTACCCATAAATGCTAACTTCTTACCAGTCGTTGAACACAGATTCTAGATATCTCAGGGCTTGCTGGGTAAAACGTGAACAACAGCTTTATATGTATATATATATGTTTATTATAAACTTATCGTAAGAAAGTCTGTTAGCACACTAGTCTTTAACCTTTATCACTTAAGTGCATTTACATTTACCATACACGTGCATTCACCACTTCTGGATTCAAAAGGGGGTAAGGGACCATTCAATTTATTCCTCGCAGTGAGGCGCCAGGGGGAGTATAGGGACCTAATTTTATTTAGGGCGCTGTTCGCTGCGGACGTCACGGACTCCCCTGTAAGAGAAAGTAGTATGTGCGCGGTGCCCCCAACCAAAGCTAGGAACTGGCCGTAGCCAGCCGGCACCTCCGACAAGCGGGCGCTGGGTAAAGGATTTAAGGATGCCGCGACACCCCCGGCGTTAGCTAGGAATCGGCAAGCCGACCGGTGTCTCCTGTACAAGGGCGGCAGGTTAGGAAGGAGGTCTAGGTGCTCCTAGACAAGCCAGGCAGGTAGAACCTGGCACCTAGACCGGGTAGTTAGGTTGCTGCTAGGCTCTTCTTCTTCTTTCTTCCTCCTCTCTTCCTTCCTTCCTTCTGGGATGGCTGCTAGGCTTCTGGCTGGATGGCCGGTTTTTCCCAGGATGTTTGCCAGTTGACATCCGGGAGCCAACTGAGCTCCGGTCTCGCTGTGCTGGGTTTTATACTCGCGGTGGCGCATGGGTGGTGAAAATTTTTACTACAAGTACGCGTTGCTAACTCATTTTTTTACATATTGCAACCTTCGTACTGAGAAATATCAAGGTTTTGACATTGAGAAATCAATAGTGGTAAAATCACAAGATGCACGTGACAATATAAACTAAAACTGTGTGCATTCAGATAATACAATTAATAATGAGCCTCGCAGGACTCTGCTATTCTAAACAACACGTTGAACAATGTAAATGACAATAATTGATAACATTAAAAAGAATATAGCGACCACGCAGGGTCTAATAATGAGTGAAGCTCGTAAACGTAGAGGTGGAACCGTTAACGTTTTCAGAATACATTTAAACTAGAAGCGTACGCCTCGCAGGGACATTCCGCTTAACTCTTTCATCCGACTAAAAAGAATATAGCGACCACGCAAGGTCTAATAATAATTAAATGGCGACCAAGCAGGGTCGTTACAAGTTATTTCTGTTGTCTGGGTATAAAAGCACCAGCTCAGCCACTAACTGCTGTTATAATTGTTTTGGCATATTTTCCATAGTTCTGTTTTTTTGGACCAATAAATTTTATATAAACAAACAACAAAAATGCCAAACTTGAAATATTGCAATCAATGCAATAAAAATATATCTAGTTCTAATTGGGCCAGGCACCGGTTTATTTGTGACCGTAAGAAATGCAGAAGGGCCACAAAAATGTGTC
The DNA here is from genome assembly GCF_977018435.1 of Lepisma saccharinum. Lineage (NCBI taxonomy): Eukaryota > Metazoa > Arthropoda > Insecta > Zygentoma > Lepismatidae > Lepisma > Lepisma saccharinum. The sequence continues at coordinate 33,780,998 of NC_139234.1, forward strand.
CAAGATGCCATAAAATATTAAGCAGGGCTTATTTCAAATGGCATAAGTGTATTTGTTATGAACAGTCATCAACATTGCCCCCACAACCATCTACATCTGGTCTGAAAAGAAAGCATGAAACACCTGTTAATGCTAGACCGGCAAAGCAGCCACGCTATGCACCACCTATCCATAGCAGTTTTAATGGCCAATTAAGGGATCACTGTTTTGTATCAGAGCCAAGATGTGGTATTAAGAATTTTTTGAACAGTGTAAATACTGATGTGCAGGCAATTCTAAATGCACAAAATGGCTCTTATAAGCTGTCCCTCAAATTGTTTACACAATATAAGAAGCCAAATGGCACAACATTTACACAGCCCCACATAACAGAAACTGTACCTGTATATTCAAATGCAAATTCAGACAAAATAATAAGCATATTGATAGATCAATTGAATATTAAACACTCTGAATTTGCAGCAAAAGAGTCTGGATGGAGCCGATGTGGATCTCCACACAAGTTATATGTTAATATTTCTGAATTCAGCCCATTACAAGGATCTACATATCTGCCATTACCTGCCAATATTAAAAACAAAAGAGCCGTGGTTAATATAGAAAATAATGATGAGAAATGCTTTTTGTGGTGTATTTTAGCTGCTTTGTTTCCAGTTTTAAGGCATCCTGAGCGAATAAGTTATTATAAACAATATGAACACAATTTTGATGAGGCAATGGAGGGTTTAGAATATCCAATGTCTGTTCAGAATATTGATAAATTTGAAAAAAAGGCCCGGGATATCAATGGTAAACAATTATCTATTAATGTTTTTATTTGTTCCAGTAGTCGTGGCAATTGCTTGATAGCACCTCTCAGAATCAGTACACTTGATGATGATTCTGCTGTTCCGATTGATCTGCTCTTAATTGAAGGGGATGGCACATATCATTACACTCTGATACATAATCTTGAAGCTTTAGTCAGAAAACAACAAGGCAAATCCAATAGAATATTTAAGTTGTGCCGAAGATGTTTAACTGTATTTGATGGTGAAAAACTGGTGAAGGGGGTTCGTGAAAAAAATGCAGAAATTGCTAAAAACAAGTTAATTGAACATTTAAAATATTGTGGCAACCATAAACCTGTTCATATGCTTATGCCTAACCCAAGTGAAAATGCAAAATTCAAAAAGTTTGAAGCCTTGTTGGAACACCCAGCATATATAGTCTGTGATTTTGAATCAAATCTCAAACCTCTTGCATTCTGTAGCCCAGACCCTGAGGAATCTTCAATTACATCATATCAATTACATGAACCTTCTAGTTTTTGTTATATAGTTATACGGGATGGTGTAGCTAGTGAACCACACTTATACATGGGACCAAATGCTATCAAAGAATTTGCACATAGAATAGAAAATGAGTGCCATGACATAGCATCTAATATCTTATTAAAATCATAACCTATGATGCCTTTAACAGAGAAACAGATTGAGGATTTCAATAATGCAGAAAAATGCCCGGTATGTGATTCTGAATTTTCAGATACAAATATCAAGGTGAAACACCATTCTCATACAGATGGTAAATTCTTAATGGCCCTGTGTAATAGCTGTAATATTAAGATCCAGAGACCAAAATTTGTCCCCATATTTTGCCATGGAGCATCCAATTATGATTTCCATCATTTGATCAGGTACGAGGGGTTTGACCAGCAGAATTTAAATATTTTAGCTGAAAATAATGAGAAATATATAGCTATTAGCAAGAAAATTGAAGTTAATGGTGTTCCTATTCACTTAAGATTTCTTGATTCCTACAGAATTTTATCGGCTAGCCTGGCTACACTGGCCACTCAATTATCTGATGATCAATTCAAAATCACATGTACCATGTTTCCAAATCAGGACCTGAAATTAATTAGGCGGAAGGGTGTATATCCATATGACTATATTACAGATTTTTCTAAATTTGATGAGTGTTCTCTGCCACCACAACATGCGTTTTACAGCAAAATCAGAGCATCTGGAATCACTGATGAAGATTATCACCATGCTCAGTTGATGTGGAACAATTGAAAATGCCAGACATTTGGCGATTATCACAAGGCATATCTAAAACTTGATGTGACCCTCTTAGCTGATATACTTCAGGCATTCAGAAAATCTTCTATGCAAAATTATAGACTGGATCCAATGTATTTTTACAGTGCTCCGGGCTTAGCATGGTCTGCAATGTTTTTAAACACTAAAATGCAATTGGATCTGATCCAGGATCAAGATATGTATCTGTTTATGGAACAATGTATAAGAGGAGGCATGGTGCAATGTTCTCAGAGATATGCCAGAGAAAATAACAAATATATTCCTGATTATGATCCTGCACTGCCATCAAATTATATACTGTATGTAGATGCCAACAGCCTCTATGGTTATGCTATGATGGATAGATTGCCATATGCAGGGCTTGAAGATTTTAATATTGAAGATCTTAAGGATTTTGATGACAGTAACTATGGCCTGTTCTTAGAGGTTGATCTGACAATTCCTGATGATTTACACAACACATTTTCTGATCTGCCCCAATTCCTGAGGTTAAGTGTTCACCTGGCTCTAAACAGAAGAAATTGATGATGACTCTGGAGCCAAAACAGGGCTATGTCATATATTACAAAAACCTCCAGTTCCTGATGCATCATGGTGTTCAAGTGAGCAAAGTTGGCAAAGTTTTGAGGTTCAGGCACTCAAGATGGTTGAAGCCATATATTGATACAAACACAGAGCTTCGAACATCTGCAATGAGCCAATTTGATAAATCTTTGTTTAAATTGATGGTCAATTCTGTGTATGGCAAAACTATTGAAAACATACTGATGTTAAAATAATTACTGACCCCAGCCTGAGCAAAAAATTGATTGCAAAGCCTAATTTCAATTATAGAAGAATTTATGATGAAAATATGGCACTTTTTAATATGAAAAAAACAAAGATTAAGTTTGATAAGCCTATTTATGTAGGGGCTGTGATATTGGAATTGGCCAAATTACACATGTTGAAATTGTATTATGATGTGTTGAAGCCTTTTTATAAGGATCGTGTAAAACTGATGTACATGGACACAGATAGTTTTATTCTTGATATTCAGACAGAAGATGTTTATCAAGATATGTCACAGCCTGAATTGCTTGAATATTTTGATAGCAGTGAACATACAAGGATTCAACCCCACAACAAAAAGGTGCCTGGCAAGTTAAAAGATGAGACACTTGGTGATGTTATTGTGGCATTTGCTGGGTTAAGGGCCAAGATGTACAGTTTTGAAACATGTTGTGGTGTTGTTGCCAAAAAAGCCAAGGGCATTGGCAGAGTGACTGTAGACAAAGAGCTTGAATTTGAAGATTACAAAAATTGCCTCAAATCATGTAGCACAATCAGAACATCAGAAAATAGAATTCAGAGTGTGGATCACTTGTTGACTACAAATATTGTAAGAAAAGTGGCTCTGGACCAACATGATGATAAGAGATGCATTTTGTCATGTGGCATACATACTTTACCATGCGGTCATTGTGATTTGAAAAATGGCAATCAATACCCAATTACAGAGCATGATTTGAAATAAATAAACATGCCTATGAACTTATTTGGGTTCAAAAGACAGGCTATTATGGACCTGCCAACACCAGCACCCTCTTCTGATATAATATCTAAACTGAGTGCTTTGTTAATTATTCATCTGAACAGCATACTTACAGATGTTGATGATAAAACAGGTAAAACATTGTACATATTTAACAATAATTTAAATCATTACCAATTACCTGTAGGTGGTCAATTTGCAATTTATTACAACCCCTGAGGGTAATGTCAAGATTTCAGTAGGGAGAAATATTTATAGAATTAAGCACTCAAACATGATTTCTGGCACTGTATATACTGTTTCTGCTGGTGACTGCTTATATATTGAGGTCCCGGGGTCATATGACAAGCTTATACCTTTTTTATATAGAATTAAGAATCAGATATTCAATAATAAATAACCACTAAAACAAAATGCCTAATGATATATTTGGCCATACAGGACATGAACATCACAGTGATGAGATTTTGATGCTTGATGTCAGAGTCAAGAAATTAAGAAGTGACTTACAAGCTTTACAAACCACACTCAATGCCAGTCTTCAATTAGAAATTACAAATTTACAATCACAATGCATGGACCCTCTTCTTAAAATTGATTCAGAACTCAAATTGCTGCTTCAGAAATATACTGATTTGGCTACATTGGATAATTTTCAAAGTTTAGAAGAAGCTGTAGCAGCTCATCAAGCCAAATTTAAGACCCAGGCCACCAACTTCGAGCAATTGAAACAGCAATTGGAAGAGCAGATAAATAATGTCCAGACACAGCTCCAAACAATTGTCAAAAGCATAAAATCACAAGAAGATTTTGATCTAGTGATTTCCACTCTAAAGGAACAGATTCAATCACTCCAGATACCTAATCTGGACCCTCTGAACAATGCCATAGCCGAGGTTAAAGAAAAAATTGAGACACTTGAAAATTTTATGAACAACTTGCCATCTTCTGATGCTTTGAGTGCAATAACTCGGAGTGTTGCCAACATTAAGCTGCAACTTGAAACATATGAAGATTTTGGAAAAATTCAAAGTACCATAACCCATCTTGAGGGTACAATAGCAGCAGTGCAAAGTGATTTGACAAGTGTACAAGAATCTCTAGAATCTCGCCTGCCTGGTATTGTAGATACCCTTGTCAGTGTCCAGCAACAGATCACAAAGCTTGAAAACCTCAACACTGAATCTGAACTATCTCATTTTCATCACTTGATCGATGATATCCAAACAAAACTTGAAATTTTACAACATTCAACACCCACTCAGGCAGATATAGCCCTGCTCCAAAATGCTATGCAAAATGTGGCTGATGCTTCTGAATTAAATAATGTGAAATTGGCACTTGAATCTTTGCAAAATACTGTAACAAATCTGCCTACATCACAGGAACTTAAAAATATTAAGAGAACTGTGAATCGCATATTGAAATCAGAAGATATCAAGAATATCCAGACAGAGATCAAACAACTTACTCAGACAGTGGCCACTCTACCAACTAATCAACATATTAATGAACTGCATGCCCTGTTTGAGGATATCAGAAGACAGGTCCATGATCTTACTGCTCAAAATTCAAAATTGGCAGTTATTGAAAATTTGCAACAAATTGTAGCTAATATCAAGCAGCAGCTAGGGACCATGGAATCCAATCAAGCAAATGCTCTGTCTGTTTTTGCCACCCAGCTTCAAGAGATTGTGCAACAATACAAGAAACTTATTGTGGACATAAAAATCAAGCCAGGCCATGATGATGTTGTTAGGACTATTAATGAGCACCTTGAATCTGTAACAAGCAGATTGCTTACAGCAGAAAAAGAAATAACAGGCATAATCGAGAATCCAAAACATACAGTAATTCTTGAATTGTACAGCATCCCCAACAAAGAATATGATTCACCATTTACACCAGGTGGCAAAATATATATGCTGTCCCCTGCACAATTTTATTACCAGTTTTTTGTTGGGGGCACACTGAGACCAATCAAGATCAAATATTGGCTACAACCACAGGCACACCACTACCCCACCTTATCAATAACAAATGCTGACAACAAACCAAAAATCACCAGTGTAGAGTTAGAGGATTTTACAGATCCCAATACATTAGAAACATCTTATGCTGAAGATGATGGCTCTCTGGAATTTCATATACAAATAGGAGACAAATTATATTTAGAAAATCCTGTAGTATCAGCTGCTGAACACCCTATAGTTGCAATATTCTTGTTTTCATATTATGTCTAGACAAATTATTGTTGATGAATTACACAGACAAGCCAGGCATAATTATAAGAGACTGCCAGTAGTCACAAAAGGCATAATGATTTATGGCAGAGCGACTTGATTGAGATGGCAAGTGGACAGCTGAAAAACTTAGACAAAATGAACAAGGGCTACAAGTATCTACTCACTGTAATAGACACATTTTCAAAATTTGCCTGGGCTGTGCCACTCAAATCCAAGACTGGAAAATATGTTACAGAAGCCATCAGGACAATCATCAATCAGAGTGGAAGATCACCGCGCTATTTGCAAACAGATAATGGCAAAGAATTTTATAATTCTGTGTTCCAACAATTTATTAAAAGCCAGTCAATACAACATTATTCGAGATTCAACAAAACTCTAAAAAATCTTATGTATAAACAATTTTCACTTCAAGGTAATTATAAATGGCTTAATATTCTTCCAGAACTTCTACATAAATATAACAACTCGGTCCATTCCACAATCAACATGAAACCCTCTGAAGTAACTTCATCTGATGAGCAAAAATTGATCAGGACTGTTTATTATCCTAGATACCAGCCAACAACAAGGTGGGTGATCAAGTAAGAATCAGCAAATATAAGCACTTATTCAAAAGAGGCTTTACAAGAAACTGGAGCACTGAATTATTTACAGTGGTTCAAGTTAAACCCGGGACCCTTAACACATATATAATAAAAGACCACCGAGGAGAAATTCTCAAAGGTCGGTTCTATGAAGAAGAACTCAACAAAACTAAACAGCCTGACACATATCTCTTAGAAAAAATCATCCGCAGAAAAGGCAACAAGTTATTTGTCAAATGGCTAGGACTTCCAGAACACAGCTGGATCGATGCAGACAAAGTGATAATATGAGCACCTGGGATGTTATAAAAAGGCTGCCAGAACCTGAACAGCAGATTAAGAGAAATGGCAAGTTGCTGCCTGATAATATTAGATGTCTTATTGTTGGGCCATCAGCTTGTTGTAAAACTACACTAATGATTGATAATTTTTTATTGGCCCCCAACTGGTTAGACTGGAAAAACAGGCACTTGTATGTCTTCTCTAAGAGCTTGGAACAATTAAAATATCAGCAGCTGATGAAGCTATATGATGGATTGGATATTGCCACTTTTGAATCAGATGTTAAGCCACTCCATGAATGTCTTGATAACTCTGTTGTTGTGTTTGATGACATTATACTGGATAATCAAAACAAGGTTAGAAATTTCTTTACACAGGGCCGACACAAAAACATTGATTGCTTCTACCTGGCACAGACTTTTTCTAAAATACCGAAGCAACTGATCCGAGACAACATCAATTTTATATGTGTGTTTCATCAAGATCGTACCAACCTCAAACACATACATGATGAATATGTAGGTGGGGACTTGAGCTACAATGATTTTTCCAAGTTTTGCAGTAGGTGCTGGAACCAGGACAGTTATGGGTTTGTCACAATTGATATGACAAGAAAACCCAATAGTGGTAAATATAGAAATAAAATTAACAATTTTCTAGACATTGAAACATATATAAATAACCATGAAAAGGCCAATTATTGATGATCTGAAATTAAGAGATTATCTTGTAAAAAGATTTAATGGATGGAAATCACAGAACCGAGGAATTTATGAACAACACAAACAAACAGAACAGCCTATTATTGATGCTATTAGTGAATTAGGTAAAAATATCAAAACTGTTACAGAGCAAAATCAAAATTTGATCACAGAGCTTGTACCTGTAGCTGCTAGGAACATATTAGATTATCCAATCACCCCACTTTCCAGTATTCATACACCTAGTCCTGTTGCTCCTCGAAGAATTGTAGCTACCCAGGATCCTATTGAATTGGGTCTTCTTGCTCAAAAATATTTAAGCACACCTAAAGACAACAAAGATGAGGTCTTTGGCTTATATGCTGACAGAGAGCGTGATGGTAGCATCATACATAGAATTGGCAATTTCAGAGTAACATTTATGGGAGATGATCTCATTGTATACTCAGAATCTCATCTTGGAGAAAAAGGTGGTTTTGTTAAATATCCTGGCACACCTGGGTTGTGGGAACTGATGACTAGGAAGAGACCTGGCAGCTATACAGATCAAGATTATGAGCACTACAAAGAAATATTAATAAAATCAGATGCTCTATACCAGAACAATGATCCCACACAAAAAAGAGTCAAGTCTAGCAGTGGAGCAAAATACAACAATTTAATCAAGCCCATATGGTCACAGATCAAGACTGGCAGTGGAATCAAACAATACAACACCCTGCCTAAAGAATTTGTGTGGGTTGATGATGTCAGGAAACTTGTAGATAGGTTGCTGGTGATAGCTGGGGAGGAAAATGCTGGCAACCACAATTTTTACAATGAAAAGGTTGGAATTATGGACATGATAAGCACAAAATTGTCCAATTTTATAGTGAATGACACTAAGGGGATTGGATATCTTATAAAAATTATTAATACTCTACCACCTAAATTTTGGAATATTTCTGAGGGCCGGGGGTTGGTTAATGACATTATAAACAAGCTGCCATTTGAACTACACATTCCAGGCTATCAGTATTGTGTTCCCGGCACAAAATTGGAGCATAGATTAAACAGAGGTGATCCTGGTGTTAATCCCCTAGATGCTGCTTGTAGAGACCATGACATAGCATACAACACACATTCTGATCTTGACAAGAGATATGTTGCAGACAAGAAATTAGAAGAGGCTGCATTTGGTAGATTTGTAAGCAAAGATGCTTCTTTGAGTGAGAAAATAGCAGCATTGGGGACCACCATAGCTATGAACACCAAACAAAAACTGGGGTGGGGGCTGTGAATATATATATAATATATATATAATAAACCTAGAATGAAGGCCAAGGGTGTTATGTATCAAATACCTTATGCAGGTCTTAAATCTCTTAAAACTATTGATAGTCTTTTAACCAAAAAGCAGCGGAAGAAAAAAAGCTCTTGTCTTGCCAAGGGCCATGGTATGAAATTGTTGCTTAGTACCCCCCAATTAAAAAAATTTCAACAATCTAGAAAAAAATTTCATACAGGGGGTTTCATATTTACTATCCCGGCCATCTTAGCAGCACTTGGGGCTGTTGGGAGCTTGGCTGGGGGATCAGCTGCCATTGCAAAAACAGTAATAGATGCCAAGAAAAATTAGGGCAGAATTAGATGAAATAAAGCGCCATAACCTGGCCATGGAGAAACAAGGCAAAGGTGTTAAGAGAGCCATGAATAAGTTTAAAAAGAACAAGAGCCGCTTACAAACCAAGATATTGAAGCTTTAATCAAGCCACTGGGCATCAAAAATTTTAGAGGTGTGTACATGTCTGATTCTTTACCAGAACAACCACTCAACAAAGAGTGTGGCATTGTTAATTTGGATAAGTACAAAAATCAGGGCACTCACTGGATTTGTTATCTTAAATATTTAAAAGATGAGGCATTTGTGTTTGATTCATTTGGAGGTGTTCCACCTGAAAATTTAGTAAAATATCTAAAATCAGCTAATCTTTATTACATTAATGCCCGTGTTCAAAACTTCAAAGATGTTAATTGTGGACATTTGTGTTTATCTGTTCTTAGATATATGTCTCAAATAAATAAACCATCAATTGAAGATTTTCAAAAAGCCTTGTGGTATTTAAAACATCATGGGGGTATTCCATCTCACCAGCCAAAATTCAATATTGAAACTTAGATTACATTATGATATAGTGTATCCCAAAACAATAGCTCTCAGAGCATTTTATGGCATGTACTTGATCCCTAATATTACACACCACAACAACAAAATTGCAGTTGGGGATCAAAACGTTGTCATCACTCCAGGGCAGTATAATCTGTCCACTCTAAATGCTCAATTACCCAGAGATATAGTATTAACTCAAAATTCTGTCACTCACAGAGTAGAGATTGTATCTGCTACAGAAACAGTGGATCTGGGTACTATAGGAGAGCTGTTAGGCTTTGAGAACAACACAAAACTTGAACCAGCCATCAAACACAATGCTATTAATATACCTAAATTCTTAGCCATAGAGACTCTGAATATTCACTGTAATGTGGCCGAGGGTATGATCACCAAATCAAATGGCATAGGCACTCACAAACAAACTGGCATCATTGCAACATTCAAACCTAATTCTGAATTTATGGAGCCCATCATCTACACTCCATCCCCAACATTATATTTTCCTGTGTGCCATAATAGAATAGATAACATTGAGTTGATGGTCACTAATGAAAAAGAAGAATTAGTTGATTTTGCTGGAGCCACAACAACTGCAATCATAGAGATTAATATTTAAATAAAAATACATACAAAAAAAATGGAAAATATTGAGAGTTATGAGCTACAATCATTCCCCCCAAACAGGAGGACATTTGCAAATTTAAATCAACCCAATACAGAGATTGAGGTTGATCTTGATGTAGGGGATGGCTTTATACACCCTCACAGAGCAGATCTATACATCAAATTTGATGTTGTAAAGCTCGATGGTACAGATTATCCGGCAAATTCAAATATAAGATTGGTAGATAATTTTGTGCCACATCTGTTCTCTGAAATTGAGATCAGAAAACATGGTGTTGTTATAAACAGAGTGGATTATCCCGGCATTACCTCCACAGCTTTGGCCACACTAAAATTATCCAAAATAGGTGGATTTGAAGCTGGTGATAAAATTATATCTAAGAGCCACACAGTGCTGTTCCCTATGCGCCTGTTGCCAGGATTCTTCTCAGATTACAAAGATATTATGTGGAAGGGTGGTTTAAGAATCACATTTATAAGAGCTGCCAATGATAATAATGCTTTGATGAGGTACAGCACATTAAACTCTACAGGGGAAGCTCTGCCCAATACCCTACCTGATGAAGGCAAATGCATTATTCAGACTATGGAGCTAAGAATCCCGGTTGTTGAATATGAAGCCAGTTATGCTCTTAAATACAAAGCATATATAATAAAAAATCCACAAGTACCTTTACAATTTTATACATATCAATGTGTACAGAAGCCTGCCGCTGGTACTTATTATGAGTTTGATGCTACAAATTCATTCTCCAGTATACAATATGACATGCCGGATTTTGTGGTGGTACTGTTTCAGACTGCAAGACACAATAATCAGGAAAAAAATTCAAGTAGATTTGATAACTGCAACATCAAGAACATATATCTTAAAAATGGCAGAAATGAGGTATTCCCTAGAGAAAATTATAATTTAGACATGTCCAAGGATGATTTCCTTAAATTATATGAAGCATTTACAGCATACAAAAGAGTCACTACTGGCAATACTGACATGTATTACACACCAGATGAATTCAAAGCACAGAGACCCATGTTTGTAATTAACACTTCAAAAAGAAAACAAGTTGTGGTTAATGACAGGACAAACATTAAAATAATCTGTGAATTCCACGATACACTCCCCGATGACACCATATGTAGTGTTATTCTCATAGGTGAAAAATCATATGTTTATGATGTAAGAAATGAGAGAGTCACAGAGCAATTCTAGAGGGCCGACTCAAATACAAAAGCCTCTTAATTACAAGGCAATAATACCAACACTTTGCCGTCAGGGAGGCCCATATACAGCACTTCTGCTTTTTGCAGGAAAGCTCAAATACAGCACTTCTGCTTTTTGCAGGAAAGCTCAAACACAGAAGCTTCTTGATTACAAGGCAATAATACCAACACTTTGCCGTCAGGGAGGCCCATATACAGCACTTCTGCTTTTTGCAGGAAAGCTCAAGTACAGCACTTCTGCTTTTTGCAGGAAAGCTCAAACACAGAAGCTTCTTGATTACAAGGCAATAATACCAGCACTTTGCCGTCAGGGAGGCCCATATACAGCACTTCTGCTTTTTGCAGGAAAGCTCAAATACAGCACTTCTGCTTTTTGCAGGAAAGCTCAAACACAGCACTTCTGCTTTTTGCAGGAAAGCTCAAATACAGCACTTCTGCTTTTTGCAGGAGAGCTCAAATACAGCACTTCTGCTTTTTGCAGGAAAGCTCAAATACAGCACTTCTGCTTTTTGCAGGAAAGCTCAAACACAGCACTTCTGCTTTTTGCAGGAAAGCTCAAATACAGCACTTCTGCTTTTTGCAGGAAAGCTCAAATACAGAAATATGCAATGAATATTCTGTAAGTTACACACTCGGTATATATTATCACAACAAGACAAAACCTGAACCCAATTCAGGCATACATGCAAGAGGCCAATGTTCTTTTCCCTTGGAGTCAATGACATGATGGATGGCATGCAATTTTCCCTGAAAGGGCACAGTGTAGATTATATTTCTTGCATGCCAGCAGATATAATCTCCCAGGCGTGCATAATTTATTGCTGGTCGGGACATGGAATTGATCAAAGATTAGAAAGAACATGCAAGCAATTTGCACGCCTGCCCTTGCCTTAATGTATTGATCTCTAAGTTGAAAAGCATGAGAATATAAGTATTTTTGTTTTAGTAATCAAGAGGCTTCTGGGTTTGAGTCGGCCCCCTCTAGAATCAATCTGAGGGGGGCTCATCGTTTCTACACTAGAATTCAAGATTCCTGGGATTTTGACAGAAAAACACACTGTAAACAATAAGATCATATGGGAACTTGGCATAATTTTAAGTGTAGGCAAATCTGTCTGTTGAGGCTTCTTCTTTTCTACACTAGAATTCAGAATTCTTAAAATTAAGAGCATATCACACTTGAAGAATTGGGGCATATGCCCCTCTTGACATAGTTTTAAGTGTAGGCAAATCGGGCTGTTTAATCATTTGAGCTCTTCTTTTCTACACTTATAAGTGGGGTTTATAATAGCATCAATACAACTACTCATACCACACATCACGAAGATGATTTTTCACCTACCTACCGTTGACCAACATTTCCATATTCACTATACCACTGCCATGTGCTAATATGATGTCTTTATTTCCCACCTGTAATTCTCTTGGTGATGGGAATTTTTGGTACTGTAGAAAGTAGTCCTTCCGGTTAGTCATATGTGCTGTGCTTCCAGTATCTGCAATCCAAACTTCCGAAACAGGACAGTTCGATTCAAAGCTCACAAAGGCTCCTCCTTCTGGAACACGCTCACTTTCACTGGTTGAAGATCTATTTAACACCAACTTGCATTGCTTGGAAAAAGGCCTACCTTGTGACATTTAAAACACTTTTACGCTTTTGCTGGACGTTTCTTGTGCTTCTTCGGATCATCACTTTTCACCACAAAAGATGTTGTGTCACTACTCTTGTTGGGAAGTCTCATTTCAATTAGCCTAAGTCGTTCAGTTAGCCTGTCTACAGTACACTCTTTTACTGGTACTGATTTCCATACACTTTTGAATTAAAAATATTAACTAGTAAGGTAGACATGATTCGACTCATCAAAAGCAGTTCTGGAACCTTGGACTTCGTAAGACGTTCCATTTCATCATTCATTTCAAGGAAATTTCTCTGTAGTCTGGACACGTATGTTGCAATATATTCCGCTGTATCTTTGGATTGATTGAAGAATTGCTCTGACAATCAATCAAATCACTGTGCCGAACTTTGTTCATACACTGACATAAGTATGTTCCAAATTTCCTTAGACGTATCACACGTTCTGGTAAGTTCCGAATTAGCATCATTCATCTGTGCCATAATATCTGCCTTCTGGAACGTTTTACACTCTGCTTCATAGTTACGTCGTTCTTGCGTAGTACACTCAGCACCAAGTTCCTGTGGAGAAGTACATGTGCCATCCACAACATTTAGGACATGGTGGTGTCGTAACAGCAGTTCCACTTGTCGTTTCCACCTCGGCCTGTTCTGCGCACCTTCCAACTTGTCTATTGTTGTCTTGAACTCCTTCTTCAGCAGCAAACAAAACACGCTTCTTCCGAAAGTTCAAAACTCTCGCCAGTCCGGTTAGGAAGACAAGGGACACTTCCTGTTCTCTTCGAAGAACAACGACACTTACTGTTGTTCTCCAACTAACTACTAAACTTCACGGGCGCAGTGGGAAAGTATCTGGGCCCATAACCTCTCGAACCTCAGCGCAGATATTACCGTAGTTGGTTTTACAAAGAGTAACAACACGTCCTGACAGTTAATTAACACTTTATTAGTGTCCAACGCGACCGACCGCGACGCGACGTACAGTACAACATTGTTGGTAGACTACAACCTTAGTGGAGAGCATTCTCCACAGACTACTCACTACACAGCAAATACAAATTGATAAGTCAATTTGACCATGTTGGGAAAGTGTGTCTTTTGTACAACGTTAAACAATTCTTATATACGTTACAATGGCCTGAGATTGGTAGTTAACTGTCACAAAAATTTTAATTTAATGACTTCACACTACATATTAAGCAGTAATGTTCCATGAGCACAATTTAAAAAAAGCACGGCTAATTTTAATATTCCCAGTATATTGATAGTATATCGAAGAAAGTCAACGTTCCCACAGGTTTTGCATTCACTTTAATGATGTCCTTACAAAAAATGTGGAAGTGCCTGGCTAGAGTTATTTCACCTGTGTATTACTCTCGGAGAAAACCATTGCGGATGTACATACAAACGCCTGGTTTTCAAAATAGTTTTCGTGACTTGTCTTCTTATTTCAGAGGATTATGGTTTATTATTATGATTATTATTAATTTCCTTGTGTATGTGTATTTTACAATACAAATTATATTTATTTTTTAAATAACTTCGAAACTGATCACAAGGATACATGTGAAGAAGTTGCAATGTTACAACGTCATTTGAAATACTACTGCACTGCCGTTAAACATCAAATTTGCTAACCTTTGTACTTCAATAATGAAAATTTTAATGGGAATTCAATCTTTCCGAAACTTCATTATAGATTGCATCTAGTAGTTAGTTGAATAATATTTTTGTGTCCCAATATAGAAGAAAGAAGTGGGCGACTCCAGAACATTTATTTTTTATTTATTTATTTTACCCTGTTTTTATGCTAATCTCCAAAGCGAAAAATATCCAAAAAACCCAAATTTTACCATTTTTATAGTGTGAAAGATAATTAATTTTTTAATAAAGGCCAAAACACCTGAATTTTACCAATTTTTTTATAGTGTGAATTTCACAATTTCTATAGTCTATAGGGTAAAATCACCATATTTCAAGCAAGCATTTACAATTATCATATTTTTAAAAAGAAAATAGATGTGTACAGTACTTACTGTACAGTACAGTGCAGTGAATGTGTGTGTATCTACAATTGAAAATGTAGATACTGATAAAAAGTTATTACCAGTGTCAGTATATATATATAATTATTCCAAATATATATATTCTAAAATCATGTACGTCTGAAAAATGTACATGTCTATAATTTTTAAAGAAAAGCAAAAGGCTATATAAAAATATATATGCACCTTTGGTATGTAAGGCATTCAAAATTGTTTGTAGTAATGAAGTTAATTTATATATATATATATATATGTGTGTGTGTGTGTGTGTGTGTGTGTGTGTGTGTGTGTGTGTATTGAGTAATAAGCAAATTGCAAAAGCAAATTAGTGTTAGTGCATCAAAATTGATTCTTCTTTAAAAATATCAAATGTAAGTGACAGTAATATATCAAATCTATCTTGAAGAGGTTTTTAAACATTGAAAGATTAAGAAAAATATTGTAGAATCTTAAAATTATTATAAGTTAAAATTAGTAATATAATATTTTAAATCACACTCCAACTACTATTAAAAAAGATAAACTTATTTGCTTCTGAAGGAAGCCCGACTGGCCTTTGAAGGAAGCCCGACTTGTCTCTGAAGGAAGCAAGTCATTGAAGCCCTAAATTGTGCCTCTAGATATATACTTTTAACACATATCTTTTAGTTATAGTAAGCGTGTCTGTTCACTACTCCCTACTAAAACGAATAACCCGAGTATTCTTATGCGATCACTTTTATACTTTATGAATGCAATAAAAATAAAAAACGGGGTTTCCCCGTTTTAAAAAGCTCACCTATTGGCTAAAAGATGACATCATGAAGAGAGTTGAAAACATACGTATTCATTACACAACATTGCACGAGCTTCTTAATACATTCCCTTACTGAGAAGGTCGCATGTGCCAGTAACTCACATATTTCTAATCAATACTCGTAACAGGAAATTAGAGCATTGTCTATGAGTGACAAGCAAAGATAACTTCGAGCATTGGGGGAATGTGTAAACATGAAAAGGATTATTATCCCCCTTTTTTTGTCATGCTATGAAGAGAGCGTTAGGTATCCCCACTATCGATTCTTATCCTCCAAATGTCCCAAAATTATAAAAAATATTAAAAAGCCTTTATCTTGAGAACCAAGCAACATAGAAATGTGCGGTTTTTTGCATTCGTTTTGTTTTGACGTTCTCTTTAATTTAAGACCAAACTCGATAATAAAATACCCAAAAAGAAATAATGCCCATGAATGTGTTTGGTTTTAAGAAGATTGTTTCAATAGAGAGAACTCCAGTAAATATGGATATTATTAGAGATATTTATCGTAAACTAAGAGGTCTGGTCATTATTCATCTAAATAGTATATGGTATCAAGTGGATAAGGATACGGGTAAACAATTACATGTATTTAATGATAACCAGACATCTTATAAAATTCCCGTTACAGGGAAAGTTCAAATAAGTATGTCTCCACCCAATTCAGCAGTTGTACACATAGGTCGAAATTTGTACAGGATTAAACACAATAATATGATTCCCAACACAACATATGTGGAAACAGGTGATTTCCTGTATGTTGAAATAATAAGGGGAGTATGATAAGTTAATTCCACTCTTTATCGAAATAAGAATAATTTATCCTCTCATGAATATATAAAAATACCAAAAACAAAAAATAAAATAAATAAATAAAATAAATAAAACAATTTATAGATTTGGAAACAGATGACGACAGGAAATACCAGATAATTTCGGCGACACTGCCAGATTAGACGAACGTCTTAAAAAACTGAAATCAGATTTATTAATATTACAAAATTCTTTGAATGTAAGCCTACACGCTGAGATTACTAATCTACAGTCTGAATTAATTAATCCCATAGTGAAAATTGATGGGGAACTCAAGTCCCTACTTCAAAAATATACTAACTTAGCTTCTATCGATAATGTTGAAAATTTTAAAGAGAATTTAGCTAAATTAAAAAATGATCTTGAGAAATTCCTTCAAATTCAAACAACTAATTCGGAGCATCTAAAGCAAGACCTAAATAACCAAGCGAATACCTTCGTACCGAACTACTTTCCATAATTGAAACTATCAAGACTCAAGAGCAATATGAACTGCTCAATGCAAGCATTCTTGAATTACGTGACCAATTTTTATCTTTTGAAATTCCCTCACTGGAAAATATTAAATCCGAACTGCAAACAGACCAATTACATGCAGCCATAACAGAAGTTCAATCCAAACTACAAACATTAGAAGACTTTATTAATAATTTACCTTCATCTTCCGAATTAAATGCCATCGCTCGCAGTGTTGCCAGCATCAAATTGCAATTAGAGACTTATGAAGATTTCGGGAAGATACAGGGTACCATAGCTCATATTGAAGACACTTTGACAACCATGAGAAATGAATTAACAAATGTACAGGAAACTCTGGAATTTAAGTTGCCAAGCATAACCGAATCTTTAAACATAATCCAAGAACAAATTACCAAGCTGGAAAACCTTAATACTGAATCTGAACTATCCCATTTTCATCATTTGATTGATGATATTCAGAACAAATTGCAAACACTGCAACAGTCTACCCTTACACAAGATGACATACAGCAACTTAAAAATGCCTTAGCCAGTGTAGCAGATGCTACAGAGTTAGATGTAGTTAAACAGGCCTTGACAACACTTCAGTATCCAATTTACCCACTTCCCAAGAGTTAAGATCTGTAAAAAGAGCATTAAATAGAATATTGAAGTCGGAGGACATTAAGAATGTTCAAGCGGAAATTGCCAAAATTCAAGACACCATTGCTACTTTGCCTACCAATCAAATTGTGAATTAATTACATGCATTGTTTGTAGAAATCAGAAGGCAGGTATTAGATCTTACAAACCAGAGCACTAAATTGAAACTTGTAGATAGTTTACAGGAGATTACTTCCAACATTACCGTAGAGAACGAATTGCTACCCTCGAAACAAGCCAGGAATCTGCTTTATCAAGTTTCACATAAGAACTCCATGATCTCAAAGAACAGTTTAAACACTTGAATGTCGACGTGAAAATCAAACCCAGCTACGACGAAATGGTACGCACCATAAACGAATATCAAGAATCAGTATTAAGCAGATTAGACGATCTTGAATTACGCCAATTTTTCATCATTGTGATAGTTAGACTTTAGAGTGTATCAAATGTACGAGTGCACTGGACTTATATTAATGCAGGAAATGTTTACAAAATGTACCATTACATTCTGTCTCATGAATTTTTCCTTGATGGCGAAATTAAATGTTTACAATTTGGCTATGTGAAGAAAGGAAAGCATGTGGAAGTACCAAATTTCACCATGAAGAGAAAATATGGTGTGTACAAAGCACTACAGATACCTGTTGCATATTGGGACGAATCTGGAAAGAAATATAAAGTACATGAGGATCAAGAATTGTCTGTTTTCCCTGTGCAAGCTAATGACCAATTATTATTTGAAGTGAAACAATTATACCCCGATGATAATCCATTTTATGTTATATTTTCTTTTCAAACTAAATGTCAAGACAAGATATAGTGAATGAATTACACAAACCAGCCCGTCGCAACTACAAGCGATTAAGTGTAGTAACGAAAGGTGTGAATGAATTTTTTCAAGCAGATCTGATTGAGATGGCTACAGGGACTTTAAAACATTTGGATAAGATAAATCATGGTTGCAAATATATGCTTACAGTTATTAATACATTTATCAAATATGCATGGGCTGTTCCCCTAAAATCCAAGACTGGTACTTGTGTCACCGAGGCTTTTAAGTCGATATTTAGTGAGGGAATGATACCAAAATATTTGCAGACAGAAAGGGGGAAAGAATTTTACAATTCCACATTTGCTAAGTTAATGCAACAACATAATATTAAACATTATTCTACATACAGTGATCTGAAACCCAGTATAGTGGAACGATTCAACACAACATTAAAAAATCGCATGTGGAGATAATTTACTCTAAAGGCCAATTATAAGTGGGCGCAAATTTTACCCGAGCTAGTTCATAATTACAATAATAGAGTACACAGTACTATTCACACGAAACCTGCTGAGGTAACCAAGTCTGATGAGCAACGATTGATTTCTACTGTTGGTTGTCAAAAATATACATACACTACCAAGAAGCCAAAGTTTAAAATAGGAGATCAGGTAAGGGTCAGTAAATTTAAACAGTTACTTGAAAGGGGATTCCCTAAAAATTGGAATACAGAGTTATTCACTGTAGTTCAAGTTTTACCAGGGAATAGAAATACATATATCATAAAAGATAATCATAACAAAATATTGAAAGGGAGATTCTATGAAGAGGAACTCAATAAAACAAAATATCCAGATGCATATTTATTCGAAAAAATATTGAAGAAGATAAATAATAAATTGTATGTGAAATGGTTAGGTCTGCCAGACAAAAGTTGGATAGAAGTTGGATAGAAGCAAACCAGACGATTCTTTGACACTAACATGGAATGTGGTACAGCGTTTACCAGATTTAGTGGAAAGTAATAAAAAAAATGGAGAGCTTTTACCTGATAACATAAGATGTCTCATTGCAGGCCCATCCGGTTGTGGAAAAACCACTTTGCTGGTTGATAATTTCTTGCTTTCCCCCATTTTGCTAGATTGGAAAAATAGACACTTGTATCTATTGTCAAAGAATTTAGAACAACCGAAATACCAACAACTCATGAAGCTGTACGAGGGACTGGGCATAGCTACATTTGTATCAACAATAAAACCTCTTGAAAAATATTTGAAAAATTCTGTTGTGGTGTTTGATGATGTCATTCTGGAAAATCAGAATGAAATTAGAATTTTTTTACACAGGGTCGTGACAAAGAAATAGACTGCTTTTATTTAGCTCAAACTTATTCCAAAATTCCCAAACAATTACTACGAGATAATACAAACTTAATCTGTTTGTTTCGTCAAGATCATACTAATTTGAAACATGTATACGATGATTATGTGGGAGGACTTAAATTACAACCAATTTTCGAAATTCTATTCATCTTGTTGGAACAATGACGATTTTGGATTTGTCACCATCGACATGACTTGTAAACCTAACAATGGTAAATTCAGAAATAAAATCAACGACTTTTTAAACGTTGAAACGATATAAAATAACCATTAATTAAAAAAAAAAAATATGACGAAACATAAAATTGAAGATAATTCGAAATTACGACAGTACTTGTCCAAACGTTTCAAAGGTTGGAAATTAGAGAATCGAGGCTTTTACGAACAACACAAACGTCAAGACCAACCCATTATCGATGCGATCAGTTGTCTCGGTAAAAAGATTAAGGGTGTGACAGAACAAAATAAAAAATCTCATCAATGCATTGGTACCTCTTACTGCTAAAAAATATTCAGATTTCCCTCCTACCCCTTTATCTAGCATCCACACACCCCTGATACTCAAGGAACCACCTGCTAAAGCAGCTATAGAAGAAGCAGAGAAAATCGAGTTGGGTCCCCTGGCAAGGGATTACCGAAGTACTGGAAAATTCGAAAAAGATGAAGTATTTGGATTGTATCCAACTATGGAGGGAAATGAAGGCGTAGTATGGAAAATTGGCAAATCTAAAGTTACATTCGAAGGGGACAACATAAACTTAATTTGGGCGGGAAAAATAGCTGGTCCAGATATCCTGGTACTGTTGGGCTATGGGAGCTCATCACTAAGAAACAACCAAAAAAATTAAAAGAGATGATTATTAAAGTTACTCTCAAATTTTGACACTCTCTGATGCTCTGTACTAAAATAATGATGCCAGTCAAAAGCGAGTGAAATCGAGCAGTGGTGATAAATACAAAAATCTGATCAAACCTATCTGGAACCAACTCAAAACCGGTAGTGGTATCAGGCAATACAATACTGTACCTAAAGAATTTGTGTGGGTAAACGATGTTAGAAAACTCATAGATAGATTGCTGGTTATAGCAGGGGAAGAAAATTTTGGAAACAACAACTTTTATAATAAGAAAATGGGTATTGTAAACATGATCAGTGACAAACTAGCTAATTTTATTGTAAACGATCCCAAAGGTATAGGATACTTAATTAAAATTATCAATACTTGACCTCCTAAATTCTGGAATATATCAGAGGGTCGACGTTTGGTGAATGATATTATTAATAAACTTCCATTCGAATTACACGTACCTGGTTACCAATACTGTGGTCCGGGGACAAAACTTGAAAAAAGGTTAGAAAGAGGAGACAGGGGTATTAATCCTCTCGATGTAGCTTGTAAAGAACATGACATTGCATACAACACACACAAAGATCTGGATGACCGTCATGTGATTGATCAAAAATTACAAGATGCAGCATTTGGAAGTTTAACCAGCAGAGATGCTTCTTTGGGTGAACGAATAACAGCATTGGGTACAACTATTACTATGAATACAAAACAAAAATTAGGGTGGGGTTTGCAATAAATAAATATATAATATAAATACCCTGAATAATAATAATAATAATAAATAATAACAACAACATGAAGACAAAAGGAGTTGCGTACCAAATACCATATCATGATCTTAAAAATTTAAAGATTAATCCAATTTTAACTAAAAAACAACAGAAAAAGAAGAGACAGTGTATAGCCAAAGGAAATGGAATGAAATTATTACTCAGTACGCCACAATTAAAAAGATTGCAAAATACAAGAAAAAAGCACATAGTGGAGGATTCATATTCAGCATTCCAGCTATCCTGGCAGCTTTGGGTGCAGTGGGAAGCTTAGCTGGTGGTAGTGATACTATTGCAAAAAAGAATAAGGCAGAACTAGAAGAGCAGAAGCGTCACAATCTTGCCATGGAGAAAAAATTAGGCAGTGGTGTGAAGTCCAGAGCACTCAGAAAATTAAAAAAAAAGAAGAAGCACTCACGAACCAAGACATTGAATCTTTAGTTAAAATATTTAAAATTAAACACTTCAGGGGGGTTTTCATATCTGATTCTCTCCCTAAAGGTAGTCCCCCTATCTCACGAGAATGTGGCGTGGTGATTTGGATTAGTCCAAAAACATTGGTACGCACTGGATATGCTATTATAAAGAAAATAACAATGCTTTTATTTTCGATTCTTTCGGAGGGGTACCCCCCTACAGAATTAATTCGTTACTTAAAACATGTTAAGGTTTATTACAACGACGATCGTATTCAAGGTTTCGATCAAATTATATGTGGCCATGTTTGCATTACGATGCTCAGAATATTAAATAAAATACCAAACATCAAATTAAAAGATTTTCAAAAAGCTGTATTATATATTAAATATGGGAATTTTTCATCTCTCCAGCGAGACTTCGGTCTTGAAACTACATCTTCACGATGATGTTATCTATCCAAAATCCATAGCTCTGAGAGCATTCTACAGTATGTATCTAATTCCGAATGTAACTAACTACAACAACACTATATTAGTAGGTAATGAAATATTATTATTCCTTCTGGACAATATCATTTATCTACTTTACAATCTGAACTTTCAAACTAACAGACAGAGTGGAGATTGTGTCTACCAATGAAACATTGAACTTATCTACCACGGGGAACTTCTAGGTTTTCCCAACAATAGAAAATTAGAATCAGGTGTTAGGCACATAAGTAAATTTATACCAAAATTCTTAGCTATTGAGACATTAAATATTCACTGCAGCATTGCCAAATGTATGATTATCAAAGCAGAAGAAAATTCGATTTGTAGCCCCATGAAACAGGTATCATTGCTACATTTAAACCAAATTCAGAATTTATGGAACCCATCTTCTATTCCCCAATCCCACCAGTCTATTTCCCTGTTTCTATTGATAAAGTTAATTACATAGAGATAACAATTACAAATGAGAAAAATGAAATCATCGATTTTGCTGGTGCTAATAGCATTGCAATAATAGAAATTAATATTTATAAAATATATAAATAAATACCAAGATGGGAAATATCGAGAGTTATGAATTACAGTCGTTCCCTCCAAACAGGAGGACATTTGCAAATTTGAATCAGCCCAACAAAGAGATACAGTATGACATCAATGTGGGGGATGGGTTCATTCATCCACATAGATCAGATCTGTATATAAACTTTGATATTGTAAAACAAAGTAATGGTGAAGAATATCCCCTCCCCGGGGCTAATATAAAACTTATAGATAATTTTGTTCCATTCTTATTCACTCAAATTGAAATTAGGAAGTATGGTACAATCATAGACAGGATTGATTGCCCTGGAATTACATCCACTACAGTGGGTGCATCGAAACTATCCAAATCAGAGAGTGTATATTATAAAGTTGGTGGGTTCGAAGCTGGAACAAAAATTCAAGCAAAAAGTCACACAGTACTGTTCCCCATGAGATTGCTATTTGGCTTTTTCTCTGATTATGAAGAAATTATGTGGAAAGGTGGTTTGAGTGTCATATTTTGCAGAGCACCCAATGATTATAATGCCATCATGAGATACAAAACTTTAAATACAGATTGAACAGCTAATGAGGCTAGTTTACCCGAAGCTGCGAAATGTGTGATCCAGTCTATGGAGTTGCGAATGCCTATATTTGAATATGAGTGAAATTATGCTCTCAAATACAAAGCCAACGTTTTGAAAAATCCTCAAATTCCGATACAGTTTTATACTTATCAATGCATAGAGAAGCCTGTGGACGGTACATTTTTTGAATTTGACATTACTAATCAGTTTCAATCCTTACAATACGACATGCCAGAGTTTGTAGCTGTGTTGTTTCAGACAGGGAGAGATGACAGTGAGGAAAAGGATAGCAGGCAGTTTGATAATTGTAAAGTTAAAAACGTGTATTTGAAGAAAGGCAGAAATGAGGAGTTCTCTCGTGAAAATTATGATTTAAACATTGCAAAACAAGATTATTTGAAGTTATATGAAGCATTTAGTGCTTTTAAAAGAGTAACTGAAGGAAACATAGATATGTATTAGAATCCAGATGAGTTCATTCTTCACAGACCAATGTTTTTAATCAATGCATCAAAAAGAAAAGTGGTAGTTATAAATGATCGAAAAAACATTAAGTTAATATGTGAGTTTCAAGAAAATCTACCGTAAAATACCGTATGCAATGCAATTTTAATTGTAGAGAAATCATACATATATGATGTAAAGAATGAAAGAGTGATAGAACAATTTTAATTTTTATACTATTTAATAATATATATAATGCAATATAATACAATATATTTTTATTTATTTTTATTTTATAGTAAATATTTAGCCTTAGGACTTAGGACTTAGGACTAACTCAAATAAATATTACAATAAATAAGAAAAATATTTAAAAAAATAATAATATTAATATTTATATCAATTTTTTTAAAATCATAAACATTTATTACATTGTTTGCTTGGGTTATAGTTTCCATATTCTTTAGTATGGACATTGTGATCTAATATTTGCAATTTCTTATTATTACTATCAAGAGCTACTTTATTTTTGTAGTATAGACACCAGCTAAATAGCTAGTTAATTAAATATTTTTTAAAAAAATCTTTCATTGTAAGTTCTTTTGTTCATCCTCCATTTACATTTACCACAATGTTTACTTGTGTTATATTGTCCACATTCTCTAATATGAATGTTACAATCTAATATTTGTAATTTACTGTCATTGCCATCGAGGGCTATTTTATTTTTTAATGACATATAGACAGCATCTATATTGTCAGTAAAATGATATCCAGACATCTTTCTTGTTTTCTTTTCAAATAAACATTATTTATAATCTTCCATTGTAAGTTCTCTTGTACATGGTCGACTTACACCCTTAGCTCTTTTAATTTCTTCTTCTTCTTTCTTATTTATTTTCATATAATACATTTTTGGTCTTAGACCAACAAATTCTGTTATTATATTCCCAGCTGCCTCATCTTTCATTTTTCCAAGAACCACCTTATTTTCAAGACTGTATAATGAATTATTTTCTTTATAGTTGCTAAAATCAAAATATTCTTTCATATCTAGAAAATCTTTGTACAAATCCTCTGTTTCTTTTTCCTATACAAAACTATCTGTATCCATATATAATATTTCAATTTTATTTCCGTATCTCAGTTTCATCACATTGTAATGAAATTTCTACATTTCTAATTTAGACAGTTCAAGAATTGCAGTACATCTAGTATCATCAACAAGTTTTTGAATTCTGTTTGGTTCATTTTCTAAATTACACACTCCATGCTTCTTATTATGTTGTACATTTTTCCCATATATTGAATTATTCATATATTTGCAATTATTTTGCTCAACTTTCGAATCTATTCGTTTTCGTTTGTCTGTATTTTTCTCAATATAAGGATTTAGCCATTTACTTTGTTCAAATTTTAACCCCTTATTAACTTTAAATATTATACCTTGCTCTTTGTAATATTGCAACAGTCGATAGTGAAGTACATATTTTTTTTAGTTTCGAAAGATGACAGCAATTTTGTTTCTTCTGTACCTGGGACATTCTGAGAAACTGGTGCCATAGCTAATCCATGGTGATAGTCATCAGAGATGAATTGGATATAACATATCAACATTTAAGAAAGCACCCACTGGACAATCTTCAGGCCAATCTAAGAATTCTTTCTTTTCAAGTTCTTCCTTGCTCACGCATTTGTAATTACCAAATGGGAGAGATTGTATCATAACATTCCCATATAAGTTTTTCATATCGATGTATAATATGTATTTTGATAGTTTGCTAGGATCATAGTTAGGTAAATATTTATTGTTTGCTTTTGCATATATTTTAGGACACTAAACTATGCCACCACGTTTAGCAGATTGAACAAACATGAACTGGTCAATATTGTTAATGAGGTCAATTTCAACTTCAGTATATAACAGCATAGCCTGCCAGGATAAACCTGGTGTTGTGTACATAAATACAGGATCTAGTCCATATTCTCTAAAAATAGTTTTTAGAAAATTTTCAAACACATCAGCCAACTGGAGAGTATCTAACATCAAGTATTTGTTATGATAATTGCCCATTGTTGTAAAATTTAGTATGTTCCTAATTCTCTGTGCATGTTGATAATCTTCCTTGCTACATTCTGCATTTCGAAGTTTGTTATTAAATTTTTCTCTTGGTGGTAACTGTGTCTCTTTAAATTTTTCAAAATCAACCATGTAATCATATGGGTAAACCCCCTTTCTTTTTAACAAATCTATCTTATCCTCTCCAAAATATTTTTTTGTATAAACAAGTTCCTCGTTGGTTAAATAACTCACCAGAGTAGCTAAACTGTTTGGAAGAAACTGATATGAATCCAGGAATCTAAGAACAACTGGTATTCCATTTTCTAATCTGATTTTTTATGGTAATAAATCTATTTGCTGTTTGTGGTATAATATTAACTTTCTCTGTATCATAATCTAAATATTTAGTAAATAAATGTGAATCAAATTTTTTTGGATAGTGGATCAATACTGGAATAAAATTCGGTTTCTTTATTTTCCCATTACATGTTTCACAAATTGTACTAATATATTCTCCACTAAAATGATTGTGATGTCGAACTTTTGGATGATCTGAATTAAAATTATTTTTACAGTATTTACAACTTAAAGTATTATCATGTTCCAGTTGTTGTTCTGGTGTAAGAGGCTTCATTGATTTTTCATTATATAAGTTTGGACCATATTATTTTACCCACTCTTTAAGTTTTTGTATAAATATTTCGGCTGCATCTTCGCCTCGATAAACACATTCTTCTGATTTATTCGGTTCATAAGTATTTATTAATTTTAGTGCAAAACCACATACTTTATGTTTGGCTGTATGTGTCGTACTTGATACATTTGGATCTGGGAAACATGTTGCTATTAATTCATATATTGTTTCGAAATCAGCATAAATTACATATGGATGTGGTAGCAATGCTTTAAAATTACTAAATTTTACACTTTTGGTTGAAAAATCATAAGTTGCAAGAGGGTAACGAGAACAATATTGAATATGTTCATTTAATTGCTCTTCATATGTTTTCTTACCTCTTCCATAAAGTTTTGACAAGCATCGATGACATATTGCTATTCTATGTTGATGTAATGTTATTTGTTTTCTTATAAATCGTGATAAATCCTGTATAAGATAAAAATGCTTCTTGTTTTTTTCTGTAACATATAATATTCTAATAACATTTGCACCATCTGCTGACCATTTGTGTTTGAGGGGATAAATAACATGATTTTTATTATAACCAAAAACAAGCACAGTTATTGGTTGTTTGTAGTATTCTTCATATTGTTTTTCAAATCGACTGATAGCAGTGCTGTTTTTTGGATCGACAGGATATGTTATGCCTGTCATAGGTATATTAACTCTGCTATATATTCAGAGTAATTGTAATTAGACACACGATATTTATTGTGAGTTGCTGGATGAAAATAGGCTATGATGCACGAGATAAAACATTTATTATCTTCATTTTGAATATTTATTACAGCATTTTTGTTTTTGATCTGGTCGGGTAATTCAATATAACTTGATCCACCCCCAAGGTGGTAATATTTTGCTATTTTTAATTTAAGTTCATGGTTTGTATTACAAAGTGTCCATGGAATTCATGGTGTTTTGTCTTAAGTTCTTCACAAATATTTTTATAAATATTTTGCAAATAATGAATATCATTATTTATCATTAATTATCATTAGAGGGAGTAGAAGCTACATGGCCTGAAAGTGTATGGCCACATTTATCCAC
Organism: Lepisma saccharinum; assembly: GCF_977018435.1. NCBI lineage: Eukaryota > Metazoa > Arthropoda > Insecta > Zygentoma > Lepismatidae > Lepisma > Lepisma saccharinum. The sequence continues at coordinate 33,808,877 of NC_139234.1, forward strand.
TTTTATGGACATATGCTTTTCGGGAGTGGCACTACAGTTTTACTTGCTCTCCGCACAACAAATCCCTTCTTCCTCGCCAGTATTGAACTCAGAAACTCCTGTTTACAAGGAGTAAATAGCTTTAACCACAAATCTAAATCCCTAATTTCATTAAAGCTAGCCAATTGTTCAACCAATTTAATCGACTTTGCTTTAGATGAGTTCTTACCTTGATGGACAAGTGATCGTGAAGTCGAGGGTTCGAACTCAGTACATAGTGTTCAGTCTCCTCTTCTCTATTTTCCTCTTAGTGTCAGGGAACAAGTCATTTCAGCCAGGAACCTACCCAACAGGAAGATCAATCCTTACTTGTTAATGTGTCATACTTCTTTTGAGTAAACCTCCCTATTAATAAATATTTAGATACCCCGAACACAGGAGATAATTAAACTGATAAGACAACAATCGCTGTTTCACCCTACACAAGTTTCGACTCAATATGGTATTTCGAAGCATATCATTTCTCTTAGAATTTCGCTTCACACCATCACAAACATGCATTATAGTTCTCACATTTGTGAGTCTACAATGAATATCGTTTAAAAATCAATACCGTATTTGCAAGCGTAAATGCACACTTTTTTCCTTTAAAAAAGGTCTGAAAGGCAGGGTGCGTCTTGTGCACAATACTCAGGCTGCACCATAAGGAAGAAGGAAGAGGCCTACCATTTCACAAGTTTCTGAATGGCCAAAGCTTCATGAGATGCTGTGAAAACTAAAACAGTGCCTACATCATTTAAGAAGTGTCCCATTAGTTCTAGAGATGAATGTCTGGGTTTTGATGAAGACGATTAAAATGTATTCTTTCCTAGTTATTAGTTGAAAGTAGAGCTATATTTTACTTTATATTTCAAATACTGTAAATTAATTATAATATTCAGTTACAAAGGTTTTTCCTAAAAAAATGTCCACAAAAAAGGAGGGTGTTTTATATGCTGGCAAATACGGTAATTGTGGGACAAGATGTAATTATTCACTTTTAGTCTAGTTTTATCGAAGCTTATGTAACTTATTTTGTCGTAGAGCAGTTCAGTCTTATCATCAGGTATTATACCTAAATAGGAAAGATACATAGACAGACATGTTGTTGGTACTGGTGTCTAGACTCGAACAAAAGAGAAAGGGAAAATATTTGAAATCAGCAGATTTGTCATTAGTTAACTCTCAAGTTATTTCACCAATAAAATCAATTTTAGTGAAAGAGGGGCTCAAAATAAAGAGAGTAGACTCAAATATCAACTGTCACCAGTAACATAAAAAAGCCTGTGCTCTATCGAAAACCTAATAGGATTTCAGCACAGCTGATTGGATCTCACTTACAAATACGCCGGTCTCTTCATTGGCCTGTAAGAAAACCTAAAGAAGGATAGTTTTACCTTATCTGAAAGAAAGATTCATCATCTGTACCTCGGTATGGAGTTGATTCAATCTCAGTTTCTGTGTAGTTGCATAGCTACAGTCCTTGATTGTTGCTGAATGTTCAATGCAAGCATTGCTATGCTCATCATTACTTTCATTATTTATATCTATTGTAACTTGTTTTGGTCTGAACATTATTGTCCACTAGCAAACTCTAATAATATTTTCATTATCTGTTTGAGCACACCATCAAGTCAATAAAAACCCTATTTACTTCTGGAGTTTCAAAAAAAATTAATCTGATCATGGCACATTTATTGAAAAATTCAAACAAAGCTATTTTGTGTGAGGTCAGCGATTTTTTTATGCATTTGGTCAGGGAAAGAGATTTTCAGATTCTGTGGACACACACTATTAAGTGAAAATATATACATCTCACCTCTCGATTTGATATTTTCCTTTTCTGATAATTGTTTTAAAATATATATTTATTTGAAAATTATTCCTATCTGTTAATAATGATTTGTGTGTGTGTGTGTGTGTGTGTGTGTGTGTGTGTGTGTGTGTGTGTGTGTGTGTGTGGTTTTTTTGTGTTTGTGTGTTTGTTTGTTTGTTTTTTTGTGTGTGTGTGTTTGTGTGTGTGTGTTTATGTTTGTTTGTTTGTTTGTTTGTTTATATTGCCTAGTAGTTGTGGTGTGTGTATGTTTATATTGTGTTATAGTTGTGATGTGTTTGTGTGTGTCTTGTGTAGTAGTTATGCTGTCTGATGTGTTTGTGTTCGTCTTGTGTAGTAATTGTGCTGTCTAATATGTTTGTGTTTGTCTTGTGTAGTAGTTCCTCCATTCATATTGGGGGTTAGGCGTAGAGCTGACAACTCTGCACTGTAAAAAGACATGTCAAGAAACAGAAATATAAGGCCATGGATGTTCCCAAGGTAAAATATTCCGGAGGTAAAATAGTCCCCCGTTCGGATCTCCGGGTGGGGACTACTTTGGGAGGTCCCTGGACTAAGGATAAAATCTTCATTAGGAATAAGGATATTAAATTAGGCACCTGGAATGTTCTGAGCCTTTACCGGCCTGGGGCATTTCAGTGTACAGTTAATGAGATAGTGAAGTATAAATTAGATGTAGTAGCTGTCCAGGAAGTTAGGTGGCCAGGAGAAGGGAATTGTAAAACTAAAAATTATAGTTTTTTCTATGGTGGTACTGAAAATCATAATTTTGGAACAGGCTTTTTCATAAATAATAGAATTATCTCGGCTCTTAAAACAGTAGAATTTATTAATGATAGGATATCATATGCAGTTTTACAGGGTAGGTGGTGTAAAATTATTTTAATAAACATACATGCACCAACGGAAGATAAAGATGATAATACTAAAGATGATTTTTATACAGAGTTAGAACAGGTCTTTGATAAATTTTCTCAGTATGATATGAAAATTCTGTTAGGTGACTGTAATGCACAGATTGGCAAAGAAGAGACATTTAAACCCACGATTGGTAAAGAAAGTCTTCATGAATTAAGTAATGATAATGGTATAAGATTGATTACTTTTGCAACCTCAAAGAATTTAATTGTGAAAAGTACCACTTTTAAACATAAAGATATCCATAAATATACCTGGTCTTCTCCAGATGGTAAAACTCATAATCAGATAGATCATATTCTCATTGATAAGAGAAGGCATACTAGTATAATTGACGTTCGTACACATAGAGGTGCTGACTGTGCCAGTGACCATTATTTAGTAATTGCTAAATTAAGAGAAAGACTCTCAGTGATAAATCATAAGCAACAAAATCTAAAAGTTCTAAAATTTGATACAGGAAAGTTTGTTGATGAAAGAATTAAGAAAGATTATCAAATTAAACTGTCAAATAGATTTGATATTTTGCAGGATTTAAATGATGATGAAAATATAAATGAAACAGACGTAAATAAGAATTGGGAGCACATACGTAATGCAATAGAATCAGCAGCTAAAGAAAGTATAGGATACCATAAACCAAGAAAAAGTAAGCCGTGGTTTGATAATGAATGTCATAATCTAATAGAAATAAGAAATCAGGCTAGACGTAGATGGTTAAATAACTCGGATGATACAAATCTAAGCAATTATAATAGAATAAAGCGAGAAGTTAACCGCACGTTTAGAAGTAAAAAAAGAGATTACTTGAAAAGCAAAATTGACGAAATTGAAACAAACAGCAAAAATAAAAATATCAGAGATTTATATAAAGGTGTAAATGAATTTAGAAAGGGATGGCAACCTAAAGTAAACTTGATAAAAGATAAAGACGGTGATTTTCTAGCTGACCCATGCGATATTCTAAATAGATGGAAGAACTACTTTAATGACCTTTTAAATGTCCATGTAGGAGATAAATCAGAAGTAAATGAAGTCCACACAGCAGAACCTTTAGTTCCAGAACCTAACTTGACGGAAGTTAAAGATGCTATTAAAAGGCTAAAGAATAACATAGCACCTGGCATTGATTTAATACCAGCTGAGTTAATTAAATATGGTGGAAATTCATTAATATGTCAAATTCATAAATTAATTTGTTTAATATGGAATAAAGAAGAAATCCCTCAACAGTGGAAAGAATCCATAATTGTTCCTGTGTTTTAAAAAGGTGATAAAATGAACTGCAATAATTACCGTGGAATTTCTCTACTCTCAACAACATACAAAATATTGTCTAACATTATTTTAACAAGACTAACCCCATATGCTAATGAAATTATAGGTGATTATCAATGTGGATTTAAACGTAACAGATCAACTACAGATCAAATTTTTCACATCAGACAGACACTTGAAAAAAAGTGGGAATATAATCAAAATGTCCATCAGCTATTCATTGATTTCAAAAAAGCATATGATTCGGTCAAAAGAGATAAATTATATAATATATTAGTAGAGTTTGGAATACCTCAGAAGCTTGTTAGTATGATAAAAATATGCACCAGTGAAACAGAAAGTAAAATTCGTGTGGGTAATAATATGTCTGACAAATTTACAATTCATGATGGGTTAAAACAAGGAGATGCATTATCTCCATTGCTCTTTAATTTTGCCTTAGAATATGCTGTAAGGAAGGTAAAAGAAACTAAAGAAGGACTAAAATTAAATGGTGTGACTCAGTTGTTAGCATATGCAGATGATGTAGACTTACTGGGGGATGATGTGAATACAATTAAGAATAATGCTAAAATATTTTTCAAAACTGCTAAAGAGATAGGTTTGGAAGTTAACAAAGAGAAAACTAAATATATGCTTACAGGCCGAAACCAAGTGTTAGGTAATAATCAAAATCTAATTATTGATAACAACTCGTTTGAACCAGTTTCCAAATTCAAATACTTAGGAGTAATATTAACAAATGAAAATTATATTAAAGAGGAAATAAAAAGTAGGCTTAATTAAGGAAATGCATGTTACTTCTCTCTTCATAAACTTTTGTCTTCTCGTTTAATATCTAAGAAACTAAAAGTTAAAATATACAAAACAGTAATTTTGCCTGTAGTATTATATGGGTGTGAAACTTGGTCCCTTACATTGAAAGAGGAACATAAATTGAGAGTATTTGAAAATAAAATCCTTAGGAAAATCTTTGGACCTAAAAGGGATGAGGAGACAGGTGAGTGGAGAAGGTTACATAGTTTAGAACTACATAATTTGTACTCATGTCCAGATATTATTAGAATAATTAAATCAAGAAGACTTAGGTGGGCAGGACATGTGGCACGAATGGGAGAGGAAAGAGGAGTTTACAGGATTCTTGTTGGGAAACCTGATGGTAAGAGACCTGTAGGAAGGCCAAGACGAAGATGGAGGGACAACGTTGAGATGGACCTAAAGGAAATCGGTAGGGATGGAAAAGAGTATATAGAACTTGCTCAAGATAGGAACAGATGGAAGGCCTGTGTTGCTGCAGCCATGAACCTTCGGGTTTAAGAAGGCTAGAGAGTTAGTTAGTTAGTAATAATGAATATCATTATGATATTGAAATAATACATTGGTACGGTGTGTACATTCTTTTTCTTAATTTTTAGAATTTCTATAATTTGATGATAAAATAAAATATACTTTGAGCGAACAATTTCAAGTTTATTTTGAATTGCATTTATAATTTTTGGCTCTAAGTTTGCTAGAAAATTTGGAATATCTGTATCTTCGGTATTTATGTCTGAAGTGGTATATATTTTTGTACACAAAATTTCTTCTTTTTGGTTATTATTTTTTTTTTATATAATTTGTATATATATAATTATATATATTTTTTAAAAAAATTAAGAAACAAAAATTTCTTTAGTTCATATATATTTAATTTTGTTTTTTTAAAAAATATTTGGTTTTATATATTCTTTTTTTAAAAAAATGTTAAAATAATTTATACTCAATAAAAAAATTATTATAAATTTTATATGTTATTAGCATTATACACTTTGAAGTGCATATATATTTTTATAAATATAGCATTTTGCTTTTCTTTAAAAAAATACAGACATGTACATTTTTCAGACGTACATGATTTCAGAATATATATATAATTGGAAGAAATAATTATATATATATACTGACACTGGTAATAACCTTTTATCAGTATCTACATTTTCAATTGTAGATACACACACATGCACTGTACAGCAAGTACTGTACACATCTATTTTCTTTCTAAAAATGTGATAATTGTTTGAGTTTTGAGTTTGAGTTGGTGTTTTAAGTCCACTTTATGCACAGTAAGGCTAATCGGGACTGGACCTACAGTTTAAAGTGGAATCCGAACCACTTGTGCCTCCACCGGGTATCGAACCCGGGACCCCTTGATTACAAGGCAATGACGCTACCACTGCGCCATGGGGAAGGCCCTGAAATGTGATAATTGTAAATGCTTGCTTGAAATATGGTGATTTTGCCCTGTAGACTATAGAAATTGTGAAATTCATACTATAAAAAAAAATATTAAAATTCAGGTGTTTTGGCCTTTATTAAAAATAAATATTTTTCAGACTATAAAAATGGTAAAATTTGGGTTTTTTGGATAATTTTCGCTTTGGAGATTAGCATAAAAACAGGGTAAAATAAATAAATAAAAAAAAATGTTCTGGAGTCGCCCACTTCTTTCATCTCAATATATAAGATACAGATGTAGTTTACCGTATGTATCTTGAATGTAGGTCATGTGAGGCAGACGCTAAAAGTGCCTCGTCACAGATTTCCATAGCTACACCACCTTTTGCATTGGTAGAACATAATGCTTGGCCTGCATTCCATTTCAAATGAATGTCTAAGAAAGAGGGTGAAGAAACTAATTGATACACCAATTGCCTAATTATTAAATGCTTATTTTCAGTGTCTTTTGGTGGAACTGCATGCTTGTTCTTAGGCGGGAGCTTGATTTCTGTTTTTGAACTTGTGTTCCTTATTGGCATAAATATTGCTGCTGTGATCACAAAGGAAAGGAAAAAGCAATCCAACCAAAAATGCTTTACGAGAAATACCAGTGGATGTTTCAAACATACACAAATGAGGCGAACTATTCAATATTCACCAAGAGTTGGCAGACAACGTCCTAGGAATCTGGGAGAAGGACATTTGCAAGTAGACCTGTAAGTTACATGTAACAAGTTGGAGATGTATGTTATATTTGCTATATTCTACATTGAGTATTAACATGAACATTAACATATCCGCTGTTTGTCGTACACATATTTTTTTTAACGAAATACTGATTAGGATCATTTGTACAATAACACATTCGTATTTGAATACGATTTAATTACATATGTTTTATCTCGTTAAATTTATATTTTGAAAAGCCAAGTTGGGTTATCTAATATTCTCCAAATTCCATTTAAAGACAAACGGACAGAAAAATATCCATTTTGGCTCTGCATATTAGATATGTAAATCTAGTGAATTTTATGTTCCCATGTTTAACAGTCTCGAAAAAACTTATTTTACATTTTTTTAATAGTTTTTCGTCGATGATATATATGTAGCATGGTTTCCACATAAGGCTATTGTGATAAATTTTTGACCAGTTCCAAGTCTCTATCCAAGTGAAAAAAAGATGCATGCAGGACGCAAACACCTTAAATCTTAGAAACACAAAAGCTACTGTAGACAACTGTAACTTTTATTTTGTCTACATGAAACCTGCAGATTTATTGATTTATCGTTACTGTTTTTTCACATAATTTCCTAAAACTATGTACTGAATCTCTCAAAGTGTCCTCCATGGGAAAGGGTATACGTCTGTATTAGAGACCATTAGGAACAAGAAATTTTTCCCAGCACTCCTACAGGAGGGAAAACGACGTTTTTCAGGACTTGGTTCTTTCAGTATTACTCTGTATACGTATAATCATGTGTAATTTCCTATATTTTTTTTATTGATAGGATCAATTTAAATAAATAATAATGTACTATGAAAGCTGGTTATCCATTTACATATTTTGCAAATTATTTTTGTTATATTTTAGTTCAAATCAATATGAATTTGTAAAATATATTCTGTAAAACATGTGTTATTATTTTCAGGAAATCGATTAGAAATAATGGAGCAATGATCGTTGAAGGTATATTTCAATCGTTCAGTTTGGCTTTGAAGGAATACCTTTCACTTTCATCCATTTGCGGTGTACAGTGTCTGAAGCGTGCTCCCAACAGTAGAGTCATGTATGTATCTAAATATTACCTAGGTAAATTTAAAATGTAGGTGGTTAACAGGAATTTAGAGGAGCTGACCGGGAGTTTCCCGGAATCGAACTTACGCTCCAGAAATTGCGAGATTTCGTATTATTATTTTTCTTAGTTACATTTTATGATATTTAATTTTGAAGAATTTTGTTAATAGTGTTACGGCTTCGATAGAGTCTGTGTATCTGAATGTTGATTTTGTTTTGTTTACTTACAAATTGTGGTTGCTAGGTTGTTTTGACCAACTTGATTCAATTTTGCAGTAGCAAGACCACACAAACAGATGATAGCTGATATTCAGGACATTACTCTTTAGAACATTTTAATCTAAAGAGTTTGAAGGCTGTATAGAAATCTCCAGAATTGCCTTTTCCTTCCAGAGTAAAATGTCTATAGATCTTATTGGGTCATTGATCAGATCCCAAGTTCAAATTACAATAGTTGACACCATGTAAACGTGAAGTATATTAGGTATATTCACTAAGAAAGGCAAATACAGGGTGTTCTTTGCTTCTCATAAATATTTAACTTTTTTAAAAAGGAAACTCCTCCAGTGGCTTCACGTATACACTTCATTATTGAAAGTCTTGTATAGGACATCATCTGCTGACAAAGATTCCTATAACTGACTAATACGGTATAACGGTTCGAGTCATATTGCCTGACTAAGTTTCCGACCAAACGAGATACGTTAAGGACAGAACATGCATTCTAGCTATAACTGAAGAACCTTGAGTCGCACGACGTACCCTGATTTAGCTAACATTATGGGCTGTAAACGTTAACGTATAATAAATGCAAGAAAATCTCAAACATACGTGACGTGAGATTTTTGTCGAACTCGAAACTCTAGTCCAAGATCGCAAGAAGACCACGGAAGCTGTAGGCCCTCGAAATCTGCGAGTATGCTCGTATGTGTGGAGTACATGAATGGGTAGGATATATTACGACTTGCCAATGTTGTAGATGTTCATAAAGTTTAAAAGTGTAAGTAGAAAAGGTTATGTATTTTTGTCACGCTGAATAAATATATTTTACGACCATATAGTGCTTTGTAATCCGAAAACACTTTTAATATAACGAACGTTTATTGGCAAGAATTCGAATGAGGTTTATTGTTACGGCAATTACGTTAGTAAGTTTCATAGACTACACGTATTAGACAATAATTATTATATGGCTAAATTCCACTTGTAAACTTATCGTTCGATCTTATAATTCGAAGCATGACATATTCAAGTTTAAGTTAAAGTTTATGAAAGTACCCCAGTGTTCAATTACTATTTTCCTTGACGCAAACACACTACTCTATCTTGAAAGACAATCTGAAGTATTAATTCTGAAACAATGAGCTGAGTCAGTTCCGTTAGAAGTTTATATTATAGATTACATTGGAGATGAAAAGAAACGTAAAGGCATGGTGTGACCACGTTACCTTCAAGGGCTAATGATTAAATACAGAACAATTACAGGCAGAAATAAATAGACGATTAAAATTTGGCGCCATACCGACATTTCTGTAGGTGACGTGGTGAAACGCACATCCCTGGGTAGAGCAGAGCTGTTTATAGCACGAATCACACACCAGGAGATCTCTTGCTGACAATGGATACAGTAGTCCTGAATTATGAAACCTAATTCAATATTCTTTGGCGTGTCAGAACCTTTCCGTTCCTACCAATGTCAAAATGTCGTTGAAAACCACGCTGCATTACAGTATCGTGTGACTAGCACAAAAGTTACAATGTTATGTTATGTTGAGTTACGGTGATTTTATGATGTGAATTCATGATCGTACATGTTCAAAAAGAAACATCTGACTATCGAATATAGTAAACAGTTTGTAAAAAGTTATGTATCATGTATAAGTGATGAATACAGAAATATTATTATTGGAATCTAGTTTTATATTGACAAATGTAAGTCATTGTTTCTAAACAACGTTCCACAGAAAACGCTCGATGCTCTTCCAACCAATGCTACATGACGACTGAAGGCTTTAAACCTCTCTATTGAGGGATGTGTGTAAGGTTCCCGGATGGCGCAGTGGTAGCGTCGCCGCCTTGTAATCAAGAGGTCGAGAATTTCTATACCCGGTGTTCTTTACCACTAGTGGCCTCCCGATTGCTCACTGGCAGCAGATTCGTCGTCTTGTAATCAAATGGTCCCGGGTTCGATGCCCTGTGGAAGAACATAGTGGTTCGGATCCCACTTTAAACTGTAGGTCCAGTCCCGATTAGCCTTACTGTGCATAAAGTGGACTTAAAACACCAACTCAATCGATCAATCAGGGATGTGTGTTTCACCTATGGCGTCAAAAATTAAATCGTTTAATTGTTTCTGCCCACCCTGTATTAGTATTGTGAGCATGAATTACCACGAAATCAAAGTTCTCTAGTTCTTGATGAAAATATATCATTTTCAGGATATTCTGGCTCTGCATATTATTAACATTTGCTGGTGTAACTTACATGATAGCAAACAACTTGACTACACCGTGATTGAAGGTTCGGTTAAATCAGTGATAGATACAGGCACTTCAATGATTAACAAAACAACTGCGGGACTAGCTATCTGTGGCGAATATCATAGTGACCAAAGGTACGTTTTCACTAGACAATATGTGTTCACTGGCGTATTCTGAAATTTGACCTGATTTACCGCATCTATTCTTAATTGTTGTATGTATTTATTATACACCCCATGTAGATTAATTAAATGTAAGAAAAATGAAACACCAATGGGTCATTGCACGTGAAATCACTCAATTGAAACACAAAATGTTGCTTCATAGTCACGGATTTGCTTCCAATTTTTTTTTACTGATAGATACTTGATCCAATTTTACAAATATGTAATATTAGACCTGTTCAACAAATATATTGAAAGAAGTCTAGTTCTCAGTTGCAGACTCGAGTCTATTCCAGGTTGTAGAAATAAGCTAGTGAGAAACAGCAGGTATGTTGCAAGATTGCTGAAGACTTTTAAGACAAAATTTCAAGTTAGTTTGTTGGAGTGTGACACGTCCTTTCCCATTGCACAAATATTTATTGTTAATATCTATTGTTATTAATTATCTTTTCTTGTGCAAATGTTTATTGTTTTTGTAATATCAATTACTGTAATTTACCTATCACTGATAATGTCAGGATAGTGACTAACCTGTATATAATTATCTTGTTAAGACCTGTTACCATGGGAATTACGAGTGTCTTTTGGTCTTGACTTCGAAGTTCGGGCTTCGAGTTTTAAAGAGTGGTTAAGTTAATTGTAAGAAGCTGTTATTTCTTTGACTGAAGTGGATTTTATGCACATAAGTATTTATTTTGCTAAGACGTAAAATATAATTCTTTTCTCTTAGCGAAAACTTGACTTTGATTTGTTTTGACCAACGAACGAAGAGAGATATTACCCCATACCCTGAGAGGCATCACGTGTATGCTTTCGAGTCTTTCATGTGAACTTATTATTTGTTCTTTTAGTTAAATCATGTTCTTTTGACTAAAGAACGTTTCAATATTTTGGCGCAAAAACGCGGGGCCCGAAATCTGTTGTTTCGTAAGTGGTGTTCATTTTTGTGTGTTCGTGAAGAAGTAGTATAAAAGTATATAGGATGAGGACCACTTACAAGTGTAGAAAAGGAGAGGCTATTTGATTGAACAATCCGATTTGCTTACACTTTAAACAATGCCAAGAGGGGCCTATACCCCAATTCTTCCAGTGTGATATGCTCTTAATTTTAAGAATTTTGAATTCTAGTGTAGAAAGGGTGAAGCCCCTCAGACAGATTTGCTTATACTTAAAACTATGCCAAGTTCCCATATGATCTTATTGCTTATAGTGTGTTTTTCTGTCAAAATCCCAGGAATTGAATTCTAGTGTAGAAATGGTGATCCCCCCCCTCAGATTGATTCTGCCATGTATATTAATATAAAGCTTATAGCTACTGGGTTCTGAGGCCCAGTGGAGTGTGGTGCATAGCCCCATGGTTTTTGTTGCCTTGTAATCGGGAGGCTCGGGTTTGAATCCTGATAAAATGTGAAGCCTCTCCTGATGGCAAAATGTTAATATTGTTGCCTTGTAATCGGGAGGCTCGGGTTTGAATCCTGATAAAATGTGTAAGATTGAAATACATGTTGCAAAATAATATCTCCATATGTGAGATTTTGAGAATAATTATTCCTAGTTGATATACAACTCCCAGATCTGAAAACCTGGTAAAAGTGTTTTACAACAATATATTGTACAAAAATTGAATTTCTCAGTTTCCTTATTTTCTCATGTTTTATAACCACTCGTTCAATACAATAGGAGAAGAGCAGGTAAGCATAATTAATTGTTTGCATGTTTTGCCGGCACGCAAGAGATATAATCTACATAGCTAGAAGGGAACATTAATGATTTTTCTGTGCGATTCACTGAAGAGGCCATTAATCTTTCTGTGCGACATGTAAAAGTGTAACAAAGATTATTGAGATAAAGATACACATTTTCTGACACAGTGGCAATGAACTGCCTTTCATGCTGAAACCAATTCTTATTCTGATAATACGAGCATAGGCAAAGACTTAGAAAATATTATGGCAGTTCAAAATCCAATTTTGTCTGTATTAGGGTCTCAGAACCCAGTAAAATGTGGATATATTCCATATGGAGAAGTGTTAATATTGTTGCTTTGTAAGCAAGAGGCTCGGGTTTGAGTCCTGATAAAATATGTAAGATTGAAATACATACAACAAAATAATATGCCCACACATGAGATATTTACTGCTAGCTGATATACAGTTGAGGTTTCAAAGCTGGTAGAGTGTCTGGGCCTCTCTGACAGCAAAGTGTTGGTATTATTGCTTTGTAATCAAGGGGCTTTTGTGTTTGAATCGGCCCTCTAGAATTGCTCCGTGACTCTCTCATTTCTTGCATCATAAACATATGATTTTTCACCTATGAGAATAACACTACATATGGTGTCATCAGGTAATGCCTCATGGAATTCACAGATAATTTTAATGTTTGTCCTGTCATTCACCACAACTTGTTTTCTTTTTGAAGTGTTGATTACAAACATGGGTCTCTGTGCTTTGAATTCATCTGGTGTGTAATACATGTCAGTATTGCCAGTAGTGACCCGTTTGAAGGATGTAAATGCCTCATATAATTTAAGGAAATCATTCTTGGACATGTCTAAATTGTAATTTTCTCTAGGGAATACCTCATTTCTGCCATTTTTAAGATATATGTTCTTGATGTTGCAGTTATCAAATCTGCTTGAATTTTTTTCCTGGTTGTTGTGTCTTCCAGTCTGAAACAGTACCACCACAAAATCCGGCATGTCATATTGTATACTGGAGAATGAATTTGTAGCATCAAACTCATAATATGTGCCAGATGCGGGCTTCTGTACGCATTGATATGTATAAAATTGTAGAAGAATCTGTGGATTTTTTATTATATCAGCTTTGTATTTAAGAGCATAACTGGCCTCATATTCAACAACTGGGATTCTTAGCTCCATAGTCTGAATAATGCATTTGCCTGCATCAGGTAGGGTATTAGGCAGAGCTTCTCCTGTAGAGTTTAATGTGCTGTACCTCATCAAAGCATTATTATCATTGGCAGCTCTTCTAAATGTAATTCTTAAACCACCCTTCCACATAATATCTTTGTAATCTGAGAAGAATCCTGGCAATAGGCGCATGGGGAACAGCACTGTGTGGTTCTTAGATAATATCTTATCACCAGCCTCAAATCCGCCTATTTTGTAGTAAGAAGCCTCGGTTTTGGATAATTTTAATGTGGCCAAAGCTGTGGAGGTAATGCCGGGATAATCTATTCTGTTTATAACAACACCATGCTTTCTGATCTCAATTTCAGAGAACAGATGCGGCACAAAATTATCCACCAATCTTATATTTGAATTTGCCGGATAATCTGTTCCATCGAACTTTACAACATCAAATTTGATGTATAGATCTGCTCTGTGGGGGTGTATAAAGCCATCCCCTTCATCAAGATCAACCTCAATCTCTGTGTTGGGTTGATTTAAATTTGCAAATGTCCTCCTGTTTGGGGGGAATGATTGTAGCTCATAACTCTCAATATTTTCCATTGTATGTATTTTTATTTAAATGTTAATCTCTATGATAGCAGTTGTTGTGGCTCCAGCAAAATCAACTAATTCTTCTTGTTCATTAGTGACCATCAATTCAATGTTATCTATTCTATTATGGCACACAGGAAAATATAATGTTGGGGATGGATTGTAGATGATTGGCTCCATGAATTCGGAATTAGGTTTGAATGTTGCAATGATGCCGGTTTGTTTGTGAGTGCCTATGCCATTTGATTTGGTGATCATACCCTCGGCCACATTACAGTGAATATTCAGAGTCTCTATGGCTAAGAATTTAGGTATATTAATAGCAGTGTGTTTGAAGCCTGGTTCAAGTTTTGTGTTGTTCTCAAAGCCTAACAGCTCTCCTATAGTACCCAGATCCACTGTTTCTGTAGCAGATACAATCTCTACTCTGTGAGTGACAGAATTTTGACTTAACACTACACCTCTGGGTAATTGAGCATTTAGAGTGGATAGATTATATTGCCCTGGAGTGATGACAATTTTTTGATCCCCTACTGCAATTGTATTGTTGTGGTGTGTAATATTAGGGATCAAGTACATGCCATAAAATGCTCTGAGAGCTATTGTTTTGGGATACACTATATCATCATGCAATTTGAGTTTCAATATTGAATTTTGGCTGGTGAGATGGAATACCCCCATGATGTTTTAAATACCACAAGGCCTTTTGAAAATCTTCAATTGATGGTTTATTTATTTGAGACATATATCTAAGAACTGATAAACACAAATGTCCGCAATTAACATCTTTGAAATTTTGAACACGGGCATTATTGTAATAAAGATTAGGTGATTTTAGATATTTTACTAAATTTTCAGGTGGAACACCTCCAAATGAATCAAACACAAATGCCTCATTTTTTAAATATTTAAGATAACAAATCCAGTGAGTGCCCTGATTTTTGAACTTATCCAAATTAACAATGCCACACTCTTTGTTGAGTGGTTGTTCTGGCAAAGAATCAGACATGTACACTCCTCTAAAATTTTTGATGCCCAGTGGCTTGATTAAAGCTTCAATATCTTGGTTTGTAAGCGACTCTTGTTTTTTTTAAACTTATTCATGGCTCTTTTAACACGTTTGCCTTGTTTCTCCATGGCCAGGTTATGGCGCTTTATTTCATCTAATTCTGCCTTATTTTTCTTGGCATCTATTACTGTTTTTGCTATGGCAGCTGATCCCCCAGCCAAGCACCCAACAGGCCCGAGAGCTGCTAAGATGGCAGGGATAGTAAATATGAATCCCCCCACATGTGATTTTTTTCTTGATTGCTGTAATTTTTTTAATTGGGGGGTACTAAGCAACAATTTCAGACCATGGCCCTTTGCAAAGCAAGAGCTTTTTTTCTTGTGCTGCTTTTTGGTCAAAAGACTGTCAATAGTTTTAAGAGATTTAAGACCTGCATAAGGTATTTGATACATAACACCCTTGGCCTTCATTCTAGGTTTATTATATACATATTCACAGCCCCCACCCCAGTTTTTGTTTGGTGCTCATAGCTATGGTGGTTCCCAATGCTGCTATTTTTTCACTCAAAGAAGCATCTTTGCTTACAAATCTACCAAATGCAGCCTCTTCTAATTTCTTGTCTGCAACATGTCTCTTGTCAAGATCAGAATGTGTGTTGTATGCTATGTCATGGTCTCTACAAGCAGCATCTAGGGGATTTACACCAGGATCCCCTCTGTTTAATCTATGATCCAGTTTTGTGCCTGGACCAAAATACTGATAGCCTGGAATATGTAGTTCAAATGGCAGCTTGTTTATAATGTCATTAACCTGGCCCCGACCCTCAGAAATATTCCAAAATTTAGTGGGTAGAGTATTAATAACTTTTATGAGATATCCAATGCCCTTAGTGTCATTCACTATAAAATTAGACAATTTTGTGCTTATCATGTCCATAATTCCAACCTTTTCATTGTAAAAATTGTGGTTCCCAGCATTTTCCTCCCCAGCTATCACCAATAACCTATCTACAAGTTTCCTGACATCATCAACCCACACAAATTCTTTGGGCAGGGTGTTGTATTGTTTGATTCCACTACCTGTCTTGATCTGTGACCATATGGGCTTGATTAAATTATTGTATTTTGCCCCACTGCTAGACTTGACTCTTTTTTGTGTGGGATCATTGTTCTGGTATAGAGCATCTGATTTTATTAATATTTCTTTGTAATGTTCATAATCTTGATCTGTATAGCTGCCAGGCCTTTTCCTAGTCATCAGTTCCCACAACCCAGGTGTGCCGGGGTACTTAACAAAAGCACCTTTTTCTCCGAGACGAGATTCTGAATAAACAATCAGATCATCTCCCATAAATGTTACTCTGAAATTGCCAATTCTATGTATGATGCTACCATCACGCTCTGTGTCAGCATATAAGCCAAAGACCTCATCTTTGTTGTCTTTAGGTGTGGTTAAATATTTTTGAGCAAGAAGACCCAATTCAATAGGATCCAGAGTAGCTTCAATTCTTCGAGGAGCAACAGGACTAGGTGTATGAATACTGGAAAGTGGGGTGATTGGATAATGTAATATGTTCCTTGCAGCTACAGGTACAAGCTCTGTGATCAAATTTTGATTTTGCTCTGTAACGGTTTTGATATTTTTACCTAATTCAGTAATAGCATCAATGATAGGCTGTTCTGTTTGTTTGTGTTGTTCATAGATTCCCCGGTTCTGTGATTTCCATCCCTTAAATCTTTTTACAAGATAATCTCTTAACTTAAGATCATCAATGATTGGCCTTTTCATGTTTATTTATTTATATTTCAATGTCTAGAAAATTGTTGATTTTATTTCTGTATTTGCCACTATTGGGTGTTCTTGTCATATCAATTGTGACAAACCCATAACTGTCCTGGTTCCAGCACCCACTGCAAAACTTAGAAAAATCATTGTAGCTCAAGTCCCCACCTACATATTCATCATGTATGTGTTTGAGGTTGGTATGATCTTGATGAAACACACATATAAAATTGCTGTTGTCTCGGATCAGCTGCTTCGGTATTTTAGAAAAAGTCTGTGCCAGGTAGAAACAATCAATGTTTTTGTGTCGGCTCTGTGTAAAGAAATTTCTAACCTTGTTTTGATTATCCAGTATAATGTCATCAAACACAACAACAAAATTATCGAAACATTCATGGAGTGGCTTAACATCTGGTTCAAAAGTGGCTATATCCAATCCATCATATAGCTTCATCAGCTGCTGATATTTTAATTGTTCCAAGCTCTTAGAAAAGACATACAAGTCTAACCAGTTGGGTGCCAATAAAAAGTTATCAACCATTAGTGTAGTTTTACCACAAGCAGATGGCCCAACAATAAGACACCTAATATTATCAGGCAGCAAGTTGCCATTTCTCTTATTCTGCTGTTCAGGTTCTGGCAGCCTTTTTATAACATCCCAGGTGCTCATATTATTATTTTGTTTGCATCGATCCAGCTATGTTCTGGAAGTCCTAGCCATTTGACAAATAACTTGTTGCCTTTTCTGCGGATAATTTTTTCTATGAGATATGTGTCAGGCTGTTTAGTTTTGCTGAGTTCTTCTTCATAGAACCTGCCTTTGAGAATTTCTCCTCGGTGATCTTTTATTATATATGTGTTAAGGGTCCCGGGTTTAACTTGAACCACTGTAAATAATTCAGTGCTCCAGTTTCTTGTAAAGCCTCTTTTGAATAAGTGCTTATATTTGCTGATTCTTACTTGATCACCCACCCTGTATTTGGCCTTTCTTGTTGTTGGCTGGTATCTAGGATAATAAACAGTCCTGATTAATTTTTGCTCATCAGATGAAGTTACTTCAGAGGGCTTCATGTTGATTGTGGAATGGACCGAGTTGTTATATTTATGTAGAAGTTCTGGAAGAATATTAATCCATTTATAATTACCTTGGAGTGTAAATTGTTTATACATAAGATTTTTTAAGGTTCTGTTGAATCTCTCTACAATGGAGGCCTTGAGATCACTGTAACTCGAATAATGTTGTATTGCCTGGCTTTTAATAAATTGTTGAAACACTGAATTATAAAATTCTTTGCCATTATCTGTTTGCAAATAGCGCGGTGATCTTCCACTCTGATTGATGATTGTTCTGATGGCTTCTGTAACACATGTTCCAGTCTTGGATTTGAGTGGCACAGCCCAGGCAAATTTTGAAAATGTGTCTATCACAGTGAGTAGATACTTGTAGCCCTTGTTGATTTTGTCTAAGTTTTTCAACTTTCCACTTGCCATTTCAATCAAGTCGCTCTGCCATAAATCATCTATGCCTTTTGTGACTACTGGGAGTCTCTTATAATTATGTCGGGCTTGTCTGTGTAATTCATCAGCAATAATTTGTCTAGACATAATATGAAAACAAGAATATTGCAACTATGGGATGTTCAGCAGCTGATACTACGGGCTTTTCTAAATATAATTTGTCCCCTATTTGTATTTTAAATTCCAGAGATCCATCATCTTCAACATATGCTGTTTCTAATGTGTTGGGATCTGTAAAATCCTCCAATTCTACACTGGTGATTTTTCTTTGTTATCAGCATTTGTTATTGATAAGGTGGGGTAGTGGTGTGCCTGTGGTTGAAGCCAATATTTGATTTTGATTGGTCTCAATGTGCCCCCAACAAAAAACTGGTAATAAAATTGTGCAGGGGACAGCATATATATTTTGCCACCTGGTGTAAATGGTGAATCATATTCTTTGTTGGGGATGCTGTACAATTCAAGAATTACTGTATGTTTTGGATTCTCAATTATGCCTGTTATTTCTTTTTCTGCTGTAAGCAATCTGCTTGTTACAGATTCAAGGTGCTCATTGATGGTCCTAACAACATCATCATGGCCTGGCTTGATTTTTATGTCCACAACAAGTTTCTTGTATTGTTGCACAATCTCTTGAAGCTGGGTGGCAAAAACAGACAGAGCATTTGCTTGATTGGATTCCATGGTCCCTAGCTGTTGCTTGATATTAGCTACAATTTGTTGCAAATTTTCAACAACTGCCAATTTTGAATTTTGAGCAGTAAGATCATGGACCTGTCTTCTGATATCCTCAAACAGGGCATGCAGTTCATTAATATGTTGATTTGTTGGTAGAGTGGCCACTGTCTGAGTGAGATGTTTGATCTCTGCTTGGATATTCTTGATATCTTCTGATTTCAATATCCTATTCACTGCCCTCTTAATATTTTTAAGTTCCTGTGATGTAGGAAGATTTGATACTGTATTTTGCAAAAATTCAAGTGCCAATTTCACATTGTTTAATTCAGAAGCATCAGCCACATTTTGCATAGCATTTTGGAGCAGGGCTATATCTGCCTGAGTGGGTGTGGATTGTTGTAAAATTTCAAGTTTTGTTTGGATATCATCGATCAAGTGATGAAAATGAGATAGTTCAGATTCAGTGTTGAGGTTTTCAAGCTTTGTGATTTGGTGCTGGACACTGACAAGTGTATCTACAATCCCAGGCAATCGGGATTCTAGTACATTTGCCAAATCACTTTGCACTGCTGCTATTGTACCTTCAAGATGGGTTATGGAACTTTGAATTTTTCCAAAATCTTCATATGTTTCAAGTTGCAGCTTAATATTTGCTACACTCCGAGTTATTGCATTCAAAGCATCAGAAGATGGCAAATTGTTCATAAAATTTTCAAGTGTCTCAATTTTTTCTTTAACCTCGGCTATGGCATTGTTCAAGGGGTCCAGATTAGGTATTTGGAGTGATTGAATCTGTTCTTTTAGAGTGGAAATCACTAGATCAAAATCTTCTTGTGATTTTATGCTTTTGACAATTGTTTGGAGCTGTGTCTGGACATTATTTATTTGCTCTTCCAATTGCTGTTTCAATTGCACAGAGTTGGTGGCCTGGTTCTTAAATTTGGCTTGAAGAGCTGCTACAGCTTCTTCTAAACTTTGAAAATTATCTAATGTTGCCAGATCAGTATATTTTTGAAGCAACAATTTGAGTTCAGAATCAATTTTAAGAAGAGGGTCCATGCATTGTGATTGCAAATTTGTAATTTCTAATTGAAGACTGGCATTGAGTGTAGTTTGTAAAGCTTGTAAATCACTTCTTAATTTCTTGACTCTAACATCAAGCATCAGAATCTCATCACTGTGATCTTCATGTCTTGTATGGCCAAATATATCATTAGGCATTTTTGTTTTAGTGGTTATTTATTATAGAGTATCTGATTCTTAATTCTATAAAAAAGGGTATAAGCTTGTCATATGACCCAGGGACCTCAATATATAAGCAGTCACCAGCAGAAACAGTATAAACAGTGCCAGAAATCATGTTTGAGTGCTTAATTCTGTAAATATTTCTCCCTATTGAAATCTTGACATTGCCCTCAGGGGTTGTAATAAATTGCAATTGCCCACCTACAGGTAATTGGTAATGATTTAAATTATTGTTAAATATGTATAATGTTTTGCCTGTTTCATCATCAATATCTGTAAGTATGCTGTTCAGATGAATAATTAAGAAACCACTCAGTTTAGATATTATATCAGAAGAGGGTTGTGGTGTTGGCAGCTCCATAATAGCCTGTTTTTTGAACCCAAATAAGTTCATAGGCATGTTTATTTATTTCAAATCATGCTCTGTAATTGGGCATTGATCACCATTTTTCAAATCACAATGCCCCCAAGGTAAAGTATGTATGCCACATGATAAAATGCATCTCTTATCATCATGTGGGTCCAGGGCCACTTTTCTTACAATATTTGAAGTCAATAAGTGATCCTCACTCTGAATTCTATTTTCTGATGTTTTGATTAAATTCTGGGATTTGAGGCAATTTTCATAATCTTCAAATACAAGCTCTTTTTCAACAGTCACTCTGCCAATACCCTTGGCCTTTTTGGCAACAGCGCCACTACATGTTTCAAAAGTGTACATCTTGGCACTTAACCCAGCAAATTTCACAATAACATCACCAAGTGTCTCATCTTTTAACTTGCCAGGCACCTTTTTGTTGTGGGGTTGAATTATTGTATGTTCACTGGCATCAAAATATTTAAACAATTCAGGCTGTGCTATATCTTGATAAACATCTTCTGTTTTAATATCAAGAATAAAACTATCCGTGTCCATGTACATCAATTTTATATTATCACCATAAAAAGGTTTCAACACATCATAATACAATATTAACATATGTAATTTGGCCAATTCCAATATCACAGCCCCTACATAAATAGGTTTATCAAACTTAATTTTTGTTTTCTTCATGTTGAAAAGTGCCATGTGCTCATCATAAATTCTTCTATAATTGAAATTAGGCTTTGCAACCAATTTTTTGCTCAGGCTGGGGTCAGTAATTATTTTAACATCGGTATGTTTTCTGACATTTTCAATTGTTTTGCCATACACTGAATTCACCATCAATTTAAACAAGCCCTTATCAAATTGGCTCTTTGCAGATGTTCGAAGCTCTGTATTTGTATCAATGTATGGTTTCAACCATTCTGAGTGCCTGAACCTCAAAACTTTTCCAATTTTGGTCACTTGAACACCATGATTCATCAGGAACTGGAGGTTTTTGTAATATATGACATAGCCTTGTTTCGGCTCCAGTGTCATCATGAGCTTCTTCTGTTTAGAGCCAGGTGAGCACTGAACCTCGGGAATTGGGGGCAGATCAGAAAATTTATTGTGCAAATCATCAGGAATTGTCAGATTAACCTCTAAGAGCAGGCCATAGTTACTGTCATCAAAATCCTTAAGATCTTCAATATTGAAATCTTCAACCCATTCAAGCCCTGAATATGGCAGTTTTTGCATCATGGCATGACCATAGAGGCTATTGGCATCTACATACACTATATAATTTGATGGCCGTGCTGGATCATAATTGGGAATATATTTGTTATTTGCTCTGGCATATCTCTGGGAACATTGCACCATCCCTCCTCTTATACATTTCTCCATAAACAGATACGTATCTTGATCTTGGATCAGATACAATGGCTTTTTGGTGTTGAAAAACATTGCGGCCCATGCTAGGCCCGAAGCACTGAAAAAATATATTGGATCCAGTCTATAATTTTGCATGGAAGATTTTCTGAATGCCTGAAGTATATCAGCTAAGAGGGTGACATCAAGTTTTAAATATGCCATGTGATAATCACCAAATGTCTGGCAATTTAAATTGTTCCACATCAATTGGGCATGGTGATAATCTTCATCAGTGATTCCAGATCCTCTGATTTTGCTGTAAAACTCTTCTTGTGGTGGCAGGGAACACTCATCAAATTTAGAAAAATCTGTAACATAGTCATATGGATATACACCCTTCCGCCTAATTAATTTCAGGTCCTGATTTGGAAACAAGGCACGTGTGATTTTGAATTGATCATCAGATAATTGAGTGGCCAGTGTAGCCAGGCTAGCAGATAAAATTCTGTAAGAATCAAGAAATCTTATGTGAATAGGAACACCATTAACTTTAATTATTTTGCTAATAGATATATATTTCTCATCATTTTCAGCTAAAATATTTAAATTATGCTTCTCAAACCCCTCGTATCTGATCAAATGATGGAAATCATAATTGGATGCACCATGGCAAAATATGGGGACAAATCTTGGTCTCTTGATCTTAATATTACAGCTATTACACAGGGCCATTTTAAATTTACCATCTGTATGAGAATGGTGTTTCACCTTGATATTTATATCTGAAAATTCAGAATCACATACCGGGCATTTTTCTGCATTGTTGAAATCTTCAATCTGTTTCTCTGTTAAAGGCAACATGGGCTTTGATTTTAATAAAATATTAGATGCTATGTCACGGCACTCATTTTCTATTCTATGTGCAAATATTTTGATGGCATCTGGTCCCATGTATAAGTGCGGCTCACTAGCTACACCATCCCGTATAACTATATAACAAAAGCTGGAAGGTTCATGTAGCTGGTATGGTGTAATTGAAGATTCTTCAGGATCTGGATTGCAGAATGCAAGAGGTTTGAGATTCGATTCAAAATCACAGACAATATATGCTGGGTGTTCCGACAAGGCTTCAAACTTTTTGAATTTGCAATTTTCACTTGGATTGGGCATCACCATATGAACAGGTTTATGGTTGCCACTGTATTTCAGATGCTCAATTAACTTGTTTTTGGCAATTTCTGCATTCACTTTACAAACCCCTTTTATTATTGTTTTACCATCAAATACACATAAACATCTTCTGCACAACTTGAATATTGTATTGGATTTGTCTAGTTGTGTTCTCACTAAAGCTTCAAGATTATGTATCAGAGTGTAATGATATTTGCCATCCCCTTCAATTAAGAGCAGATCAATCGGAACAGCAGAATCATCATCAAATGTACTGATTCTGAGAGGTTCTATCAAGCAATTGCCACGGCCAGTGGAACAAATAAATACATTAATAGATAATTGTTTGCCATTGATATGCTTGGCCCTTTTTTCAAATTTATCAATATTCTGAACAGACATTGGATATTCTAAACCCTCCATTGCCTCATCAAAATCATGTTCATGTTGTTTATAATAAGTTATTCTCTCAGGATGCCTTAAAACTGGAAACAAAGCAGCTAAAATACACCACAAAAAGCATTTCTCATCATTATTTTTTATATTAACCACGGCTTGTTTGTTTTTAATATTGGCAGGTAATGGCAAATATGTAGATCTTTGCAATGGGCTGAATTCAGAAATATTAACATATAACTTGTGTGATGAGCCGCATAGGCTCCATCCAGACTCTTTTGCAGCAAATTCAGAGTGTTTAATATTCAATTGATCTATCAACCTGCTTATTATTTTGTCTGAATTTGTATTTGAATATACAGGTACAGTTTCTGTTATGTGGGGCTGTGTAAATTTTGTGCCATTTGGTTTCTTATATTGTGCAAACAATTTGAGGGACAGCTTATAAGAGCCATTTTGTGCATTTAGAATTGCCTGCACATCAGAATTTATACTGTTCAAAAAATTCTTAATGTCACATCTTGGCTCTGATACAAAACGGTGATCCCTTAATTGGCCGTTAAAACTGCTATGGATGGGTGCATAGCGTGGCTGCTTTGCAGGTCCAGCATTAACAGGTGCTTCGTGCTTTCTTTTCAGACCAGATGTAGATGGTTGCGGGGGCAATGCTGATGACTGTACATAAGAATTACACCTATGCCAATTGTAATATGCCTTGCTTAATATTTTATGGCATCTTGGGCACATTTTTGTGGCCTTTCTGCTTTTCTTACGGTTGCAAATATGCCGGTGCCTAGCCCAATGAGAACTAGATATATTTTTATTACACTGATTGCAATATTTTTGATTTGGCATTTTTGTTGTTTATTTATATAAAATTTCCTGGTCCGAAAAAACAGAACTATGGACAATATGTCAAAACAATTATAACAGCAGTTAATAGCTGAGCTGGTGCTTTTATACCCAAACAACAGCAAAACCTAGGCTCGGGTGATCCCGAAATATAAAATAATTTTGCTTTTTTATGCTGTTGTATAACACTTTTACCAGGTTTAAGATCTGGGGGCTATCAACTAGCAATAATTATTCTCAAAATCTCACATATGGAGATATTTTTTTGCAACATGTATTTCAATCTCATATTTTACCAGGATTCAAACCCGAGCCTCCCGATTACAAGGCAACAATATTAACATTTTGCCATCAGGGGAGGCTTCACATTTTATCAGGATTCAAACCCGAGCCTCCCGATTACAAGGCAACAATATTAACATTTTGCCATCAGGAGAGGCTTCACATTTTATCAGGATTCAAACCCGAGCCTCCCGATTACAAGGCAATAAAAACCATGGGGCTATGCACCACACTCCACTGGGCCTCAGAACCCAGTAGCTATAAGCTTTATATTAATATACATGGCAGAATCAATCTGAGGGGGGGGATCACCATTTCTACACTAGAATTCAATTCCTGGGATTTTGACAGAAAAACACACTATAAGCAATAAGATCATATGGGAACTTGGCATAGTTTTAAGTATAAGCAAATCTGTCTGAGGGGCTTCACCCTTTCTACACTAGAATTCAAAATTCTTAAAATTAAGAGCATATCACACTGGAAGAATTGGGGTATAGGCCCCTCTTGGCATTGTTTTAAGTGTAAGCAAATCGGATTGTTCAATCAAATAGCCTCTCCTTTTCTACACTTGTAAGTGGTCCTCATCCTATATACTTTTATACTACTTGAAGAGTAATTGATTTGTGATTGTGATGGAAATTCTGTGCTAGAAGAATATGGATAAGAAGATGTTGAGAAGTGCAAGTAAATCGTCGGCTGAGGAAAATGAATCTCCAGTGCAGTCAGTTCCAGTTACAGCAGACCTGCTTTCTTCAATACGGATTATGTTGGAGGAAAGTACAAGGGCTATGGAAACTAAAATTAAGGAAAACATTAGAGAAAGTTCCAGCAATCTGGAAGCTAAGTTTCAGGAGAATGTAGCATGTTGGAATGCAGTTTAAACTTAAAGTTAGAGGATAGTGGTAGAAATCTGGTGGAATCAGAAAGGCGCTTAGAAGAGAAGTTTTCACAGGGTTATTCGAAACTCACAGAATCTGCTTTGGAGATGGGACGGAGACTAGACAATTTGACTGTAAAAATGGAAGAAAATCAACAGAAGATAAAAGAAAGCATTCAATTAGAGATCGTTAACTTACGTCAGACAGGTGAAGCAAACTCTCTACAAGTGGAATCAAATGTGCAACAAGAAATTGCCTTGTTGAGAGAAGAGGTTGAACAATCTCAGGGTAACTTTCGTAAGGAAATCGCTGAAGAACAGAGCAGTTTCAGAAAGGAAGTGTTTGAAAATGTGAATCACCAGGTAACTGTTATCACAGACAAGTTAGAAGATACCATTAATCACAAAGTGGCAGAGAAACTTGCTGAGAATGTAAATGAAACCGAGGGATACCGAAAAGCTGACGAAGAATGGAGGAAAACAGTTGAAACTAAACAAGACAAATTTTCCTCAGATGTTGGTCATATCTGTAGTGAAATTGTTCATATTTCTGATCAGCTGAATAGGTTACAGATCCAGACGAACACTGATCATCCTAAAATCCACCGTGTTGATGAAGGTTCTGGAAGATCGACATTTTATCCCATCTGTTCAGATGAAGCTTCAAACCTACAAGGAAAAACCTCACGGAAAAAGAGGTACAAGAAGATGAACGAATCCAGCTCCTCAGACAGTGAATCAACTGCTCGCAGCAGAAGAAACAGAAGAGAGCCTGCTTCACGCATGGTACACACTGGGGTAACTCCTAGAATGGCAGACATCAATTCTATGAGAAAGTTCGACGGCAATATTATCGCTACTTCAGCTGAAATATATTTAAAGGAATTGAATACAAACCTTGAAATTCTACAGATTCCTCAACATTATAGGCTTGAAATCATTCCACGTTTGTTAACTGGAAAGGCCTATCACTGGTTTTATTCGCATAAGAATGATTTCCGCACTTACTCTGATTTCTGCAGAGAGTTCAAGAAGCGTTTTGCTTCAACAGAAGCGAAAGAGAGAGAATTGGCGTCTGTGAGGACTAGGCGGTACAATAAGCAGAATGATAACAATGTGGAGGAATATGTTTGGTCTGTGTACTCTGCCTATAGGAATCTGAGTAATCATTACACCGAGCAGGAAGTAGTTAACCTAATCATCGGACAGCTACCTTTTAGAGTAAAGCAATTGTGCTTGGCTCATGCTCCGAACACCGTGGATCTCTTAGCGGATTTTGTTAAGAGATATGAGCAAGCAGAGGAACAAGATGCTTGGCGGTCTACATGGAGACGAGAAACTGACTCTCAACAAAACAGCAGAGATGTTCAAAGAACGTCTAGAATTCGCTTAGTTCAGCAACAAAATAGGAGTAACCCAGCTGAGAGTCCATACCCTAGAAATGGAAATAATTACCATCAACAGCGTCAGTTTAGATCACGACGAGAATATCCAGCTTTCAGAGGTAATCCTTACGATAGACCGTATCCTAACAGCGGGTTTTCTTCGCCAAGTCAACAACGTTTATCTCCACCGAGAGATAGCAATAATGCTTCCGGAACTCAAATGACGAGCAGTGGCGTGCAGACAGACATTGTTGAACCATATCCCAGCGTTGAGCAACAGCGAAGTGTGGCAGTAACGAGGAACTTCTGTTGGGACACCGGATCTAATCTGGACCAGGTGCAGGATTTCACCCCTCGCTTGACATAGAAACGTTCCTTATGTTAGGCAGTCTTGGAGGGAACTGGTGGCAAGAAGAGAGATTTTACAGTCTGGTGACAAAGATATTATGCTGATATTCGTAACAAATCAGAATTTATGTGTACTTTAAGGCAGATCGTTCAGCATAAAAATTCAGTGAGCTAGAACTAGAATTCAGAACTTGAATTTGTAGGCAAGCGTAACTCAGTGTTCGAAACTACTGAAAGCACCATTCTAATGGAAATCTTAATTATAAAAGATTTACAATAAGATCTGCTGTTGGTTAATCGTTTCTGCGAAAGTATAAAACTGAAATCAGTCTTATACATAGAATATTATATTTAATGGTGGACGGAGTGTCGCTTTAAAAGGAGCTAGAAGAGAATAATTCCGTAGACAAGTAAATAAGGGTCCGGAAATTTAAAGCTAGCCATTAGAAATGGATTCCTTCACCAGAAGATATGAAAAAGAAGATTGATTCCAGTAAAATTACTGAAAATGGAACGAAGAACCGCTTTAAGTTGATATCTTCACGATCAATAGAAAGGTGTCTTTGGAAAGGCCTGGCACTGGAAACGTTTTCTATGAATTTGTGGTTACGACATGTAGAACGAAAGCATATTTGAATAGGCTGCTGAATGTTTATTTGATCTGGTCTTCTTAGTTGTATGAAGTGTCATAGTTTATTTATGATGTATCAGAAGTCCCATGCTGTACAAAAAGTTGAATCTTTCTTCAAACGTCCAGTTTTATGTCAGAACTTGTGAACTAAATACATGAAGAATTGTAAACTGTTTTCCAGAGATTGAAACCAAAATCTCCTAGACTGTTCAAAGTTTTCCAGTTCGTCGTCGATTTTGATTTTTCTTCGGAGGGGGCAATTGACACGTCCTTTCCCATTGCACAAATATTTATTGTTAATATCTATTGTTATTAATTATCTTTTCTTGTGCAAATGTTTATTGTTTTTGTAATATCAATTACTGTAATTTACCTATCACTGATAATGTCAGGATAGTGACTAACCTGTATATAATTATCTTGTTAAGACCTGTTACCATGGGAATTACGAGTGTCTTTTGGTCTTGACTTCGAAGTTCGGGCTTCGAGTTTTAAAGAGTGGTTAAGTTAATTGTAAGAAGCTGTTATTTCTTTGAATGAAGTGGATTTTATGCACATAAGTATTTATTTTGCTAAGACGTAAAATATAATTCTTTTCTCTTAGCGAAAACTTGACTTTGATTTGTTTTGACCAACGAACGAAGAGAGATATTACCCCATACCCTGAGAGGCATCACGTGTATGCTTTCGAGTCTTTCATGTGAACTTATTATTTGTTCTTTTAGTTAAATCATGTTCTTTTGACTAAAGAACGTTTCAATATTACATACGGGATTGCCTCATATGTGCTAAGAGCAAGCCTGACAAATTAGGGATCTTGAAAGAGAAGCTTCATATCAGTGGCAAGAGACCTCATGAAATGCTTTCGGTTGATATTATTGGAAAGTTACCGTCTTCTTCTGGTTACTGTTATATACTTAGCCTAATTGATGCTTTCTCCAAGTTTGTTACGATTTACCCTCTGCGAAGAGCCAGTACTTCTGAGATCATCCGGATAATGAAGGAGAGGTATTTTGTTCATTATCCAATTGTGAGAGTTATATTGTCCGATCAGGGAAAGGAAGTGTTTGAAAATGTGAATCACCAGGTAACTGTTATCACAGACAAGTTAGAAGATACCAACAGCAGATCTTATTGTAAATCTTTTATAATTAAGATTTCCATTAGAATGGTGCTTTCAGTATCTATTGTTATTAATTATCTTTTCTTGTGCAAATGTTTATTGTTTTTGTAATATCAATTACTGTAATTTACCTATCACTGATAATGTCAGGATAGTGACCAACCTGTATATAATTATCTTGTTAAGACCTGTTACCATGGGAATTACGAGTGTCTTTTGGTCTTGACTTCGAAGTTCGGGCTTCGAGTTTTAAAGAATTTAGTTTGCAAAGAAGTAAAATAGACTTCATTTTTCTTAGTGCAAACTTAACTTTGATTTTTATTTGGTTTGAACAACGAAGAGATATATTACCCCATACCCTGAGAGGCATCACGTATATGCTTTTGAGTTACGAATATCAGCATAATATCTTTGTCACCAGACTGTAAAATCTCTCTTCTTGCCACCAGTTCCCTCCAAGACTGCCTAACATAAGGAGCGAGGGAACTGGTGGCAAGAAGAGAGATTTTACAGTCTGGTGACAAAGATATTATGCTGATATTCGTAACTCAAAAGCATACACGTGATGCCTCTCAGGGTATGGGGTAATATATCTCTTCGTTGTTCAAACCAAATAAAAATCAAAGTTAAGTTTGCACTAAGAAAAATGAAGTCTATTTTACTTCTTTGCAAACTAAATAAGCTAGTGAGAAACAGCAGGTATGTTGCAAGATTGCTGAAGACTTTTAAGACAAAATTTCAAGTTAGTTTGTTGGAGTGATAAAGTGAGAAAGTGGTAAAGGCCTGGCCCAGGTGTCTGAAGAGCGTAGGTTCGAATCTCTTTTAGAGCCGATTTTTCTTTATTAAGTAGAATTAGTGTATTGTCGACATTTATAAGAAACAAAATACGAAAACTATACTTTTGATAAATATGATTCCCCGTTGATGCCACTTAGGATGTGTTTTTCTTGTAGTCTCTCCAATACTAAATTGCTTCTTATAGGAGACAATAGGGTGGACAGAGAGATATTGCTGAAAATCGTAACCCTTTGTCGCCCAACTCTGAGGTAAAATATGAGATGATCGTTTTTTTTTTAAAGAAAAATAGAAGAATCCATGACAACCCATATAAGTTACAAATTCCTGGGCACCCGCTGCAAAACAACCAAGGATGACGTCATACTGCTGAGAAAACCTTCGCGTTCACTGTGTGAATTGTGGGCTCAAACAGAGATTACGAAGCTTGAAATCGTAGAATTGCGCATGCTCAACTCGCAATCTTCTAAGGTACACTGTTGAATCATACACGACATACCTTTATTGCCCAAATCCCACGTTATCCAGGTAATATCAATCTCGATTTTTTTACAGGTACGTCTCATAGAGTGTGCTGCAAATATCAAATTTCTCTTACGTCTCACACCAATGATATAGGGGCTCAAACGAAAATAAACAAGCATTTTCAAAGAGCTTTAACTAAAAGAGCAAGCAAGTAACAGAGCTCAAACATTATCTGGCAAAAATTTGGATGTATACGTTTCCTCTAAAAAGAAAATATTACTCTGATATGACATTACCTCTTTACTAAACTAAAGAATATCCTAAATATTGATTTTTGGCCCTAAATTTTAGCCATCTTCATTAGAGATGGTGAAAAAAGTACCGAACATAAAATATAGCTTGAAGTGTACTGAAAAGAATGTTTTTTTGCCACAGCTTTCTATCATTTTCCTTAGCTGAGATGTCATAATTATCGTAACTGTCTGCAAAGGTAAAAGATACCTGAAGTCATGATACAAAAAATGGTCACCATTTTAAAAAGAAGTGAAGTTTTAGAAAACTAATGCCTGATTTGAACTACCCTTGCATAGGGGTTAGACCAACAAAAATATTGAAAATTTTGAAAATGGTCAAGCAACCAGTGCTGGACCATACGGTATGGACTGACTCATGTGCATTCTGGACAAAAACTCTTGTTGTAGTACAATTTCTGTGGACTAGAAGTGGATAAACATCAAAGTAATGCTTCTCACACGTATTCAACATTTCTAACAATATTAATGGTACTTATATGAGTGGTAAGTTTTAGCGTTTTAGAGCCATTTTCAAAAATATAACTGTGTGCCAGTATAAACAATGAGTCATACATTGAATAATGAAACTTGTGATATTTTTATTATGAACAATATTACCTTGATTTCTTAATATTATGTAGGACATGTAATGATTATGCTGTGTAACAATTTTCATTGTGGTGAAATCTGGGATTCCCTATCAATTACCCGAAGTGGAGTGTTTTTTCATCACAACATATTGCTTTATTTAAAGATTTTTCTACTTTCTGAGTAGGTAAGATTGGTAACACAATTATTTTCTGTTAGGACTGTCCGTCTCCTGTCCAATAATACCTAAATCATCACAATATTCCACATACTTTCGGAGATATAGCATATTTTGTGTCATATGGTGCGTTCGTTTGTCCACCCAATTTCTGAAAATCTTCAACTTTTCAAAAATTTGTAACTTTCAATATATTTGTTGAACAAGTCTAATATTACATATTTGTCAGATTGTAAAAGAAATTGGAAGCAAATCCATGACTATGAACCTGCTCCTGGTGATTTCGCGTGGAATGTTCATAATGCAGGAATGCAAGTGTAACAAAAATAGAAGAAGCCGGACAACTTCAAATTTTCCGACATTTTCTATATTTTTTCATCAAATCTTCATTTTTTCCTAAAATTGAACCTAGGTTCTTTGGCACCAATAAAGTAAACTAGTGTTGTCCCCCCTCCCCCCTTAAGAAATTGGCACCCAATTGCCGCTACCTCATAAATATATTCTCGTTCTCTGTCTTAATAGGAAAGTTTTTCAGTTCAACCTCCAGACTTTCTGATCCTGCACTTCACGCTTACTCCCACCTTACATAGTCCTACTCATACGTAGGTCTATATATTAACGTACTCTTCCTTTAATTCTGTTGATGTTCAATTCTATTCATTTCTGTTTTTTAGTTAC
Organism: Lepisma saccharinum; assembly: GCF_977018435.1. NCBI lineage: Eukaryota > Metazoa > Arthropoda > Insecta > Zygentoma > Lepismatidae > Lepisma > Lepisma saccharinum. Next base: position 33,841,103 of record NC_139234.1, read on the forward strand.
TGTTACAAATTCTTCAGGGATTGCAAATATAACTACAAATCATTCGACTGCTGCTCATATTTCCAACTCATGCCGTTGTTTGAGGAATACAAAAGTTGTTTCTTCTTGAACTCCTTACAAACAACGTAAGTATATTTAAATTTCCTAAACTGATAATCTAAATGTATTGTTTGATTTAGATTTACTAATAATTTACGTTACATGTAGTAGTCACAATGCTTGAAATTCCCTAATTTTCCCAGACTGTTAGCAAGAAAAGCTCACCAGATTAGGCAACGAGAAACTGGGGCACCACTGGAATGTGAACCATTGGTTCTCTAGATCCAACGAAGAAGCTGGGAGAGACCAAGGGAAGCGTCGTTAAAGGGTGGGAATCGGCGCACACTTGGATGGTGAACCTTCCGTTAAAGTCTTCTTGCATAGCCTGCTTGCTACGCTTATTGAAACTTACAAAACTTTAAGTGGCAGCGACTGTTAATGGTTTGTAAATTGTGTGGAGGATGGCGTACGTATGATTCTATTATTTGATATACCAAATATTTTATTTTTCATTTTGTTTAGTTTCTGTATTGGGGAAAAATGATCAGAAGTTTACATATAATGTTTGCATTATTGTAGTAATTCCTAAGATATTCGAAGTTTATGCCTAATAATTTCCGTTTGCAATACATTTCGCCAAAAAATCCTCGATAACTCCGCTGCAAGTATTGGTCATTACCCAAAGTATGGATAATTACTCATTACATTTATATTGAAAATAAATTATAATTGTTTAAACTCCTAAAGATAAATTTTAAAGCAATAATTTCAAGTTTCGCGAGTTAAAATTTGCAACTGTCCCCAGTGTGGAGCAGTTTGTTGCAATAAATAAATAAAATAACTTGACAAATGTCACTTAACACATGAGCATATTAACCAATTTCTACAGTCACCATAGTAACGAATAATAAGACAAAGGAACATCAACATTGAATAAAGTATGTACAACAGAATTTTCTTCATTCGTTTTGGATTATGCACAAATAAAATAACAAAATATAATTGGAAAAATTATCTTTGAATTAAGGAACTGTTGCAATAACTTCCTCCTCCGGTTGAAAACCTTGACAACATACTTTGGTGTAGAAAATATATTCTTCCAACTTAACATCCTCAATGTATCTTCTTCACTTCTTCTACTATATCTTTGACAGCAAGCTTATACCTTTCACATGTTCGTTACTGTAATCTCTTCATTATCATTATTATTTCAAAACCGTCTTATATCTATTAAAAGGGTTATATTCTTCACAGTGCACTTATTTTCTTTAAAGCTAAATGTGCAAATGAAGTCCTTTAATAAATGTGTAAACCATATGACATTAGTAGGTGAAATGCTTCGTTCTGGAACGGTCCTTTGACCTACTTTTTATTTTACGACGTTTTACGCACTAAACTAACCTACAATGAGAGAAAAAAGGACAGAAAAAGCTCTGGCATCACTTTTTAAGCTATTTTTTTTACCTTTTTCAAATCTTGCTCTTATGCTACCTCGTCTTTTGACCTACTTTTGAAATGACTTACGACATTTTCCTATAAGGCTGTCCTCCCTTACGATGTTTTTCTGTAAGGCGTACCTTTGACCGACTTTTGAAATGACTTACGACATTTTCCTATAAGGCTGTCTCCTCTTACGATGTTTTCCTGTAAGGCGCACGTTCTAGCATTGCCTATTGACCTACTTTTGAAATGACTTACGACATTTTCCTATAAGACTGTCCCCCCTTACGATGTTTTCCTGTAAGGTCCCTCAGTGTAATCTACTACGTTCTGGAAGGCCCCTTTAACCTACTTTTTATTTTACGACGTTTTACACACTAAACTAACCTACAATGAGAGAAAAAATGGACGGAAAAAGCTCTGGCATCACTTTTTAAGCTATTTTTTTACCTCCTGCAAAATCTTGCTCTTATGCTACCTCGTCTTTTGACCTACTTTTGAAATGACTTACGACATTTTCCTATAAGGCTGTCCTCCCTTACGATGTTTTTCTGTAAGGCGTACCTTTGACCGACTTTTGAAATGACTTACGACATTTTCCTATAAGGCTGTCTCCTCTTACGATGTTTTCCTGTAAGGCGCACGTTCTAGCATTGCCTATTGACCTACTTTTGAAATGACTTACGACATTTTCCTATAAGACTGTCCCCCCTTACGATGTTTTCCTGTAAGGTCCCTCAGTGTAATCTACTACGTTCTGGAAGGCCCCTTTAACCTACTTTTTATTTTACGACGTTTTACACACTAAACTAACCTACAATGAGAGAAAAAATGGATAGAAAAAGCACTGGCATCACTTTTTAGGCTATTTTTTTACCTCCTGCAAATTTTTCTCTCACCTTTTTGACCTACTTTTGAAATGACTTTCCTATAAAGTCGTCTCCTTTTACTGTAAGGTCCCTCAGTGTAATCTACCACGACCTTGCTCTCAGCGTAATCTGCTATGATGTTTCTTGTTTTTTAAAACTCTCAGGTGCGATCTTCTACAATGTGTGTGTGTGTGTGATAATCAAAATTTATTTTTGTTAAGGAAATCCCTGGCCCCTGCTACGACCTAACAGGCGACCTCTCCTACGGTGTTTTGGGCTCCTGTTACGATATTTTTCTGTAAATTGCTCCTCATGATGTAAAAATTGGTATTGTAGCGGTATTTGAAATCGAGTGTGCTGCGTGAAGGGGGAAAAGCCCGGAAGTACTCTTCCGCTCTCCATGTTCACTGAACAATAGTACTTCCGGGCTTTTCATCGAAAGCCCGAAGTACTCTTCCGCTCTTTATGTTTATTGAACAATAGTACTTCCTGGCTTTTCATCGAAAAAAAGTGGGGTTGATGACGTTCAGTTCAGACAATGCGAATTGAGGGACTATTGCTCAACATATCACTCCTCGCATCCCCTTATAATCCGAAGCTCTGCCATGGAAACTTCCATATCATCTAGAGCGACTGTTCTTGCGAGTTGATTCTTGAAACTAACCAAAACAGACGTTAAGGGATTGTGGATGCGACTCGCATGAAACAAGCCAAACACCCCTTAACGTATTGTTGAAGGAAATATACACTCGCAGAACACAAAGTATAGAAAGTTTTTTGTTCCTGTTGAGTGTGTGTTCCAGAGAAAAGTAAGTATCTTGCATGATATGTTTTCTTATTGGTGTTTTGTTCTGTGAGTTGATTTTTGAAGCGAGCCCAACAGACGTGAAAGGGGATTGTGGATGCGACTCGCATGAAACAAACCAAACACCCCCTTAACGTATTGTAGAAGAAAATATACTCGCAGAACTACACATACATTTTAGCATGCATTTTTTGTTTGTGTACCGTTTGTTGATAGGAAAAAATGTGTGTGCGGGACACATTATTAGGCTATTTTTATTGCGCTTGATATCAAGTGGAAAGTGTGGTTCGGATCTTAACTGTTTTAACTTTTTATACTCAGAAAAAAAAAACAACTGTAGGCCCATTTATGTTCAGAAGAAAAAAAAAAAGTGTAGACCCAAAATTTTATGAATGTGAATTTTCAGCTCAAAGGCTGTGACTATGATTGCAGGGGGTTGTCTGCTGTTTTAAATCCACTTTATGCACAGTGAGGCTAATCGGGACTGGACCTACAGTTTAAAGTGGGATCCGAACCAATGTGTGCCTCCACCAAATATCAAACCCCGAGAGCCGCCGATTACAAGGCAAATGACGCTACCACTGCACCATGGGGGGAGGCCCTGTCTGCTGTGTGGTTGTGTGGTGCTGACCACATCACATATGCGAGTTGTTCTGAATCCAAAAGGCGAGAGAGTTAGGGGAGATCCGTGAAGGCACTAGACCAAAAAGTTACATTGTTGTAGGTCCCATAGGAGCCGAGAAAATCAATGTCTTGGAAAACGTCTTAAGACAATTATCTTAATCTTTAAGAAAGTCGACTTCCGGTCTGTCAAGATGTTACTTCCGGTCTATCAAGAAAATTTTCTTAAGACAAATATCTTAAGACGTTTTCCAAGATATTGATTTTCTCGGCTCCTAATTGAGCTAGGATGATGATTGTGGGTTTGTTGGATAGGTTTTGATGATAACTACTCGACTACAAGCAAGCGCCCCCCTCAATTTGTTTAAGAATTTCGATTTGATCCTAAAACTCTGCAAAACCTATTGGAGTGCTTTGGGCGTTTTAGATTAAAAATTTTTGTAATAGGTGGTTGTAGAAAAGTCATTCTTGTTCGACAAAAGCAATATATTTTAAAACTGCTCTGTGACCCTCTCGTTCTTCACGTCGTGGACGAAGGACTTCTCTGCGACCAGGATGACGCTGCATAGGGTATCCTCGGGCAACGGACTGTTGAACTCGCAGACGACCTTGATGTTGGTGCGATCGTTGACCACAACCTGCTTTCTTTTCGTGGTGTTGATGACGAACATCGGCCTGCGTGCTTTGAATTCGCTGGGCGTGTAGTACATGTCCACGCTTCCCTCGGTCACGCGTTTGTAAGCCGAGAACGCTTCGTAAAGTTTGAGGTAATCGTCTTTTGTCATGTCGAGGTTGTAATTCTCGCGCGGGAACACTTCGTTGCGTCCATTCTTGAGATAAACGTTCTTGATTTTGCAGTCGTCGAATTTGCTGGAATCTTTCTCCTGGTTGTTATCGCGCCCGGTCTGAAAGAGCACTACGACGAAATCTGGCATGTCGAACTGTATGTTGTTGAACTGCGTCGTCACGTCGAATTCCATGTGACTTCCCGATGCCACCTTCTGTACGCACTGGTAACTGTGAAAGTGAATCGCCACCTGCGGACTTTTCAAGATCTCCGCTTTGTACTTGAGGGCGTAGTTTGTCTCGTATTCCACGATCGGCATTCTCAATTCCATGCTCCGGATGACGCATTTCGCTGCTTCGGGTAATGTGTTGGCTATCGGCGTACCGTCGACGTTCAAGTTGGTGTATCGCATCAGTGCGTCGTTGTCGTTGGCCGCTCTTCGAAAGGTGACGCGCAGTTCTCCCTTCCACATGATCTCCTTGTAGTCGGAGAAGAATCCCTGCAGCAGACGCATGGGAAAGAGCACCGTGTGACTTGTCGTCGATATTTTGGTTCCCGCTTCGAACCCCCCGGCCTGATAGTATGCCGCGTCCGTTTTGGATAATTTCAAAGTTCCAACTGCCGTCGACGTGATGCCAGGATAATCGATTCTGTCGATGACGGTACCGTGTTTCCTCACCTCCACCTGCGAGAAGAGGTGAGGCACGAAGTTGTCCACGAGTTTCAAATTGGCATTGGGCGGAAAGGCTTCTCCGCTTTCTTTCTTCACCACGTCGAATTGAAGGTAGAGGTCCGCTCTGTGAGGATGAACGAACCCGTCCCCTACGTCCACGTCGTATTCGATCTCCCTGTTCGCTTCGTTGAGATTGGCGAACGTGCGACGGTTGGGAGGGAAAGATTGCAATTCGTAACTTTCGATTTGCTCCATTTTCACTATGCGTGTTATTTATTATACGCTGATCTCCACGATGGCAGTGGTCGTTGGACCTGCGAAATCCACCACCTCTCCTTTCTCGTTCGTCACCACCAACTCTATGTCGTCTATGCGGTTGCGACATACTGGAAAATAGATCGGCGAAGAGGGCGTGTAGATGATCGGTTCCATGAACTCGGAACTTGGTTTGAACGTGGCTATGATTCCCGTCTGCTTGTGACTTCCTAACAATCCGTCCGAAGATTTCGTGATCATGCCTTCCGCCACGTTACAGTGTACGTTCAGAGTCTCTATGGCCAAGAATTTAGGAATGTTGGTTGCCACGTGCTTGATGCCAGCTTCGAGTTTGGTGTCGTTCTCGAAACCTAAAAGTTCTCCCATGGTGCCCAGGTCCACGGTCTCCGTCGCGGATAGGATTTCCACTCTGTGGGTGACCGAATTTTGAGAAAGGTACGTGCCTTTGGGTAACTGAGCTTGCAAAGTGGAAAGATTGTATTGGCCTGGCGTGACGACGATGCGTTCGTTTCCGACGCTAATTTTGTTGTTGTGATGCGTGACGTTAGGTATGAGGTACATGCTGTAGAATGCACGCAGAGCCACGGATTTAGGATAGACGATGTCGTCGTGCAGCGTGAGTTTCAAGATCGAAGATTCGCTCGTGAGATGGAACACGCCCATTGTCGTGATGCTGTTTCAGGTTCCACAGTGCTTTCTGGAAATCTTCGATCGTGGGGTTATTTATTTTAGAGAGAAACGCGAGCACGGAGAGGCAGAGATGACCGCAGTTCACGTCTCCGAAATCTTGAATGCGTTCGTCGTTGTAGTATATAGAGGTTTTGTTCGTTTTCAGATAATGGACTAAATTTGTAGGTGGAACACCTCCGAAAGAATCAAAAACGAATGCTTTGTTACTGTCGTTTTTGTGGTAACATATCCAATGTGTGCCTGGATTTTCTTGATTGTCCAAGTTGACTACTCCGCATTCTCTTCTTTTGACGGTTGAAGGTAACGAGTCGGACATGAAAACTCCTCTGAAGTGTTTGATTCGTAACGGTTCGATCAGAGATTCAATGTCTCGGTTGGTGAGTGCTTCTGTTTCTTTTTTTTAAACTTTTTCATCACGCCCTTCCCCCCTTTCTTCTCCATGGCCAGGTTGTGACGTTTCTGTTCTTCCAACTCGGCCTTGTTCTTCTTCGAGTCGATGACGGTTTTCGCGATGGCGGCACTTCCGCCGGCCAAACTTCCCACGGCCCCAAATGCTGCCAGGATGGCCGGGATGCTGAATATGAAACCTCCGATCTTTTGCTGTTTCCGCGAACGCTGCAACCTTTTCAATTGAGGTGTGCTGAGCAGCAATTTCATTCCATGTCCTTTCGACAAGCAAGAACGTTTCTTCTCGCGCTGTTTCTTGGTGAGTAACCCATCGAGGGCACCTAGATTTTTTAGATTCGAATATGGTATCTGGTACACGACACCCTTGGGCTTCATGTTGATGCTCTATGTGTTATTTTTTCGCGGTATGTTATTTATATATAAATGTTCTGAGATTTTTTTTCAATGGATGTTATTTTATATATACTCCACGTAGCCCGTTACACAAATTCTATTACATGCTTTGTTTTCTTACCAAGAAGTTCCTTTGTCACCTTGTACACGATACGAGTTTTGTTCTCGATTAAGATAGCTAGCTTCTCGTCGGATAACATGATAGTGTATCGATCTGGTAAAAATAGACTGTATTGTCCGTTGAGCAACAGACGCACCTTGGGACCATACTGGGTAGAAACGATTGAACCGGAAGTTATCGTGTAAGGTTTGTCGACTTCCAATTCCAGAATTTTTACATACTCGACTGATAAATTTAGCATTTGTTTTAATGCTTGGAGGTCACTCATTTTTTCACTCGTCATATCGAAGGAGAGAAATTTTCAGTGTGTGTGTTAGAGAAATTTAATTTTTTATTCAGAATGTGTGTTATTTATATATACCGAAGATTATTTTTTTTTCACGATGTGTGTTATTTATATATATTTTTTTTTCACGATTTGTATCGAAGATTTTTTTAACAGAGGAAGAAAGTTCGTGCTTCGGAGAACGCGATGATGTGCGTGATGATTTCTTCAGTTTCCTGTTTGGACTTACGCCAATCATCAGTATATCGTCTTCTTCCCTGCCTCGCCTCGTGCAGTTCGTCCAACCTCTCGTTCAATTTCTCCCCCGCGGCCGACAGAAGAGTGTCGAGATCACCGCACCTCATTCCACTGATCTCCCGAAGACGGTCCTTGAGAACTATTTCGCATCCCATGTGAAATGCCGGCGTCGTTTTAGCTATGATCACAAGTTTATTAACATCTCCGTTAACTATCTTTTTGAATATTTTAGATAGTAGTTCGTGCGGCAAATCAGTTATGCAAGCCATGTTGTTTTTTTACTGTATGTTATTTATATACCCCACCCCAATTTTTGTTTTGTGTTCATGGCGATGGTGGTACCCAGTGCGGCGACCCGTTCACCCAACGATGCGTCTCTGCTCACGAACCTTTCGAAAGCTGCATGTTCCAATTTCTTGTCTGCTTCGTGACGTGCGTCCAGATCCGTCTGCGTGGTGTTGTAGGCAATGTCGTGATCTTTGCATGCCGCGTCCAACGGATTCACACCCTTGTCTCCTCTCTCCAATCTTTTCTCGAGTTTGGTACCCGGTCCGCAGTACTGGTAGCCAGGTAGATGCATCTCGAAAGGTAACTTGTTGATGATGTCGTTCACGAGTCCCTTTCCTTCGGCCACGTTCCAAAATTTCGGAGGCAGCGTGTTGATGATTTTGATCAGGTAACCTATGCCCTTGTCGTCGTTCACGATGAAGTTGGAAAGTTTCGTGCTGATCATGTCCACGATGCCAACCTTCTCGTTGTAGAAATTACGATTGCCTGCATTCTCTTCGCCGGCTATCACCAACAATCGGTCCACGAGTTTCCTAACGTCGTCCACCCAAACGAATTCTTTGGGTAACGTGTTGTAGCGTTTGACGCCGCTGCCTGTTTTGACCTGGTTCCAAATCGGTTTGATGAGATTCCTGTACTTCTCGCCGCTGCTCGATTTCACCCTATTCTGCGAGGCGTCGTTGTTCTGGTACAAGGCATCCGTCATGATCAGAATTTCCTTGTAACTTTGGTAATCTTCGTCGGTGTAATCTTTCGGCTGCTTTTTGGCGACGAGTTCCCACAGTCCCACCGTACCCGGATACCTGTTCCAACTATCCTTGTCGCCTAAATTGACTTTAATGTCGTTGCCTTCGAAGGTCACCTTCGATTTCCCAATCTTCCACACCACACCGCCGCCTTCGTTGCTTTCCATGCTCGGATACAATCCGAACACTTCTCGTGCCAAAGGTCCCAACTCGATCTTATCCGAAGACGACGTGCTGCCTATGGCTCGACGTCGTGCCGGTACGTCCTTCAGTTCGAACGGCGTCGAAGGAATGCTCGAAATGGGCGTGGGTACGGTGTAACTTTTAGCTGCGAGTGGTACGAGTTCGTTGATCAAATTTTTATTTTGTTCCGTGACACTTTTAATTTCTTTACCTAGACCGCTGATGGCATCGATCACGGGTTGATCCTGACGTTTCTTCTCTTCGTAGAATCCGCGATTCTCGGATTTCCAACCTTTGAAGCGTTTCGCGAGGTAATTGCGAAGCTTGAGATTTTCGTCTTCGATTTTTCGTTTCGTCATGACGTTATTTATACACGTCGTTTCTCACAACTTTGCAACGTTTAGAAAATCGTTGACTTTGTTTCTGTATTTTCCGTCGTTGGGTTTCCTCGTCATGTCGATCGTAGCGAATCCGAAATCGTCACTGTTCCAGCAAGAAGAGCAGCGTTCCGCAAATTGATTGTAGTTCATGTCTCCGCCTACGTAGTCATCGTACGCGTGCTTGAGGTTGGTGTGATCTTGACGAAACAAACATATGAAATTAGCGTTGTCGCGTACTAACTGTTTTGGAATTTTGGAAAACGTTTGAGCTAGGTAAAAGCAATCCATTTCTTTGTGACGACCTTGCGTGAAAAAGTTGCGAATTTCATTTTGATTTTCCAGGATGGCATCGTCGAACACAACGACTGAATTTTCACGACAATCGTCGAGTGGTTTTATTTCCGAGGCGAACGTTGCAATGTCCAGACCATCGTACACTTTCATCAGTTGCTGGTATTTGGATTGCTCCAAACTTTTCGAGAACACGTACAGGTGCCTGTTCTTCCAATCTAACCAATTCGGTGCGAGGAGAAAATTGTCCACGAGCAGTGTCGTTTTCCCACACCCCGAAGGACCTACGATCAGACAGCGGATGCTGTCGGGAAGCAACTCACCGTTCTTTTTTTTCTCGTTTGACTTTCCGGATCCGGTAGACGCTTCACCACGTTCCACGTACTCACAAGATCACTTCGTTCGCGTCGATCCAACTCTTTTCCGGAAGTCCCAGCCATTTGACAAACAGTTTGTCACCTTTCCTACGCAATACTTTCTCGATGAGGTACGTGTCGGGGTGTTTTCTTTTAGAGAGTTCCTCTTCGTAAAATCTGCCTTTCAAAATCTCGCCGCTACTATCTTTTATTATATACGTGTGTCGGTTTCCGGGTAGAACTCGAACCACCGTAAAGAGTTCCGTGCTCCAATTTTTTGTGAATCCCTTCTCGAAGGTGCGTTTGAATTTGCTGATCCTCACCTGGTCTCCAATTTTGTATTTAGTTTTTTTTGTCGTGGGTGTGTACTTTGGACAGTAAACTGTAGAAATTAAACGCTGCTCGTCAGATTTCGTAACGTCAGCTGGCTTCATGCCTATCGTTCTGTGTACCGTATCATTATAGGTGTCGACGAGTTCCGGCAGGATGTCGACCCATTTGTAATTTCCCCGAAGCGTGAATCGTTTCCACATGTGTGTTTTCAAGGTTCGATTGAATCTTTCCACGATGCTGGCTTTGATGTGACTGAAGGTCGAATAATGTTGAATCTTGTGTTTTTGAATAAACTTTTGGAATACGGCGTTGTAAAATTCCTTCCCCTTGTCCGTGTGCAGAAACCGTGGTTGTCTGCAGCCGCTTTCGCGAAAAATTAATTTGAATGCTTCCGTGACGCATGTTCCCGTTTTCGCCTTCAAAGGTAGAGCCCATGCGAATTTCGAGAACGTGTCTATGACGGTGAGGAGGTACTTGTTGCCCTTGTTCAATTTATGTACGTTTTTCAAATTGCCGCTACTCATCTCGACGAGGTCGCTTTGCCAGAGGTCGTCGATGCCCTTGGTTACCACAGCCAAACGTTCGTAGTTGCGGCGTGCAGGTTTATGCAATTCTTCGACGATGGCTTGCCTAGACATTTTTTTTAGAGATTACGTTTCAAGAGAAGCACAAGCGTGATGGGATTCAACGAAGGTGGTACCTCGCTCGTGTTTTGAATGATCAGCTAATCGCCGGCACTCACGTCGAAAACGGTAAGATCTTCGTCTTCGTGTATTTCATATATGTTGCGCGTTTCGTTCCAACGTGCCAGAGGAATGTTTCCTGCTTTCTGGACACCACGATTCGATATCAAGGTCATGGTGGGAACGCTAGCTTTTCTACCGTGAGACCAGTACGAAAATTCGTTTATCTGAATCGTGCCATCGAGGAGAAACTTGTAGTACGGATGATAAGGATGTAACATGTACAGTTTGTTACTTTCGACGAACGTGGAGATTCTCTGTTGATTGGGTACGCTGTTGATTTCGATGGCTTGCAGAGAATGCAGTTTAGCGAATTTAGTGTCGACGCCGAGCAGATTACTGTGAACGTGTCCGAGTTTATTTTCGATGGGCAGCAAATGCTCGACTATGGTATCCGTTACGGCAGACAACGACGGTTTGATTTTCACTTCCACGTTCAACTGCTTGTAGTTTTCGTTGAGTTCTTGCAACTTGGCAGCCAGCGTCGATTCCTGCGCGGATTCCAACACTCCGACTTGATCTCTGATGTTGACGACGATGTTCTGAAGGTTCTCGACTTGATTCAATTTCGAGCTCTTCTCGGTAAGATCGTTCACGATGCTTCGCATCTCTGTAAACTGCGTGTGAAGATCGGCGACGCTCTGCGAAGTGGGCAGCGTCGACACCAGCGAACTGATTTCGTCTCGAATCTGTTCCACGTTCGCCGTTTCCGTTTCCAGTCGTTTCAGCATACGTGATATGTTCCTTTTCAAAGCGTGCAATTCTTTGGAGGTGGGGAGATTGGCCACCCTACTCTCGAGATCGCTCAAAGAAATTTTGATGTCGCTCGATTCGGATAGTGCCGTCACCGCCATTTTCAATTTTTCCAAATCTTCGCTCGAAGGCACGCTCGTCCGTAACGATTCCAAGTCACCCTGTATGTTGTCCAGTACGTGATGAAAATGAGCGAGATTGGATTCGACGTTCAAATTTTCTAAATATTCGATCTTCTGCTGAACCGCGCTCAACGCGTCTTGAATGCTCGTCAACGCTCTCGCTTCAGCGTGAATATTTTTAATTTCTTCGTTGATCAATTCCAAGGATGCCTGAAGCGTAGCGATGGTGGTTTGAATGTGTTCGAAATCTTGATAGGCCTCCAATTGAATTTTTATGTTCGCGACGCTTTTACCGATGACCTGCAGTTCGTCCGACGATGGTAGGTTCGTCATTGTATCTTCCAAAGTCTGTAACTTGGATTTAATTTCTTCCAACGTGCCGGTGAATTCTTCTTGTAATTTGGAAACGACGACGTGCAAGCGTTCTACATCAATATCGTTCACCACGGTTTGAAGTTCGGAGAAATTTTTTTCGATTGCGGAAGTTCGTTCTTCGATTTCGAGTTTCAATTTTTCCAAATCTTCATTTTTCGATTGAAATTGCTGTAATTTGGCCAAATCATTTTGAAGCGAATCCACGCTCAACTGTATATTTTGAACGCTGTCGTAAGAAGGTACATCGACATAATTTTTTATGAGCGTTTTCAGTTCGGAATCGATTTTCAGAATGGGGTCGAGACATTGCGTTTGGAGCGTAGCGATTTCCGACTCTAAACTTTTGTTTAAGGTCTCCTGCAAAGCGATCAAATCGGTCCTCAACTTCTTAACACGAACGTCCAACATGAGAATCTCTTCTGCGTGGTCCACACGCTTGGTGTTGCCGAAAATGTCGTTAGGCATTTTTGGTTAACGGTTATTTATAATAGGATAGACGATTCGTAATTCTACGAAGAGAGGAATGAGTTTGTCGTAATCTCCGATGAGTTCCATGTAAAGGTAATCTCCTGCAGAAACATCGTATGCCATGTTAGAAAGCATTTTGTCGTGCTTGATTCGAAAAATGTTCTTGCCGGTAGATATTTTGATTTCGCCTACGTTCTCCGGATTCACGGTGATCCGAAGTTTCCCGTCGATCGGAATTTCGTAGAAATGTAAATTGTTGTTGAAGACGTAAAACATCTTGCCCACGTCCTCATCCAATTTCGTCCAAATGCTGTTGAGGTGAATGATCAACAGACCGTTGAGTTTAGTTAACACGGAAGGTAGAAATTCATGATCTGTCGTCGTGCGGTGTACAATCTCCATTGTTTGCTTTCGGAAACCAAAGAGATTCATGTTGGTTATTTAAGAAAAAATTGAGAACGTATCTAATATAAATAACACCACAAAAAATGTGCAATTTTTAGTAACTTCATCTTTTTTTTTCTTAGCAAAAAATGGAGAAGAAGGAAGCGAAACGTGCATGCGACCAATGTGGGAAATATATATCCATTTCTAACTTGAGAAGACATCGGAAGAATGTGCATGGCGAAGGATCAAGTAAGAGAGAGCTCGATGTTGACGATCAAGCGCCACGAAAGAAGCAGAAGAGTGCCGGCGAAAGTATTCGAAATATTTTAACCGAGGAGACTTTCCGATCTGAAGAAACATCTGATCTAAACAACTTTTTTCGCTCGGTCAAAAGCAAGTTAATTTCGTCTATCACCAAAGCTTTGCTGCAATGCTCGTTGAAAATCCACCTCATCGTTTCCGTCATTTACGAAAACATGAAAAAAGAGCGAGAAACTTTCCATCATTACACTGGTGTAAAGAGCCTCCACGCCGCCGACGTCGATGAGGTGGATGCCATTTGCAACCAGATGTTTGACGCTTTGTTGAACAAGCACGAGACTTTCCAAGAACGTGGATCGGGTTGGACACTTTGCGATTCGCCTCACACTTTAACTTTGAAGGTGGCACGATACAACCCGATGGGAGCATCCAGCTACATCAATTTGCCTCGGGAAATAGCCGCTAAGAAAGCCGTCATCAACATTCAAAATGAAGATAACAGATGCTTTTTGTGGTGCATCATTGCCGATCATCACCCAGCCAATAATAACAAACATCGTTTATACCACTACAACAAGCCAGAATATCTCTCAGAATTTGAAAAACCTATGGCTGGCATTAATTACCCCGTAAATCTACGAGACATTAGTAAATTTGAGGCACAGTACAAAACAGATAAAAACGAAAGTATAGCCGTACACATCTTCGGATTAGACAAAAACAACGCCATCTACGTTCTCAGACACAGCAACATTAAAAGTAATCATGTCATCAGATTACTCCTGATCGAAGATGATGATAATTATCATTACTGTCTAATTCAGAATCTTCCAAAATTAACAAGAAGTCAAATTACCACAGATCACCATAAAATTCGAGTATGCGACAGATGCCTGAGTATATTCTACGGTCGAGGAAAAAAGAATGCTGATGAAGAACTCCGAGATCATCATGAAATGTGTAGTAAACATCCGGCTACGGCTATCAAAATGCCTTCTCGAGACATGACATTTTCCAACTACGAGGCATTACTCTGGCATCCCGTGGTGATATGCGCCGACTTTGAAAGTTTCCAACTTCCACTCGCCACATGCGAACCGAATCCCAGCGTATCGAGCACCACCGAAATTCTACATCACGAAGCCTGCGCTTTTGGTTTGATGGTCAACAACACAGGCAATGTTATTTTACATCGTGGCAATGATGCTCCACAAAAATTCGTTCAAACCTTGAAACAGATGGCCATACAATTCGCTCCTCTACTAAGAGAAGACAAAGCAATGGAGCCTCTTACCCAGGAAGAGAAGAAAGCATACGACCTTGCCTCTCAGTGTGGTGTGTGCGAAAGTAACTTCACCCTCGAAAATGTCAAAGTTCGCCACCACAATCATCACACGGGAAAATATGTGGCCCCCCCTGTGTAACAACTGTAATCTACAAATCAAGAAACCGAAATTTATTCCTGTATTCATTCACAATTTGGAGGGCTACGACGCCAAAATCTTCATAAAGGAGATGGGATGCGACGCTCAACCCATTAGCGTCATAGCTCGCACCAACGAGAAATTCATTTCATTCAGCAAGAAGGTGGACGTTGGAAATAGCAATCACGTAGAAATTCGCTTCTTGGACTCCTACAACTTTCTGTCTTCGAGTTTGGCGACACTCGCGTCTCAACTCACCGACGATGATTTGGTCGCCACCAGGAAATGTTTCGGCGACCAACATTTAGCACTGTTGAGACGCAAGGGTGTTTACCCCTACGAATACATGACGGATGCTTCCAAATTCTCAGAAACATCATTACCACCGAGAGAAGCATTCTACAGTCGTCTTAGCGACACCTGTTGCAGCGAAGAGGACTACCATCATGCTCACCTCGTCTGGTCTACATTATCTTGTCAAACCATGGCCGACTATCACGATCTGTATCTGAAACTGGATGTTACGCTATTGAGCGACCGTTTTCATCTCCATCGCTCGAGAGGAATGGCAGCATATGGTTTGGACCCCGCTTTCAGCTACACCACACCGGGTTATTCTTGGCAGGCGATGTTAAAATCCACGAAGGTGGAGATAGAACTCATCAAAGACATCAATCAATTTTTGTTTGTCGAAGAAGCAAAACGTGGTGGAATCGTCCAGTGTCCCCTTCGATACGTCAAGGCCAACAATCGATATGTCGGCGATTTCGATGCAGGGAAACCGACAAACTTCTTGGCATACTGGGACATGAACAACCTGTATGGTTATGCCATGTCCGAGACTCTGCCCATCGGAGAATACGAGTGGATGAGCGAGCAGGAACTTCAAGATTGTTTGGAATGGAGCGAAGATCATGAAAATGGATGTTTCCTGAAAGTAGATTTGGAATATCCTGCATCGCTTCATCGAGAACACCATGGATTTGCGATGGCACCTGTGATGGAATCGGCTCCGGAGAAGAAGCTGATGCTCACCTTCAAGAGCAAAAAGAATTACGTGGTGCATTATCGTCTCCTACAATTCTACCTCCAGCATGGATTGGTTTTGAAGCGCGTGCACTCGGGATTGAAGTTTAGACAGACCAGGTGGCTAGCACCCTATATCGAGGGCAACACTCAACGTCGAGCATCAGCTTCTTCTTCCGCAGACAAAGACCTATACAAATTAATGAACAACAGCATCTACGGCAAGAGCATGGAAGATGCGAGGAAAAGAAGAAATATCAACTTGGTCTCCGACCCGAAGAAAATAAACAAGCTCGTCGCTCAGCCCACGTACAAGAACTTCACGATACTGAGCGACACGTTGGTATTGATCGAACGTGCTCTCCGCCACATAACATTCGACAAACCAATCGCCGTGGGAGTCGCGATCCTCGAGTTGTCGAAGCTGGCCATGTACAAGTTTCACTACAACATCATGAAACCACGCTATGGAGAGGCGATCGAGGTGGCGTACACCGACACAGACAGCTTCGTGTACAACATCCACACCGATGATCTATACGAAGATCTGAAAAACATGAGCCAGCATTTCGACTTCTCTAATTATCCGAAAGATCACGCTCTCTTCGACGACAGTCAAAAAATGACGATCGGGAAGATGAAGGATGAAGTCAACGGCCGCATCATCACAGAGTTTGCTGGTCTTCGAGCGAAAATGTACGCCATCAAAGTTCAGGATGAGACCGAAATAAAGAAGGCAAAGGGGGTGGGGCGTTCGAGCACAAACAAACTGACCGTAGAAGATTACAAGTCGTGCTTGTTCGACAAAAAAATCAAACGCATGACCGAACATCGGATCACGAGCACCATCGACCAGTTGCGTACATCCACGATCAACAAAGTGGCGCTTGATCCCCACGACACCAAATTGAGGCTACTGGACTGCAACATCCACACCCGAGAATGGGGATGTCATGACGAGGAAGAAATCTGCTCGCACCATTAGACTTCTGCATCAAAAAAGTACGTATTATTTCTTGAACCACTTTTTTTTTTAAAAAAAACAATCATTCAGACTAATTTTTGCATTCACACATTTTTTTATATTTTTCTATCATATTATGTACACTATTTGAGTATATATTTTTATTTTTTTCAGATGGTGCACCCCCACGGAAACTTTTTTAGTTCTTACACATTCCATTCTTAACCAAAATTTTTTCTTCTCTTCAATCATAAAACACACACATTACACACGGAGGTTCTCTGTAGGGAGTCATGGGGGGTTAAAAAAAAAACCATGAAACTCTACAGAGGCATGGCTTTGTTAGCCGTGGCCATTAGAACTGTGTTGGGCACCACGCACCCCTGGCGGGATATTTTCTTTTTTTGAGGGGCCAGGGATTTCCTTAACAAAAATAAATTTTGATTATCACACACACACATTGTAGAAGATCGCACCTGAGAGTTTTAAAAAAACAAGAAACATCATAGCAGATTACGCTGAGAGCAAGATCGTGGTAGATTACACTGAGGGACCTTACAGTAAAAGGAGACAGCCTTATAGGAAAATGTCGAAAGTCATTTCAAAAGTAGGTCAAAGAGGTGAGAGCAAAATTTTGCAGGAGGTAAAAAAATAGCTTAAAAAGTGATGCCAGAGCTTTTTCTGTCCATTTTTTCTCTTATTGTAGGTTAGTTTTAATCCGTAAAACGTCGTAAAAACAGATTACGTTGAGAGCAGAAGCCCATTAGTAGATCGTAGTAGATTACACTGAGGGGCCTTACACTAAAAGGAGACAGCCTTATAGGAAAATATCGTAAGTCATTTCAAAAGTAGGTCAAAAGGCGAGGTAGCATAAGAGCAAGATTTGAAAAAGGTAAAAAAAATAGCTTAAAAAGTGATGCCAGAGCTTTTTCTGTCCTTTTTTCTCTCATTGTAGGTTAGTTTAGTGCGTAAAACGTCGTAAAATAAAAAGTAGGTCAAAGGACCGTTCCAGAACGAAGCATTTCACCTACTGACATTCATCTTAAATACATTCTTTCTTATCATTCTTCCCGGGAGGCACCTTCTTGCTCTTTCCTATTTTATTCGTGTCAAATATTTGTCTTTGATACACTGAAATATGTCAGACAGAGAAGATGCATGGCTTTTGAGAGGAGAAGCCAAACATAAGTTCTTCCATAAAAGAAAATATCATGATCAACAGTAAATAAACCCAACAGAGATAATAAATTCATGATAAGAAGATACATAATGTAAACAACTAAACTTGTTTTTACACAAAATTAAAAAAATTCAAACCTTATGTACAGTCACGGACACTGCTGGGTTGTAACGACCTTATTGAGGAAGCACTGAAACAAGCCATCCATGTCTGACCACCAAGCGCCTTGTGACTAGACAACCCAACCAGCATTGCAATTCTGCGGCTTGTATACCACTCACGGGTATACATCTATGTAAATTGAGTAGTGATGCCAAAGAGAAATACGAGATGAAGATTGTCGATCGTAATGTCTCGTGTTCTCGACATGGAATAATACTCAGTCCACGTTACGTTCCATTATTTAATGTTGTTTGGGAACGAACCTGACGAACTGGTTTTATATTTTAACTTCTTGCATTACAGTAAATTCCATATTTTACATTTATATTAATGCTTTGAATGAAAATAATACCAGAAAAACATCGAACACACGTGCACACTACTCTTCTCACACACATACACGTGAAAAAAATAAACACAAAGCTAAGTTTTAACTTCCAAGTGAATGTCCAAATAACAGTAAATGGAGAAGCACGATGTGCGAAACATGGGATTTTTCACAGAAAGAATGCCTCTATTTTTGACATACGTGGTTTCTATTAATACACAATGAAACAATTATGAGAGAAATTAACATGCATTTTCGTCTTCAGGTGTTTAGGAAGGAAACAGACTGACTGGAAAAATGAAAACATGGTGTTATTGATAGAGTGTTGGTTAGCGTACAGAGCTTTCATCAGTGAGGTCTAGGTTCGATCCCCACCAAGGACAATTTTCTTTTATTACTTTCTATTAGTGAAGAAGTATGTAATATTGTTTTCTAGGCATTTTGACGAAAGGATACACATCAAATTTGTTCGTTTAATCTGTATTTTTATTTTTCTAATCAGTTCTCTATCACAAGGGGATATAAAGATTCTCTATCTAGGCGATGGATATCTTCTCAATGGTTCCGTAGCTACGATTCTCCAGTCCCTTGCACCCACTTGTCTTATTTATTTACTTCATTCATATCAACTCACGAAATACCACGAATCTAACGAAAACACACAGATATAGTTAGAACAAGAAACACACCTCGCGTCGAAGGTTCCAGACTCGAGTTCTGGCTTTTTTGCGAGGGTGATTATTCTTGTGTGTCTGTTTATTATCTTTGTCAAAAAAATATTCCTCATTATTGCCGTGATTAACCTAGGGAGAGCTGAAATAACAAAAGTACAGAAAATGCAAGACACACCTGCCTAGGCATGTTATACCTTGGGAATTAGCAATCTGAAATTAACTTGCGTTTCAGTCGACTACTTGCGAAACAGTTTCGTGTTGTCTCCTTTGGAGAGTTGGTTATCGTGTCGGACTAGCATGCGGGCAACCCGAGTTCGAGCCCTGCGGAAGGAAAGTTTTTTTTTTTTTTTAAGTCTAATTTCATCCAACCTTATTTATAAAACTGAGGTTTCTGCAAAACGTTTTGAATTGCATGCCACTTCGTATGTTGGTAATCTGAAAGCAGCAAAGATGAAAATTTGATGTTCCGAAGCGACGATGTATTTGTGTATGTGTTGCAAAAACGCAGTTATTTATTAGCGAAAAACATGCAGCCACGTGATCATTGAGAATGCTTCCTAGTTGTCAGTGCTAATATGGCAGTAGCTACAGTCTGTCAACACACACCAACTTTCACGATTCCCGTAAAATGATTACCTTTCCACGTTTCAAAATCATGAGTGCTGTCTAAAGCAATACTTTGATACTTGCGTTTGCATGTTCGAATCAAAGTAATACGAAACATTTTTTTCCCAGCAAATGACATTGAAACCATTAATAACTGTTTGCAATGTGATATTGATATCATATATGGAAAGAATAAAAATGGCGAATTTCACTTAAAACAACTTATAAATATATTAAATTATGTGGATACCTGATGTGAAACGTACGATGCACGATCAGAGAGCCTGAATGTTGCATTAAAAACTGCAGAGAACAATGACTGACTTATGAACAGTGAAATGTTTTTCCATGCTCCAATGGGATTTTATTTATAACTATAAATAAACAAGGGAGAAGGACACAGGTTGGTATGATGAACTTAATTGTAAACTAAAAGTTTTAATTGAAGAAACAAAACACGTTCACGGTTAAAAATAGGGCATTCAATTTCAGGCACATTACACTAACTGAAAAACTATTTTCAAAATTAATAATATTTGGATAACCGGCAAATCCAAACTTGATGTTAACCACGTAATGCTCTTGATAATCAAAGAAACATAATTTTTCTTGAGCATGCCCTTTATTTTGTGTCTTGATCGTTGAAATAATACGTTGAAACGAACAGTAGTATGTTTTAGAGTGTGTTTAGAATATTTTGTGTACTGCATTTGAATACTGAAGTCAATTTAGTTTCCTAATCAAATAACAATTATTCAGTGTCATCTTTAAAAAGGAACGTTCACTCGTCTTGAGATCGTTCGCTCCGGGACGGCGTAGGTTCGAATCCGGCTCTGGTCGGAATTTATTCGGCCTACGTATATTGCCGGTGGTAACCCACCATCGTGAGGAAATTGGGGAGCTCCGAGTGATTGAGCGTAATCCGGTCACGGAGACCTACTATAACGGCTGGGGATACGTCGGGCTGACCCCCCGACTATTCCAATACTGGTTGAAGATCTCCACGCTTAGAGGTGACGAAGGAAAGCGTGGGAGGGAGACCGGCAATCGGTAGGTATGCCTAGGCCCTTCATGGGCTGTTGCGCAACGGATTATTATTATTATTCTTTAAAAAGGAAAGCCTTTGTTTCTTTGCAGCTGTTCATGACAGAAATTCAATTGCAAGACAAGTTACCAAATTAGCAATAGTTCTCTTACATATTTGTGGTATGTGCTTGTCTGCCTTATACCGGATGATGAAGGAAGCATATATAAAAGATAGAAAATTACTGTTCTTGGGTAGCTCGTCCTGCTTTTGTCAGAAAACCTGATCAGCATACTGAACCAAGCCATCACACGAGATACGACTTCAATAATGTAATCCGTTTCTGTGGTCAAATAACTCCAAAAAAAAGGCAATAAAATTGTCAGTGTGAGGAGACGGAGAAATAATTTCCTTTTGTCTAACATTATACTCTGTCTGTATGCCTAGTGTGGTTTGTCTGTCCCAAAGCTGAAGACAAACCTCTGTCTGTTGTAACGCGTGGCATGTTTTCTTCCAGCTTACAAATCACGTAAAATACCTTGGTTCACTTCAGTGTGCTGGTTCTGCAGGCACAAGGTCATGTCGACTGATTAGATACCACGTGACTCCGGCGCCTACTGTCAGCACCTCAGAGAAGCTTCAGTAACTTTCGCGAGGTTCCTTCTAGTCCTTGACAGAGCGCATGCTTCGTAATGATGTGCAGAAATCCCATGTTTTCTGTGTATAAAATGTACGTATGTTTGGATTGTGTGCTCAAATGTTGCAGTAAACATAACTACGTGACACACAACAACAATTACAAGCGCTTCAAAGATTAGAAACTTAGCAAGCGTTACTCACAAGATGATTATATTTTCCAACTGACAGAAGACCAGGTGGTGGGGTGGTAGTGTGTTAGTTTGACACGCAGGAGATACTGGGTTCGATTCCCGTTTGATTGCCTCCAATGTTTTCCTTAACAACAGCGACTATATATTTCAATTTATTTATTGCGAACATTCTTATTTTAATTGCTGTGCGAATTGTTGAATTTTGAATTGAATTTTGTTTTCTAAACGATTACGATAATTTCTTGTGAGTAGTATTGTATGTATTTCTGGATCATTTTCTCGAAAGAAATGTATACTTTTCGCCAGGCATAACATTTTATTGAGTATGTTTGTAAAATGATGAGAAAAAAATGTTTCGTATTACTTTGATTCGAACATGCAAACGCAAGTATCAAAGTATTGCTTTAGACAGCACTCATGATTTTGAAACGTGGAAAGGTAATCGTTTTACGGGAATCTTGAAAGTTGGTGTGTGTTGACAGACTGTAGCTACTGCCATATTAGCACTGACAACTAGGAAGCATTCTCAATGATCACGTGGCTGCATGTTTTTCGCTAATAAATAACTGCGTTTTTGTAACACATACACAAATACATCGTCGCTTCGGAACATCAAATTTTCATCTTTGCTGCTTTCAGATTAGAAACATACGAAGTGGCATGCAATTCAAAACCTCAGTTTTATAAATAAGGTTGGATGAAATTAGACTGGGCCCGCATGCTAGTCCGACACGATAACCAACTCTCCAAAGGAACTCTCGAACCTAGACCTCACTGATGAAAGCTCTGTACGCTAACCAATACTCTATCAATAACACCATGTTTTCATTTTTCCAGTCAGTCTGTTTCCTTCCTAAACACCTGAAGACGAAAATGCATGTTAATTTCTCTCATAATTGTTTCATTGTCTATTAATAGAAACCACGTATGTCAAAAATAGAGGCATTCTTTCTGTGAAAAATCCCATGTTTCGCACATCGTGCTTCTCCATTTACTGTTATTTGGACATTCACTTGGAAGTTAAAACTTAGCTTTGTGTTTATTTTTTTCACGTGTATGTGTGTGAGAAGAGTAGTGTGCACGTGTGTTCGATGTTTTTCTGGTATTATTTTCATTCAAAGCATTAATATAAATGTAAAATATGGAATTTACTGTAATGCAAGAAGTTAAAATATAAAACAAGTTCGTCAGGTTCGTTCCCAAACAACATTAAATAATGGAACGTAACGTGGACCGAGTATTATTCCATGTCGAGAACACGAGACATTACGTTCGACAATCTTCATCTCGTATTTCTCTTTGGCATCACTACTCAATTTACATAGATGTATACCCGTGAGTGGTATACAAGCCGCAGAATTGCAATGCTGGTTGGGTTGTCTAGTCACAAGGCACTTGGTGGTCAGACATGAATGGCTTGCTTCAGTTCTTCCTCAATAAGGTCGTTACAACCCAGCAGTGTCCGTGACTGTACAATTAAAATAAGAAATCAGTATTTCTTAACAACTCTTCTCTTTTCTCCTCCAAACAATTAAAAGGTTTAATTTTTCTGTTTTGTCTACCCTTTGTTCCCTTTCCATCTAGAGAAACTACGGTACAGTCACAAAATTTGTTCTTACTTCTATTACCAAGAATGGACCAATAAACAAATCATATAATTTGTAGATAATTTTGTTTAAAGCAGAGCTCTTAGCATGATGTACCCAATGATTAAATCTCCATTCGGTGGCTCAGTCGGTAACGCGTCTGACTACCATGCTCAAGGTCCCGGGTTCGATCCCCGGCCGGTTCAAATCCGGGAACTTTTCTAACGGTGGAAGCGGCCCCGGCGCCTACCCAGCGTCGAATAACATGGGTACCTGGGGGAAACCCTGGGGGGTAAAGGCGGTCAGGGGCGTGATGCTGATCACATCACCCCCACTCACGACCGGATCAAGAAAGTGTGGGGCGTTACCTCCACACCCCCTATACGCCTTCATGGCGTGGTGCTATGCACAGGGGAACACTTTACCTTTTACCTTTTTTTATATAATATTTTTGGTACCAGGGCTTGTTTGAACACTTTAGAATTTCTTTGTTGTTTGAGTTTTCCTTTTAGCTCCGAGTATTTTGCATTCCAGGATAATTCTTCAATATTCTCAGGCCAATTCACAATATTAGTTATATTATCTTCAACTTGATCGTGTAAAAATAGTTCCGCAGGTGTAAAACCATTCGATTCAGAATATGAATTGTTCAACAATTTAACAACGTTTGTCCAAATTTCAGTCCAAGATTTGTGATTATCCTTGCAAAATGACCTCAGTAAGCACTCAATCTCTTTATTGTACGTTAAATTGGATTGGCGTGTGATGGCGAAGTAAAAATATGCTTGATGTTCTTGGATGTCCTTACATTTAAATTGTGAACTATTATTACTCAATATAATTCGACAAGTAGGATAATGACGAAAATACGATTGGTTTAGTTTATTGGTAATTTCCGTAGATAAAGCTTTACGCAAAGGATAAACCATAATAAATTTACTTGCAAGATTCACTCACTATACTTAGTATATATTGGTAACTTTGAGAAGCTGGTAACTGACCAATCGAATCTAATGAAATAAATGTATATAATTTAGGAGTTAATATGTGAGGTTCTCCTCGTGCGGTACGTTGCACTCTCTGCTTTGACTTGACACATTCAAGACAATTTCTCAGATAGAATTTAAGGTTGGCTTTCATGTTTGGCCAAAAGAAAAATTTTGAACACTTTCTGAACGTTTGTGAATAACCAAAATGTCCACATAGATCATTATGATCATACAGTACCTATTCCACATTTTTTTTAGGTACAAATATTCTCCAGTGATCAGACGCAATAGATTTATAAAATAAGATATCTTCATGCATTTTAAAATGTCCTCTGATTTTGAACTTAGAATTTCCTTTGTTTATCGCAATTCTTGACTTTTGACACTGCTCATCGTTGTGTTGAGATTGTACCCAATATTGTGAAGTATCTTGGGATAGGAAATCTATAGTTGTATTATTAACCTAAAGTTTCAATGTAAATAAATCTCCCTGAGCCCTTGCAGGATATCTGCTTAAGGCATCAGCCAGAATATTGGTGGAACCTTGAATATAGTAAACAGTAAAATCAAAACTTTGAAGTTTTAACACACAGCGGTTTTGTCTTGGGTTTAAACTTCTAGCAGACTGCAGCCATGAAAGTGACTGATGGTGAGAATGAATAACAAATGCTCTTCCACTGAGGTAAACACTAAACTTTTCTACTGAAAAGGGGATAGCAAGACATTCAATCTCATGAGTTGAATAAGTTAATTCTGTACCACGCAATACTTTACTAACATATTGTATCAATCATCTTCATCTGATAGCTGCCATAAAACTCCTTCACTTCCAACTTTGTTTCCATCAGTGTTAAGATGGAAAATTTTACTAAAACCCGGTTGAGCTAACACATCAGATGTAACTAGCTGTTTCAAATCATTAAAAGCTTACTCATAATGCTCTTTCCAGAGTCACTTGTTATTTGGTTTTAGTAAATCGTACAAAGGAGCAGCTATCATTGCAAATTTGTGAACAAATTTTCTCCTCCAATTTACTATTACTAAAAATTTCCTTAGAGCCTTCTGGTTTTGAGGAACTGAATAATCCATGATTGCTTTTTCTTCCTTTCAAGATCAATATGAATGATTTCTCCAGAAATCACATGGCCTAGGAAATGTATTTCAGTTTGGAAGAACTTGCATTTCGACAATTTAATAGACATATTAGCTTTCTTCAGAGTTGATGAAACATAACGTAGATGTTCTAAGTGGGTTTGAATTGATGGTGAGAAAATTAAAATATCATCAATATAAACAATCAGGAATTTGTATGATTGCCAAATATTTATGCGTTATATCAACGAACACACTTACGACACTTTTCATTCCAAAAGGCAAGAAGTGGAACTCCATCAAAATACCTCTATAAGAAAATGCAGTAAACTGAAACGATCTCGGTGTCTAAGGAATCTGAAAATATCCACAACTAAGGTCAATAGATGTGAAGTATTTTGCTCCCTTCAATATTTGCAGTAATTCTGAGAGAGGGTCCACCTGTATCATACGGAAGACTGTCTTCAGATTGCACTAATAACGGAGTAATTATTTTATGAGCTGATGAATTCAAAAGCATGACGGTCGCGTTGCTATAATTTATAATCGCCTTACATAGCCACAAAAACGGCGAACCCAAAATTAAATCAGCGTGTAACTGTTTAACAACATACAGTTCCATGTGGAAAAACGCATTTGCTATTTAAACTGTTACATATTTGGAACCCATTACCTTTATACGTTGGTCTCCTGCAAGCATGCCAGTTGTATTGCTTCTAATTTTTCCAATTTTGCTCCTGGTATAATGGAACTTAGAATTGTCCAGATTTTATAATAGATTACACTGACTTCCAGTATCAATTAAACAATTTTGGACAGATCCGCAATTTTACCCTGTATTTCTCGATTCTCAATTTTTGGTATTGCAGTACCGTTTTCTGACATAATCCACTCTGGCTCAGAATCGTACCATTCTAATAAAAATGCTACAGATAAGACTTTATCTCTGGTAACGCCTAACGATTTAATTTTATTATAATCCCTCAGACATTCCTTAACATACTATATAAGTGCCATTAATACTACTATTCAGCTCCTTTGCATTTATTTGTGGCAAGGTAAATCGGAGCATATCACCCTGCCTTCATTGTTTAAGGAGTTAGAAGAACATGCTCGTGTGGGAGCAGTAGCAGTTGCAGTTAGGTGTTCCATATTTGCAGAATTACGCTGCAAGCTGGTGCTGCCTACTGTAACACTATTATCCTGTGAACTGTGAGATGCATTACCATACTCTATTGGTAATTGACTGTAATTTCCAGTTCTACTATATCTTCTGTTATCAGATCTTGGGGTATTCCAACGTCTAAAATCGAATTATTTACGTTATTATTAGTTCATTCAGACCTTACAAACTACCTTCTTAAGGTATTGCGTTTAAATCTTCTGGGAGATGGGCAATGATTTACATTGATACCTGCATTTTCAGTATGTGTTGTAGAATCATAAGAATTCCGCTCAACCAACATTTACTTGCCTGACGAAGTAGTTTGGTCTGTCGAAACTCCTCTTCTTATTAGCCCTGTCATCAGAATCTGTATTATCACCGGGCAAAGATAAACTTTTATTCTTATCACTCGAATACAAAACTATAGTTCTTAATGTCTGCGTCAGTTGCTTAAGGTCTGTAATGTTATGGCAGCCTACATTCTTTTAAATTGACCCAGGTAGCTGTTTCAGAATCATCCGTACTACTTCAACTTTGTTTGGAGTTTCTGAACTGACAGTAGCGCCACCTCCTATGTAACGACCAAAGGGGAATAGCCCAGGATCGCTAACAGCAAGCGCTGCCTATGGCCCAGTGCGTCAAATAAGAAGCGCAACCGTAAGTGCTTCGGGGCGTCTAATTGGACACAGCACCACCGAGGGACGGACAACCAAAAAAGCTGACGTCTCCACGTCAGAGGTATCAAATCAAATTGTGATCACTAGGATCAAAAGGAATACATTTATGAATTCATTTGCTCACTTATTAACTTTCCTAATTGTTTCATATATGTGTATATTCTTGATTATCATAATTGGCTATTTGCAACATTTTATCCATTCCTTCTATAATTTTTATACTCTTCCTTTATGTATTTTACATTTACTATAATATATATAATCACTCTTCTCCGCTCCTATTTTCTACAATTAACTCTGCTTCTCTTTATATGGCGCGCTGCCATCTATCGTCGCTCTCGGAAAACAGGTCTTCCTTGCATCTGTCAATGTGTCGTCGGATCTGGTATGTGCCAACCTGGCGGAGGCACACAGAGGTTCGGACCCAACTTTAAACTGTAGGTCCAGTCTAGATTCTGTGCATAATCATCAACTAAAAAAAAACAAGGTCCCAGGGTTGTACTCTTGCTAAAACATGCATAATTATATTCATACCTCTTCTTTTATGTCGATTTTCTTCAATATTTGACAAATAACGACGATGGGAATGAATACTGATTAGATGACGGTGCTGAGCGGACACTAATACACAATTGCAGGATATTGTTAACTGTGACTTATTAACGTGAATAAGTTAACAAATAATAATAATAATTCTTGTAAAGAATAACGTGTCACATAGATAATGTATGTACACTACAGCAGCTGGGTCTTGGCCGAGGAAAGAGCAGGGCAATTATCTCCGCTGGTTCCTTCCAGTCCCAACCTGCCCTTTCTTCCCCCGCAGCCTTTACGCACGCGTATACGCAGAAAGTTAAGGCCTCTTAAACTTTTGGTCCGTAGGAAAATTACGAGGGTGCGTACGAAAATGACGGTGCGTAAAATCCGCAGGTCCCCAAACACTGTCGGATTTCCACGTTGCGTGAAAAATTTGATGACTTCGACGTGTATTTACGGCTGTGTATTCCCGCCTGGCAATCTGGTGTAACGTACTATCATAAATAAGCAACGGATTTACCCGCCCCCGCAGTTTATCACGCAGAGATCTCTACGTACCGCGCTCACTCTTTATGTATCCATCTGACTCACATAGTCACCTATGCACCTTTTTCTTCTAGCAGGCCTCATCTCCAGGAATATATCAACTCGGAGCAAGCCCAGGCACCTATCGACCTGTTAGGTGAGATGAGTCAAGGCAAGGACTTATCAAACCTTTTCCAGCTCCCCCCAAATAGGCAATAGTTAGGCTGGAGAGTTCGATGAACTAACCGATCTCTAACTACGGACTGAGACTTCGTATAAGGTGTTCCTCTGTGTTTTTTGAACAAGTCGGAACCCAGTATTTATGCCTCCGACAAAACAGGTCCGCCTCCAACCACTGGGACGAAGGCCCTATTGTTACCTTTCAAACAAGAAAGCCGTTGAGGGGAACTAACCGTTCACTTCCCCGGCTACCGGGCAAAAAGCAAACTAGGCAAGAGCATTTACAAACCTTTAAAATTTTTGCATATATATTTCCATTTTATAGTCGTGTGCTTTAAAAACCACACAGCATAATGCAATTAACAAATAATAATGCATTTAACAAAAAAGATAGATACTTTTCATTTACTTGCCTTTATTTTGAATTCTTGAAGTAAAAATATTCTCATCAGTTGTCATGAATAATATGTTTAAATATGTGTCTATTCTTATTAGGAATGGCTCTCGAAATTTCAACCAGCTTGCTATTGGAAAGAAAACTAAAATATCTTTCAGACTTTGGATTGCTGAGGAACGTATTAAGGTAAATAAATATTCGGACAATAAAATATGTTAATTGCTGTACATAAACTACATATATTATCATTCCTATGGAGAATTATTACTTTGGGTTACTAACTAAGCAACATGCCTAATTGTAAATTTAACTAAATATCTTCCTAACTTAATTGATATCTTCAATCTTCAATTACGGTCCCATTAGCTACCCACTACTGACATTACAGTACAAATTAGCCAGGA
The DNA here is from genome assembly GCF_977018435.1 of Lepisma saccharinum. Taxonomy (NCBI): domain Eukaryota; kingdom Metazoa; phylum Arthropoda; class Insecta; order Zygentoma; family Lepismatidae; genus Lepisma; species Lepisma saccharinum. The sequence goes on from NC_139234.1 coordinate 33,870,204, forward strand.
AACCTCGCGAAATAATTAATCATTTCAAAAGATCATTCAACCTGGAATGTCACTGAATAAATCCTGGTAAAGTTATTTGGCTTACACGCACGGTACAGCACGAACAATACAAAAGATCTGAATTGAAACCCTGAAAACCTTATATCGCACTGCAAACTAGTTTAAAAAATGTTTTTCGCTTCTCGTCCTCCAAGGAAAACAGTAACAGGCAAACTAAATGCAATTACGGATAGCCGACAATTGAATTTCGGGACAGGAGAATTATCGTGCTGATAGAGAATAGGGCCCATTCAAAACTGTTGCCACAGTGTGGGCAGCATGCTATTGTCTAGAATGTCCTCCTGAACACCAGTGTCCATCTTACCACTGAACAAAACTAATGGTCCAAGCCCAAACCAGTAAAAACAACCCCAGACCATGACACTACCGTCACGTTCACTTGGCTGTCCGGTGACGTTTGACTACATAGTGTATTTTAATCGAAACAACGAAATCATAAAAGTATTTTGATTTAATTTGATTTTTGTTATTTAGCGTCGTTTTTCTACCACTTGTCGCTAATCGCGACAATGAGAATGAGTGATGATAAGATAAAATTCAGGAAGGGACACTCAGAATGAACGCCCATGCCCAGGCATGTATACGAACCAGAGACCTCTGACGTGGTAGCCTGCACCACTCCACCACAAAGGTTGGCTGGTAATATTTTTGGACATGCAAACTAAGATCCTGCCTAATGTTGTCTTAGCAACCAGTTTATAACAGATATTACAAACTATTCTTGCATCAATAAGTAAGTTATTGTTTTCATTTATAAATGGAAGCTAAGATTTATTCAACTCGTTTCAGATGTATTACCTCTCTCCATATGAGTTACCATTTGAAATTGATGACTACTTTTTTATTGGATATTACAAAAAAGATGAAATGCACATTTTTGTAACAACTGCTTTCGCAGATGACGACGTTAGAAATGTTCCCCTTAACTATAGAAAATGTAAATTTCCAGAGGAAAATGAAGAGATGTGGGCTTTCAAGTACTACAGTCAAACAGCTTGTATACATCAATGTATTTTGGAGAGAAAGCTTCAGTTATGTGGATGTACAAATTTCATTGTCGGTTATAATACAGGTATGTAATTTTCAGTTATATTTCTACAAATTTTATTTATCAAGGTACTAGTTTACCTTATATAATATATGTAAATTTGTGTCCCATTTAAATGTCAAATAACTCTCACGATGTATTACGATCTATTGCTAATTTTGAAATTGCCTTAAACATTATTGTTTTAAATACTGTAAAATGAGACATTTTTTTATTATTTAAAATGTGATGCATTTCAAACTCTAGGCTGTTCTGGAGAGAAGCACTTAAGTCAAAAAATGTAATTTTATAGCAGCCAATTATTTACTTTTATTCTTTTGATAGCACAGACTCGAGATACATGTTAGATCAACACTGTTTAGTATATCTACTCATACCCAATATAAAATTATACTAATATGTTTTTCTTTGATTGACTTAAATGAAGAAAATCGCAGTTTGTGAGTTAAGTGCCTTTTCCCGAACAAATATGTATTTTCTAAAAGACATATATCTTTAATGTGTAGGATATGTATAGCAATGGGTATTTCTGGATTATAACGATTTCTGTGAAAGTACTCTCCTTTGTGCTTAGACAGCTATACAAATTTCTCATACTTTATGGCTATTTATCTCAAATACGTTTTCAACACAGCATCAGACGCATCTCATGTTGAGAAGGTCGTTCTTAAGGAAGAGTCAACTAGGAGTTGTATGACTGCAAATCAGTGTGTGCTATTATAAGAGATGTAAGAAACGATAGGAGGAGGATCAACGTTGCACAGTGGTCCGGATACCACTTTAAACTGTAGGCCCAGTCCTAAATGGCCGATAAATGCATAAAATGGACTTAAAACAAAAACTCAAACTGAAAAACTCAAGCTAAATAATAAAAGTGTCATTTCTTGCAGGCAAATAATTCTTTACAACGACAGTCCTTAAATTTAGTAGACACTGGGCAAGAAACAGTCATTCAACAAATTTAACTACTTCCGAAGAGGGATGGGATAGTTTGATTCTATGAGATGTCCACCTCAACATTTTGAATTTTGAATTTGAATTTAAAATTGTGGGTGCGTCAGCACTAAGGCTATTTTGCACCCGTCACATTATACGGGGTCTAGCCCCTTATCGTTACAAATAACAACTCTATCGTTGCAGAACTAAAATCATAAAATATTAAAATGTTCTGACTTTCGTTAAAAGCTGAGGCTGTAAAGGGGCACTCAGCACACATAAGGACAAAAGAACAGGACAATACAAACAAAATTATACTGGCAACGATGACTATACGTTAATGTCGGATCGGGTCTATTGGACGCGGAGAAATATTATTTTTTTTCATTAGTTCAATTTTTCTCATTTATATCAATGACTGAAAATAATGTTTCAGGTTATTTATTAATGAAATTTAACCATTTACATGTTTCTAATATGTAACATGTTTTACAACTTTACACATTGAATAACATACGTTAAAAATAAACCCTTGAGTTTTGAGTATAATAGTTTTCTTACATTTGGAACATTTTTATCAGACGTCCGGTTATCATTAATGATTTGTAAGAATTTACATGTTTTTTATTATTTACTGTTTGTTAAAAGTAACTTACAACATCGATTAACATGTGTTCCATGGGACACGTGAATGCTAAGTACAAACGTTTTGTTTACATTTCGAGCACACTGTTTTTGTTTTCCGATCGATTTTTGATGGACAAATGTGACACCTCCTTCTGGATTGCTTGTGTAGACCTTGCTTTATTTGAACACCCATTGGCTTGCTCGTCCATTACTAGTTTGCTACTGAGCTCCCTTCCCAGGTACTGGAAGAACCTTGTACGTCTACCCGTTTTCGCTCCCAATTCTTCCAGATGTACTGTTTGATACAAAACAAATGCATTTAGTGCACTTATGTCTATCATGTCATGAAATATAGCCATTGGCCATCTCCGAGTTTTTCGTTTCACACTTAGGTTTCGCACCATTTGGTCCAATTAGTAGACACCAAATTTTGTTTTATTATAAGTAATTATGACATCAGGCTTTAGCTGTGCTGTGGAAGCGTAGATTTTCGGCTGTTCATGCAACGTAGAAAATAGAGTCTCCACTTTGTTCCTCTTGGGGCAATACGATGCTAACATGAGATCATCTTGAAATCCAAACAAAGTGGAGCAAAGTGTGCATGCAGTCTCGTTCAGAAAGTTCCGGAAAATTGCGGCACCTGTGCTTTGAAACAAACAAACTGAAATAAGCAACAATGGTTATGCAGTCTATTGTCGACAAACCAAAAAAAAATCCTTTTCCGCAGTATCCGTCTGCAACTTAAGATATTTGTTTTTCCTGGGTAAGCTGAACAGGAAAATGGTACCGTATTCTCTTTTCAATTGATTGATTTGTTTTATTTTACGTCGCAGTTTATGCCTCTTGTCTAATTTGCGAAAATGGGGATGAGTGACCCCTGGCGTCGCAGCGCGATGTACTAACCACTCAGCAACAGTGTCCCGCTATACGCTTTTTAATGTTGTGACAATTGTTGAAAAGTCACAGAGGCGAAGCGTGATATTTCTGCAGTAAATATATAAATATATAGTATATATATATATATATATATATATATATATATTTAAAAATTAAAATCGGGCCTAAAGGACCGCAACGCGAGTAATACATTTTCTGACCAAACCTAATAAATAACCAAAGATGACAATAAATGATTTCAAGGGCCTTCGAAATTTACAAAAAGTCACGGAAGGAGAACACATTCATTTGCAGCATTAAAAAATAAAAGAGGTATAAAAATTGAAACCGGGCGTAAAAGACCCGTCCGTCGTTACAGTGTTAGAGTGCCACACACGTAAATTTGCCGTTGCGTAGAAACGAATTTTCGTTTCGTCTCCCTCTCTCTTAGCATCATGTGTTCTACCCTGCTCGAAAACCTTCGCTATTGTTGCCACATTGTCATTCCATTCCTGGACACACTCGCGCAAACATCATTGAAAACAATTGAATAGCGCTCCAGCTCGCGGTTCCCACCGTTCGGTAGGGACGCTAATGTGGCAATATAGCACGGCGTAGTGCTTGCTTCTTTTATGCAGTGCATGTTCATTGGCTAGCTAGTAACTAGTGTTGCCAACTGTAATAATGAAGCACTATTTCTGTCACGGAAGGCGAAAAGGCAGGTAAAGTGGCGGTGAGTTTTGTTGGATTGGAAGCACCATATTTTTATTTTATACTAAGTATTTGACCGGTTTGACGTTGTGTGCGTGTATTGCGTGTGTGTATGTAAAAGTGTGTGTTTGCTAATGAACGTTAAATTCCATAATGCCTCCAGTTCTGTCGAAGTTGAAATCAAAAACCTTGCATAGCCAAGCTCGGGAAATTCTAAGCAACGTGCACGAGTTCATGAAGGAGGAAGCCAGTCATGGTGTTAGCATCCCAATAAAGCATTTTGGCAAGAGAGCAGCGAACAGCAGCAACAAATTGTTCATATTTCATAATTTTGGAATTATTCAAAATAAATAAATTATATGGCTCCAACATCATTTCAACTCTGGCTCCGGCACGTGTTCTTGTAGAAATTGCATAGAGGAGGCTGTCATTTTTGCTGCTTAATGCGATACATATTATTTTCTGTGTTAAAATTGCCATGCTTTGATGGGTGACCAAGTTCATAGCAGGGCCGGCGGAAGGGGAGGGCGAACCGAGCGGCAAAATTTGAAGAGAAGAAAAAAATAAGCCTATTGAAAACTGTGATCGAGCGAGATATTCTTTTGCGCTGAATAGTATTGAAATAGCATAAGAAGTCTCATTATTTATTTTATATTTTGATGTTTTAGTTAGGAATATATTGATTTTCAATTTTCCGTTGCTGCGTAATGACCGGGGGGGGGGGGAGTCGAAATAGAGCGGCATCTGCCGCCACCTCCCAGGGAGGCAAAATGACTAGCGCCGGCCCTGGTTCATAACAAAAGAAAAAGCCGCGCAGCTTATCTTCTAGTGGCAGTATATGTACTTGTTATTGTTGTGGAAGCCGGCATCCTTTGTAAATGTACAACAAAGGCAACCGACTGTCGCAGATCTCAGAGAGGAAATAATAATACTGTTTGAGGAGGAGTGTTATGGTGCAATTGTAGCGGTTTAACACGTTGGCATGTTATTATCTGCCGTTGCAGTTCCATACCAGTGTATACGGGTTTTGGGAGTGAAAAGTTAGAACGCCACCATTGCATTAATGCAATGAAAAATAATATATACGTATATATTTTTTTTATTTTGTTTGAAATCACTCAAATAAGGAATCGTATGAAGAAGTCTTCTTTGCAGCATTTTTGGTAATTTTACTTATGTGTTAGTTCATATTTTGCGAATTTTTAGTTCATATGTATGTAGCTACATGCAAAGCCACTTGTTAGTACATATTAATCCTAGTCCTGGTATAATGCATGACGTTTAAAACTCAACGTTAGATAGACCTGAATTCTCTAATTTTATTGTTGTACGTAACAGCTGTGCATCGGAGCACTGCAGCGATTTTTCTATCTGCTCCATTAGCAACACTGCTTCTTTAGTTGTTTCGCGCATCGCACGGCAGAATTAACTGTGCTGGACTCTAAAGTGGGATCCGAACCACTGTGTGCCTCCACCGGGTATCGAACCCGGGACACCTTGATTAATATATATATATATATATATATATATATATATATATATATATGTGTGTGTGTGTGTGTGTGTGTGTGTGTGTGTGTGTGCGTCTGTGTTATAATTCTATTGTACATTGAAATATTATTTTCTTTCAGAGAAGCAGAAAAAATGTAACTTTTTAGGAAAAATGTGTGTGAGGGAAGCAAAAGGTAATTTTTTAAACATGTACATTATGGTAGTCCAAATTATTGTGGCAAAAACTGAAGTAGCTGAGAACTTTTCTCCACATACCTTATTTTTGTTCTCTAGTACTGACTTACTTCTTTCTAAAATTTTACCTTGATTGATGCATATTTGGAGGTCGCCCCAATTTACACATTTTCCTTTCTTCTCAGGATAGATTCCCAAACTATTGTGGAAAAAATCGGAAGTACGTAATTCAATACGTAGGAAGTAAATCCACATAGGATTTTTTGTCCTCTACTACCGACTTAAATGTGTGTTAAATTTTAACTTAGAACAAGTGCTGGTAGCAATGCAACAAAAATTTTGTTCCCCAGTGTTATTTAAAATCTTTTGCTTCAACATGCTGAAAATAGAATGCATTCAGCTGGTGAATATCTAGTAGATGATGATATAATGGCTCCTCAAAAAATTAATGTGTTTAGAATAGTGCGATCTCCAAGAATCCATCAATTAATTTGGGTGTGCTGATTTCAGATCTGAAGTTAGTTTTTCTCTGTAAGCCTTAGTTTCTTTGCAATGCATAATTTCAATTTTTGACCTTCATGTTCAGAATGCAATTCAACCAGTACAGGATTTATGAATCTTTGCCCCCCCCACAAAATATTACGAAAAGTCCCCTCTACCTACCTACTTAACTTCTCATTATGTGTGTGTGTGTGTGTGTGTGTATTACACATATATCGTCGACCTCGTCACACACAAAGTGTCATATCTCAAAAAATGCGAAATTTAGATATTTCGCCTACGTGTTGTATATGGTAGTCCGCACAATCTGGCAAATCGACGTCCCTCAACTATTAGCCGTTCTCGAGATATTAAGTTTTTTAGGATTTGTCAAATTGTCGTATCTCATCATTTAGCGAAAAAGTTATTGTCACACGCTGTCGTATCTTGAGTTACGTCTCATTGTGTCGAAAATTTTGCAGCACACACTGAGATACGCCCGCCTGGTCCCTTGTGTGTAAAGACCATTTTTCTCGATGGGAAGTTAATATTTTTAACGTTGACCGAATTGTTGGACATATTGTTGCAAGAAACCGAAAACGAAACAGCAAAAGGCTTTACAGTCATTAACAATGTTACTTACGTACATTGTTTACAGTCCATTTACGACATATTTCTATACTTGCTTAGCTCTAGTAATTTGATACTAGAAAAAGAAGAAAGATGGATATTCAAGTTGAAAGGCAAGACAGTATGTGTCAAGAATGTTGAGACACTTGATTTTTCTAGTGAAAATACTTTAAAACAAGTTATCAAGTTCAAATTATTGGGAGGCAGAACAAAAGTATAGTATGCAGGTATCGTGATTATTGCTATTGACAGGAAACAACGGGAATTCCTCACCTGGTAGTGAAGTTCCTTTGTCGAAGATACAACATAAAACGAAGAAACCCACGGTTTAGAATTTCGACCTCAATTCATATGGCGATTTCTGTACATGTGATACTAACAATCCTACTTGCATGCAGATGTCATGTGAGGTCCTTCATGTAAGAAGAAAGTCTTTAGTGCTTTTACCAAGTGTATGTATTTAGTGTGCTTGGATCATTTCAAAACAATATAAGGTGCCAAACTAATCATAAACCAATTACGATGTTTAAGAAAACAACCACTCCCTTTGGGGATTAGCCAAAGAATCCTGAATATTTTTAAGTTAAGAGTCAAAACAAGATTGGTCTGCAAAATTAACAAATACACATATAAAGAAGCTGATAGACTAAGAAGTCAAGGTTGAAATCTTAGAACGAAGACGTTTGTTCCTAAGCACCGTCTGAGATAACGATATAATGATCTTGAGTGTAAAAAATTGGAAAAATGTGTTTCTTAAGATTTGGTGAAGAAGAGCAAATATTTTATATTATGAAAACTTTTTCTTAAGTTGAAAAGAGAATTTATTTCTAGGTTTCTTTCTGTTCAAGACACAAAATTGAACACAATCAACGAAATGACTCGTTGTTAGAAACTATCAATATTCCCCATTCCTCTACTAATGAGAAACTGGTCGTATGGAATTGCAACGTACCACCACTCGTAACTCCTGGACACGGTGCCACGAAACGGCAACTCTCTGCTTCGTACTCCGGCTGGTCAGTTGGACGCAAGAGTTCTCACTCAGGGATCGGGATTAAGACGATCCACCCATTCCCTGGAAGATAACTACCGACATGTGACGAGTCATCGAAGAAAAGAAAATTCAAGTTTAGTTTAAAAAGTTCAAAAACGTTAATACCGACTCGCGCACGTTACATACTTATTCGCACAGTTCAAATAAATCATATGCTGAGTCCTGTTCGCTCGAAGGCAGTGATTAGTAAAATTTTGCCACGACAGAAACTGCGCACTGCCTCTACCGTAGATAACAAGACTTCAACTGCTTCCCCAAGCGCGAGGCGCAGCATAACAGATTGTTCTTTTTGCATTGCTAGCAACTCATAACATAAAAATATCACAAGAAGAACTGAGAATTTAAATAACACATCAATGTTAATTAGGGATAGTAAGCTAAAGTCAGGTTGGCAACAATTAAAAATGCCAACATGTAAGTGTTTACATAGCCAAAAACACGTAGCGTTGATCCTCCACTCCTAAAATTAACAGCCAATAGGAAAACGATATATTATTGAAAGTGAGATAGTGAATTATATGCTTACATATTACAATATTAAACTAGGACAACAAATAACGAAACTGACTTATTAAAGCAATTCATATTTACCCTTGCACAGAAAATGAATAAAGAAAGATTTAGTATATGAATTTATAACGAAGATTGAAATACTTTGATCTTGTCTATTGTTGAACAAAGATTGATATTTAGAAGAAATATATTTAATATGCGCTTAAACAACAACATTTGTGTTAAAGTTAGAAATAACCTAGCCATCTTGGATTTAATGAAAACGTTGCATATACTAATTAGGATGAATTAATGTTGCAAAAATACGCGAATAATATAATAGAAAAAAGATAAAACATAAATATATACTACATGAGTTATGAAAACAATTAAGTATAAATACTATAATGCAAATTATTAACTTAAAAGTATACGAATAAGATATTTTCCAATATACGAGTGCAATTTGGCTAACGAAGCGGTCTTTACCAGTGACGTGCGGTGACGTCGACACTTGGGGTAGCAATGAGTGGCGTGCCCAACGGGTCATAATCCCCCCTCCCCTTTTAGGGCCCAGTATTCCTAAAATAAGAACGTCAAATACAGGAAAAATTGCAAAGTTAGGAATGACTACAAAAAAATTGTATACATAACTTCCACCCACTTTCGAAAATCAAAAACGATTTGATTTGACTACTGAGCCAGAGATGCCGAGTTTGAATCTCGGCTTGGCAATGGGTGATCTTTGTGTGTCCCTTGCCCTTCAACAATTTTATCATATCGTCTTCGCGATTAGCCAAATATGGCGGAAAGCGAAGTAAAATAAACCAAATCAAACAATCAATCAATCAATGATTTTATTTGATTCGCTTTTTATACATTTGGTTAATCGCGAAGATGATACGACAAAATTAATGAAGGGACAAACACAAAGAACACCCAAGTCCAGGTAGGGGTTCGAACCCGGAACTCCTGGTGTTATAGCGCGTGATAACCATTCCCCCACGGTTGGTTGATTTGACGTTTTAAGTCCACTTTATACACAGAAAGGCTAATCGGGACTAGACCTATAGTTTAATGTGGGATCCGAACCACTATATGCCTCCATCGGGTACAGATCCGGGACCACTTCCACTCCCCCACGGAGGTCGGCCGACAGCAAACATGTGAGGAAGGCGCTAACCATTCGGATACGTGGGTATCGGTAAAGCAAACTGCATTTCTCCTGAGTAGTAATTTTCAATTGAATTTTTGAAATACCATCTTTATATATGATTAACGTTTATTCAAAAATTTTGCATTGCTTGATTTCCATAATTTCCCCATCTCACGATCTCGTTACTGAAGGAGCCCTGGCCTTTGCATGAGTGTTTCTTTGCAACCACTCTTCGCCCGTTTAATTTAATCAACGTTCATCGTCATGGCAGAAATTAGGTAAAGCGATGGAAGAGAGAAGAAAATACAAATAATTTCCTCCCAGTGCATCTGCAGGGCACTGTGAAATCAGGAGCCTAGAATTCTCTGTTTATGATTGTCCCTCACGACTTTCCAAGCTCTTAGCTACTTATTCCGATTAAATCTATACAGCTAGAAAAAGCGATGGGTAACAAAACACACCTTTAAACAAACCTTTTTTCTACTTTCTTCAATGATATTCATTTGGCTTTTTGAGTTCTGGGATACCTTTTTCATTTCTAATTTTCTCATTATTCACTGCAGGCAGAGTACAACACATAAGAACAAGAATGCACGCTCGTCACGAATCCCGGCCTTTATTGTTCATTGTGAGGTCCCTTCATCAGTTTCATCATATCATCACTTACCCTCATTTTCGCGATAACCAAATGTGGCAGAAAAGCGAAGTAAAATAAACCAAACCAACAACAAGAATTAGAACGCGCGTTCTCTTGCCCAAATAAGTACATCCGTATTTATGATTGTTTAGCTTACCCATTTTTTAATTGGAGGCCAAGAGATTAGTATATTTAAATAAAACACTACTAAAACGAGAGCAAGAGAGAGTGTGAGCAAATATTTGTTATTTAATCATTATATTTTTAAAAAAAGCATAAAATTTTGTCTGCATATAAGACGTTCCAATTGCACAAATGATAAAAGAACATCCCATATTATAGATACATATTGTACAAGTAGTGTAAATACAGAGATCATACTGCATAAATACTGCAGAAAATTTTTCCCTTAGTCCTTTAGAGGATTTACAAAAGAAGCGAAGGAAATCCAATCCCCTATCTGTCCTATAGGAGATAGACTGGAGGACCTGAAAGCACGGGCTTTCAACCATTAGAGCGGGGGCGAGGGGGCAAGAAAGGTAGAGGCAGAAATCTTCCCTTTCCCTTCGAAAACCCGTTTCTACCTGGAACTGTGAGGCGGAGAAAGAACGAGCTAGGCCGCTGAACGCACCGAGGGACGAGAAGAGCGTGAAAAAAGTGTTGCATATGAACTGTGGCTTCAACAATACAATAAATATTGTGATTTGAAAATATTTAGAGATTTGAGATTGATTGATCTATCTCTGCTAGAGTAGCTACTCCTCAGTGCACGTCACTGGTCTTTAGAGAATACTACTTTCCTAAACACTTTCAAAATAGGAAGAGTCGTTAGAACTAGACTTTAATAAAATGAAGGAATCGAGTGTTTTGGAAATAGAGAAGAGAGAGACGTGTCCCTTACAATATCCTTCAAAACAGAGATGAGATTTCAAAATATGACTTCTTTATTTAAATAGATTTTTTTCTAGGAGTGGAATCTCATTTCATTACTGCAGTAACCAGTGTTCGAATAACATTGGAATCCAAATTTGACTGTGATTAAAATGTATGACAGTTATCTCCAAGAGATCCCCAGATCACAAGGCACACATTTCACAACACAAGTTTTGTTTTAAGTTCACTTTGTGCAAAGAGAGGCTAATCGGGACTGGACCTACAGTTTAAAGTGAGATACGAACCACTGTGCAATATGCTTTCACCGGTATACTTTCACAAAACACGGCACATAATTTAACAGTGTGAATTTGACTTTATATCGCCCGAAAAATTACTGTGCACACTTTGCTGAACCTTTAATGATTGGAAATAAAAACTAAATCTGACCTACATGGAAAATTGACAGATCATCAGAGTGCAAATGATAAAAGAGGATATGAGAATTCTTTCCTTGTGAAGTACCAATGTGAGATGCGTTGCAATTGATTTACAAGTTATTTACGTGTCCAAATGCCAGGTAACTTTACTACGTTATAAACGACGATTTGCTAACTACAGTTTCACGGTATAAATGTACTAAGGGTTGTAATTTCTGCTAATGGTTTGAAACCATCATCAATCACCTCGTCAAGGTTTGACAGAAATGTTTATGAATCAATCATTGTGTTTCGCTGCCACTAGGGTCTATATTCCCCCTTTCTCACCAACTAACTAACTAACTCTCTAGCCTTCTTAAACCCGAAGGTTCATGGCTGCAGCAACACAGGCCTTCCATGTTTCCCTATTTTGAGCAAGTTCTATATACTCTTTTCCATCCCTACCGATTTCCCTTAGGTCCATCTCAACGTTGTCCCTCCATCTTCGTCTTGGCCTTCCTACAGGTCTCTTACCATCAGGTTTCCCAACAAGAATCCTGTAAACTCCTCGTTCCTCTCCCATTCGTGCCACATGGCCTGCCCACCTAAGTCTTCTTGATTTAATTATTCTAATAATATCTGGACATGAATACAAATTATGTAGTTCTAAATTATGTAACCTTCTCCACTCACCTGTCTCCTCATCCCTTTTAGGTCCAAATATTTTCCTAAGGATCTTATTTTCAAATACTCTCAATTTATGTTCCTCTTTCAATGTAAGGGACCAAGTTTCACATGCATATAATACTACAGGCAAAATTACTGTCTTGTATATTTTAACTTTTAGTTTCTTAGATATTAAACGAGAAGACAAAAGTTTATGAAGAGAGAAGTAACATGCATTTCCTGAATTAAGCCTACTTTTTATTTCCTCTTTAATATAATTTTCATTTGTTAATATTACTCCTAAGTATTTGAATTTGGAAACTGGTTCAAACGAGTTGTTATCAATAATTAGATTTTGATTATTACCTAACACTTGGTTTCGGCCTGTAAGCATATATTTAGTTTTCTCTTTGTTAACTTCCAAACCTATCTCTTTAGCAGTTTTGAAAAATATTTTAGCATTATTCTTAATTGTATTCACATCATCCCCCAGTAAGTCTACATCATCTGCATATGCTAACAACTGAGTCACACCATTTAATTTTAGTCCTTCTTTAGTTTCTTTTACCTTCCTAACAGCATATTCTAAGGCAAAATTAAAGAGCAATGGAGATAATGCATCTCCTTGTTTTAACCCATCATGAATTGTAAATTTGTCAGACATATTAATACCCACACGAATTTTACTTTCTGTTTCACTGGTGCATACTTTTATCATACTAACAAGCTTCTTAGGTATTCCAAACTCAACTAATATATTATATAGTTTATCTCTTTTGACTGAATCATATGCTTTTTTGAAATCAATGAATAGCTGATGGACATTTTGATTATATTCCCACTTTTTTTCAAGTGTCTGTCTGATGTGAAAAATTTGATCTGTAGTTGATCTGTTACGTTTAAATCCACATTGATAATCACCTATAATTTCATTAGCATATGAGGTTAGTCTTGTTAAAAGAACGTTAGATAATATTTTATATGTTGTTGAGAGTAGAGAAATTCCACGGTAATTATTGCAGTTCATTTTATCACCTTTTTTAAACACAGGAACAATTATGGATTCTTTCCACTGTTGAGGGATTTCTTCTTTATTCCATATTAAACAGATTAATTTATGAATTTGATACATTAATGAATTTCCACCATATTTAATTAACTCAGCTGGTATTAAATCAATGCCAGGTGCTTTGTTATTCTTTAGCCTTTTAATAGCATCTTTAACTTCAGTCAAGTTGGGTTCTGGAACTAAAGGTTCTGCTGTGTGTACTTCATTCACTTCTGATTTATCTCCTACATGGACATTTAAAAGGTCATTAAAGTAGTTCTTCCATCTATTTAGAATATCACTTGGGTCAGCTAGAACATCACCGTCTTTATCTTTTATCAAGTTTACTTTAGGTTGCCACCCCTTTCTAAATTCATTTACACCTTTATATAAATCTCTGATATTTTTATTTTTGCTGTTTGTTTCAATTTCGTTAATTTTGGTTTTCAAGTAATCTCTTTTTTTACTTCTAAACGTGCGGTTAACTTCTCGCTTTATTCTATTATAATTGTTTAGATTTGTATCATCAGAGTTATTTAACCACCTAAGTCTAGCCTGATTTCTTATTTCTATTAGATTATGACATTCATTATCAAACCATGGCTTACTTTTTCTCGGTTTATGGTATCCTATACTTTCTTTAGCTGCTGATTCTATTGCATTACGTATGTGCTCCCAATTCTTATTTACGTCTGTTTCATTTATATTTTCATCATCATTTAAATCCTGCAAAACATCAAATCTATTTGACAGTTTAATTTGGTAATCTTTCTTAATTCTTTCATCAGTAAACTTTCCTGTATCAAATTTTAGAACTTTTAGATTTTGTTGCTTATGATTTATCACTGAGAGTCTTTCTCTTAATTTAGCAATTACTAAATAATGGTCACTAGCACAGTCAGCACCTCTATGTGTACGAACGTCAATTATACTAGTATGCCTTCTCTTATCAATGAGAATATGATCTATCTGATTGTGAGTTTTACCATCTGGAGAAGACCAGGTATATTTATGGATATCTTTATGTTTAAAAGTGGTACTTTTCACAATTAAATTCTTTGAGGTTGCAAAAGTAATCAATCTTATACCATTATCATTACTTAATTCATGAAGACTTTCTTTACCAATCGTGGGTTTAAATGTCTCTTCTTTGCCAATTTGTGCATTACAGTCACCTAACAGAATTTTCATATCATACTGAGAAAATTTATCAAAGACCTGTTCTAACTCTGCATAAAAATCATCTTTAGTATTATCATCTTTATCTTCCGTTGGTGCATGTATGTTTATTAAAATAATTTTACACCACCTACCCTGTAAATCTGCATATGATATCCTATCATTAATAAATTCTACTGTTTTAAGAGCCGATATAATTCTATTATTTATGAAAAAGCCTGTTCCAAAATTATGATTTTCAGTACCACCATAGAAAAAAATATAATTTTTAGTTTTACAATTCCCTTCTCCTGGCCACCTAACTTCCTGGACAGCTACTACATCTAATTTATACTTAACTATCTCATTAACTGTACACTGAAATGCCCCAGGCCGGTAAAGGCTCAGAACATTCCAGGTGCCTAATTTAATATCCTTCTTCCTAACGTAGATCTTATCCTTAGTCCAGAGACCTCCCAAAGTAGTCCCCACCCGGAGATCCGAACGGGGGACTATTTTACCTCCGGAATATTTTACCTTGGGAACATCCATGGCCTTATATTGTTGTTTCTTGACATGTGTTTTTACAGTGCAGAGTTGTCAGCTCTACGCCTAACCCCCAATATGAATGGAGGAACTACTACACAAGACGAACACAAACACATTAGACAGCACAACTACTACACAAGACACACACAAACACATCACAACTACAACAAAATATTATCACAAACACACCACAACTACTACACAAGACAAACACAAACAAATTAGACAGCACAACTACTACGCAAGACAAAACCAACATACTAGACAGCACAACTACTACACATACATACTAGACACCACAACTACAACACAAGACACATACATACACACCACCGATACTACACAAGACAAACAGAGACACATTATACAGCATAACTACTACACAAAATAAACACAAACACACTAGGCACTACAACTACTACACAAGACAAACCCAAAAACACTACACAGCACATATAATCGGATCAAAGATTCGGTATTCCCCTTTCTCACCTCAAAAGGATAAAAGTAGAGAAATGAAAGTGTTAAAGCACAGTATCGAGGTTCTATTCTTATGGTTGAATACTTTGATTCAATCGAAAAATTACAGACAATCATTTTCTTCAAGAATTTTAAGTATTTTGTGACACAAAGTTTCCTGTTTCCCATGGAGAAGCAAGAAAAATAAAGTGACGAACTACCACAATGATACAGCATTTCAATAAAAGTAATAACAATTCAATACGCTAAAATATAATGGAAGAAGTTTCTCATCATTGTAAAGAAGGTGTCGTATCTCAAGCGTTCGGACATACACCACACTCGTCACAAATGGCCGTATCTTGTTTATGCCCCTTTTTATACCACTGGATATAACACATTTTTTTAATAATATTGCTTGAAAAGAAACTTTAATCTTCAGTAAACACGCATCCGAAATATTAGTTTCAGAAGTGAAATATTATTTCTGTAGAAAAACTGGAAAAATTGAGATACTACACTTTCTGTTGAGGTCGACGATATAGTAATGTACCGTAT
Organism: Lepisma saccharinum; assembly: GCF_977018435.1. NCBI lineage: Eukaryota > Metazoa > Arthropoda > Insecta > Zygentoma > Lepismatidae > Lepisma > Lepisma saccharinum. The sequence continues at coordinate 33,886,327 of NC_139234.1, forward strand.
GTGTGTTTGTGTAATTCTTTATCTCATGTTGACAGTCACATACAAGGGCCTACAGGCTGATTCAAAAGGCAGGGTGTGAACGTGTGTGACAAGAACTTCTTGAGAGTTGAGAGTTCTTCGCCAGGGGGTTTTCATTGTGAGCATGAACAGCCCACCATCATACATTACTGACGTTACACATTCATTGCCATAAAAAGTCTTCATTCTCTGATTAATGTCAATGGGGGGACACATTTTCTGCAGTTAGAAACTCGGTCACCACGCGCAGTTTCAGGTGCACCGACATACTATTGTTACCTGCTGCCATTTTCATAGCTCTAGTTCAGCAACCCCTGGTGATAGAAGTTTGAAACTTAGAATGGAGAAGGGGGAAAGTTTGAAGTAGTTAAGAGGGGGCCCGGGCACAGCTAGTCAGCATTTTGTTTTCACACCGTGGGAAAATAATGAGGTTTTTCCCACGCTATGACGTCATCGAATTTTTTCCCACGCTCCAGAGTACACCGTGGGAAAATAATGAAGTTTTTTTCCCACGCTATATTCCCACGCTATGACGTCATCGAATATTTCCCCACGCTTCCGAGTACACCGTGAAAAATAATGAAGTTTTTCCCACGCTATGTTCCCACTCCATGACGTCATTTATTGATGATATGTTGTTGGTTGATGTATTAATTCTTATGAAAGGGAGTGGTCAGGTAACGTATATATATTTGTTTATGTGTTGGTTGGGGCTGCGACAGGTAAACAACGGAGTTTCCAACTAGGGTTATTGACCGATTGCTATGAAAGGCAGTGGTTAGGTATTGTGTATTTGTTTGTTTTGGGGCTGCGACAGGCAAACAATGGAGTTGCTAATATGGTTATCGATCGTTTGTTATGAGAGGGTGTGGCTAGGTATTACGTCATAGAGTGATTATATTTGTTGTTGGTTGCGGCTGCGTCAGTTTCCATATATGGTCATCGATGGAGTGACAGGTGATGAAAGGGATTGGTGTTAGGTATTGTTTATCGATGACGTCACCGATTTATTGGATATGTATGGATTACTTACTTGCAATCAGTGAGATGTTTCTCATCTGGCTGTGCTGTGCGATGGCAGGGTTAATATACAGCTATGGGAACCAATAAGAATGCATGTGCGCGAGCATCTGAGTATCAAATACGTAGAACACAAAGAATGCGTATCAGGTGTCCATCGTAGATGTCGAATATGACAATGTGCTTGGTCAGCGATTGTTGTTTTCCATGCTAAAGCACGTACGACTTGACATTTTTCCTACGGAGTCCGAGAAGCATATGAAATTCCAGGAAATGCAGGTGGCGATTGTGCAAGAAGGTGAAGATTAGACACGTTCGACCTTTGTTGGTTCCCACGGGAAGCCAACTCATCATTGTCGATCCAGATGTTCACGACACAAATGTGGTGTCATGTTGTGCAATGTCCGAGTATATGTTTTGAGTTGAGTCACATACAAGGGTACAAATATCGAATCCGGTTGCAACATGCAGGTGTTCGAAAAATGTGGGATCGCTTTGCACCTGCAGCTAGGGTCGAAGAGTCCTGGGAATGCTTACGTAGTTGATTTCCCACGCTAAAGCACATACGACTTGAAATTGTTCCCACGGATGCCAAGAAGCATATCAAATTCCGAGAACTGCAAGTGTCGGTTGTGGAAAAAGGTGGAGATGAGACACGTTTGACCTTTGTTGGTTCCCACAATCCAAATATTGTGCAATGTCAGAGTGTACGTTTTGAGTTGAGTCACATTTCTTCCCACGAGGTACGAAGATCGCATCCGGTTGACACATGTAGGTGTTCGTAAAGTGTGGGATCGCTGACGTGTTAAATTTGCATCTGCAGCTAGGGTCGAAGAGTCGTGGAAATGCTTACTTAGTTTAGTTCCAACGCTAAAGCACGTACAACTTGACTTGTTCCCACGGATTCCGAGAAGCATATCGAATTCCGAGAACTGCAGGTGTCGGTTGCGCAAGAAGTAGGAGATTAGACAAGTTCGACCTTCGATGGTTCCTACGGGAAGCCGACTCATTATTTTCGATCTGTGGTGTAATATTGTGCAAGAATGCTCTTGTTGTGCGAGCGCATGCGCACATCGGAATAGAATATAAGTGTCGTCGATCGATGTGAGCGGTTATGTGTCTGCTGTTGTGGGGAAGACTACAAGTGCTAACACTATGGTATTTTTTACATTTTTTTCCACGCTATGAAGTCATCGCATATTTTCCCACGCTATGTTCCCACACTATGTCGTCATCGAATATTTCCCCACGCTATGTCTATATGGTGTAATTGTTGATACAAAAGAAATTAGCGTAGAAATTGAAGAGAAATGTTAACGATTATTTGTAAATGTATCTAGAATGCTAAATGATTTGTGCTAAGGGAACAGGGTTCGATTCTCGGTGGAGGCACATTGATTAGTTATTCGAGTCGCACTATGGTTTTTTTTATATTGAGTAGTCAAAATGCGCAATCAATATTACAGAGGCAAAAAATAAACTTTTTTTTCAAAAACAATTTCAACTTTTTCAAAAAAAAAATCAACTTTTTTCAAAAAAAAATTTCCACTTTTTTATTTTTTTTCGATTTTTTCGTTTTTGCGAAAATTTCAAATTGATATATCGCCGTTTCTAATTGAGCTAGATGGATGGTCGATAGCTTGTCGGATTCGGAATGATTTTTTTTTCCCTGAACTAGATTTCTTTGTTCTAGAATCGGCGGTTTTCTACTTGTTTTATTTTCAATCGTAGATTCCCTTTCAACGTTCTACTGAAAGGTGTCAATGTGCAGATTTCAAACCTACAATCACTATCCCTGTAGGACAATTAAGATAGGATCGGGGACCTTTTAAATAACAGAATTGTTCACTGATAAAAAAACAAATCTGTTGAAGACTGTTAATCTGTTCCGAGAAGTTTCCATAGGGTTTTTTATTAACTAGGTTTCATTGTTCTAGGACCGGCGGTTTCCTACTTTCTTTATTATCGTATACCAACATGCCGCCAGATACTTTCATTATTCTACGGGTTGTTCTGCTGGGGTTCAACTGAGAAAGTGCACCAGGGCGGCCGACTCGCGGTTTCTCTTTATCAGCAAAGGAATTCGCCGTTGATACGGCAACAAATATATCACTTATTGCGAAGAAATTTTAGCGAAAACTTGCGAATAGGTAAAGACATTGATTATTCTTGAAGTGAATACCTTACATTACTGGGGGTTCACTGCTCCTCTGCGCTGTAAGGCCAAGCGCACCTAGGTTCCGTCCAACAGCCAGTTGGAGTTCTTCTATCTCGAGTGGGTAACTAAATTACCTGAACCCAATATGGCCTACTTGCTGTTTCCAAGTAGTCATATGGTTAATTCAACAGATAACGGTAGTATGTTACTTGGACTGTCCGAATGCCGTGATTGAACCTATTGGCTGTGCACGCCTATAGTACGTACAATAATTTTAAGACAAAGAAGCGAAATAGCTGGGCATCGTGATTCCGTTCTACGTGGTCTAATATTGCATATGGAACTTATTTCGAGGCCTCGGATTTTAGGTTTTTAACCCATCTTTTCCTTTGCAGGTACATAAGAAATAAGTTATATCAGCGTTTCATTAAAAAAACGAGACAACTGACCAAGTTTTATAGTGCCTAAAATAACGTATTTCGCTTGTTAGAACCTATTTTAGGTTTATGTGCCTAAATTAAACCTTTTTCTAGGTTGTTATACTTTTTTTTTTGGTTTTACAGGATTTTTATATCTCACAGAGGTATTGACTAGGTTTGGTGGCGAAATAATTCAACGACTGGCGTGTTTGAAACATGTTTTCTGTCTCTTTCCCTCCATCCAAGTATATGATGTTTATCAAATTTTTGAACAATACGAAAAATATCTGACGTCACAGTTACCTGCAGACAGTGGTGGCGAAAGGGGACAGTTCCCCCCTACTTTTTACCCCTAGACTCGTAATGCTAAGCCTTGACCATCCCCCCCCCCATTTCCTCCCCATTCTCAGTTTTGGCAACCAATCGTCTCTACTGCCTGCACAGTCCCAAGTGCAAACTTCTGATCTGCGTGGCCTTGCTCGCTCTCGTGCCAGTTTGGTCTTTCTTGGCATTCACGCCTTGCGAAGGAATGTTTCGGCATTCAAATTTGCACCACTGACTATGTTTATGTTGAAAGATAATTTTCAGCACATGAAATTATCCTCACAGACAAAAGGTGGAGTTTGAGTGTGGATAACACAGAAAGATTTATGGTGGTCACTAAGGCCATGATAAAATTCAAGTAAGAATTCATGGTTTTCAAGGCGAACTTTCCAAAAATTCAAGGATACAAGCAGTTGTTTTCTCTATTCCAACCTTACGTATTACAGACTCTTACCCTCCCTTCCACACACAAAAATATTGACAATATAAAGGGTTTGTATGATTCCAATATACCAAAAAAATTACCTAATAAACTTCAAGATATATTATTTTGTAATAATCTTCCGTCTGTTCAGATTGTTCTGTAAAAGACACTAACAAAGTAAACGGATTGAGAAAATCTTGTTTTATTTTCCATGTAGCTTTCGTTTTTTTCCTAAAAAATTAAAGCTAAACTGAAAAAAACTTGTCTAACGGAATTTATAAACATGCATAAATTTAATGGGATTTGGATTAATAAAAGTTGCAATTTTGCACGTCTACGGAGAAAAAATGAAAATAGAGAAAACACCCGCTTGTACCTTATTTCATGTTTTGCCGAAATTCATGAATACTTTCCAGAGCCAATAATTCACGCATAATTTGCGGTGCCAATAATTCACGTGTAATTCCCTGAATTCAAGGAATTCCAAGTGAGTATCCACCTTGATATTGTGCGGCAAATTATACATACGTAATTCATTTTTCATATCAACAAGTAACTTTTTCTAACAGAACAAGTGCAGTATTATAATAATTTGTAGATAATTTTGAAAATGATATAAAGAAACGAAAATTTTGCTTAGAATATTAATATTTGGTTATTACGGTCATTGTGAAACTTTATTTTTAACCATTGTATTTAATCAGTATTTTTCAGAAATTTTGTACCAAAATAAGTCGTTTTGCAACCTATTTCAGGATTTTTCTAGCCTAATTTAAGGTTTTAAGAACCTATTTTAGGCTTTTTAGAACCTATTTAAGGAAACTAAAAGCACACTTTTTAGAACCTAAAATCCAAGGTCTACTACTTACTACATCTTCCAAGTGACAGGTGTTTATTTATACCTCTAGTACATATTATGATAGCTCATAATTTGTACTTTACAACAATGTATTTAGTTTAGACTTTTAATGCAAAGTACTTTCTGTAACGAAGGAAAAAAAGAACACTATGTAGGGTGGACTCAATATGGCCTACATGGGAATATATAGTGAAAGACATGCTCAAATTTGACATTTGATAGTCTTATGTTCACGTAGAGTATGTGGAACACACTTAGGATGATAATGAACATCTTATTTGCCCAGACTGAAATGTGTAATACATATTCTTCTGGTAACAAATTGTGACAACATGTCACTCCCTTATTTATTGGTTTCTGAACAATGTTATTAATTTTTGCAAATCTCATGTCATTATGCAAATAAAATTTAAGTGCATCAATATACTTATATACTTATAATAACAACAACCTGGCACCTTGCCATTTCTGTTGCATTTTTTTAATGTGAAAAAATAAAATGTATAACTATGCCATATTGGGTACATATGTAGTAACTGATGTAACATTTGAAGGAATCCAAGCGGAATATGGTTTAAGTGGAGAGATTGAATAAAATATTAATGGGGCCAAAATCACCCTTACCCTCACTTCACATTTCAATTCGTATGTAAAAAGAAGAAAGTCGTATCTTGGTGAAAAACTTCTACGGTGAACTTGAACGTTTATTTTTGTTTGCTAGTGTTTTCGAAGATTTCACAGTTAAAATGACGTACACATTATGATTTCAACGAAAATGTAAGTTTCCATAAGAACAATGAATATGTATGCATTAGAAATTTAATACGTTGTACTAAATGTGCAGCTTTGTCAATGGGTGTTTCGGAATCAATTTTGAGTAATATTGAGGTTTGAGAATTTACGTGATATAAATTAGAAATAATATTATTCTCTTCAGATAAATTGGGTCCAGTAACTACAGTTAAAGAACAGAAAGGCATGCTATATTGCAATTGTCCCATATCATGCGAGCAGAATGATTTGAGACTAGTCACAAGATCAAGGTAATGATTCTTTATTGTGTGGACCTAAATTAATGATAATTGTATCCACTGCCATATGGTTCAGTTTTTATTCATATTCGATATATTAGTGCATTGTATATGTAATACACTGTGTATATAATAGTGCACTTAATTCATGATTAAAAAAGTGGAGTATTGTTACAATATAGTAGGTATTAATGTCGGTTGACTTTTTGCTTCTTGATTGATTCTCCAACTTGTGCATGTAACTATTTGTATTTAATTATACGTATTTCATAATTTCTCTATATTGTATTTTTGTATTTTGTTTTAAGGTAGGTACCAAAGGTAGCCCACTGCTTATAGTTTCGTTGAAAATTTTGCTTGTGCTCAAGAAAACATATTTATTCATGTTTATTCATTTTTTTAATAATTTATTAGAGAAATTGTTAGTCTCAAACTTTTGATTGGTGACATGCATTATGTACAATAACGACGCGTACCCGACCTCCGTGGCGGAGTGTTTAGCACAGCCCATGTGATGCCAGTGGTCCCAGGTCCCGCCATGGGCCACCTTAGGAACTCGCCTCTGGATTACGTTTTTCAACAAAAATAGGTATTGTTACTTTGACACAAAAAAAAACATTTTTAAAATGTAACTATGTGATCAAAAAGATAATTAAAGGAGCTTTCAAAATATGTATAAAATATTAATATTCGTTAATTTCAAGGACGTGCACACAAACGTTTCTTACTTACCTTAAAATAACAACAACTAATCTGCTCGATCCCCGACACAATAACTTACATAAAATGGCTGCTGACAGCCTGAGACAGTTCATTTTCTGCATAGTGCACCAGAGGGGGACTGAGTACATTTGTTAACTGTGCTCAATACTAATATGATTTTCGTGAAGTGGACCACCTTGGCAACTATGTCCACCTTTGGCTCAATTATCTTATTCCAGTAAAGTAGACAAATAAGGAACACCATTTTTGTTTTGGGTCATATCTAGTAAAAGAAAGAAGTAAAAATAAGGAAGATTTTGCACTGATATGTACGGAGATATGTTAGGTGTAATGTGGTATATATCTTGTTTAGGAGAAGATAGATACTTAGCAGAAAATAACCAAATGTAAAAGAAAGACAAATGTGATCATTTGGGAAAGGGTTGACAAGTATGGAATACCTGGTGCTGTATGTAAAGGGTTTTTCATTAAGAACGCTCGAAGTTTGGCAACTGCGAATGACCAAGCCGAGAGTGACTCAGCCGTTATCTTTAGTAGGCGTGCTCAGTTAGTCTTGACAATTCACCATGGAACGCTACACGATTCAACAACGCGTGGAAATTGTTAAAATGTATTATCAAAAGCAGTGCTCTGTTCGCCAAAACGTTGAGTGCGCTGCGTCCAATTTATGGTCTCCACGATCGTCCTGCAAAGTCAAAAATTCGGCGTCTAATCAAGAAGTTCGAAGCAACCTGGTCAGTGGTACACCAAAAAACACCTGTGCGTCAACGAAGTGAAAGATCCGTTGAAAATATTGCAGCAGTCCGGGACAGTGTGCGTGAGAACCCAAGACAGTCAGTCCATTCCGCGTTGTGCGCAAGAACTTGGCATTTCTCCGACGTCAACTTGGCGAATTATGCGTAGTGACTTGAGTCTTCACCCGTATAAGGTTCAATTAACTCAATAACTAAAGCCCAACGACCATAGACAGCACCGTGCATTAGCTGACTGGGCTCTAGAGCAGTTGGAAGCTGATCCTGCTTTTGGGCGAAAAATCATGTTTAGTGACGAGGCTCATTTCTGGTTTAGTGGCTTCGTGAACAAGCAGAATTGCCGGATTTGGAGCGACGACAACCCACGGGAGATTCATCAAGTTCCAATGCATTCCGACAAAGTCACTGTTGGGTGTGCATTTTGGTCCGGCGGAATCATCGGTCCATATTTTTTTTCGAAAATGCAGGAGGAGTCGCACTCACTGTCAGCGGTGATCGATATAGGGCGATATTAACAATTTGTTTTGGCCTAGATTAGATGGGATGGATCTGATAAACATGTGGTTTCAACAGGACGGCGCAACGTGTCATACTGCACGCGATACACTGACTTTGTTGCATGAGAAATTCGAAGGCTCCGTTATATCGCGAGGTGGCGACATCATCTGGCCTCTCAGAACCTGTGATTTAAGGCCATTAGATATTTTTTGTTGGGCTACGTGAAATCTAGGGTCTATGCCGACAAACCACAGACGATTCCCGCCCTCAAGACCAACATAACTCGCGTCATTGGTGAAATTGAGCCACTTTTGTGCGAGAATGTCATCGAAAATTGGATCTCCAGGATTCGAATCACCCAGCGGAGCCGCGGCGGCCATTTGGCTGATATAATTTTTAAAACATTATGTCATCTACTTGGCTTCAAAATAAAAGTAAAAGCATGTTGATATCACTTACACAATTTGTTTTATTTCACTTCAAAGTTCGAGCGTTCTTAATGAAAAACCCTTTACTATCTAAAAATATCATATAAGACCTAAATGTTATCTTTGTACACCAAAATAAAGAGAAATATATTGACAAACTAATACAATGTGAAAAAAATGTTGTTAGAGCCGCTTTGTAATATTTTGCAGCCTTCAGAAACCCCATTTGCTGCTCACTAACAACAGTGATAGAACGATTCATATCTTCACTATCCCATGCCTGGCTTCTATTTGTCATTCCTTTCCTTTTCTCAGCCGGACGACTCATCTGAAACAGGAAGAAATTATTCTAATTTAGGTGCTTAATTATACCATTCCATATTTATCACCCTTCCATATTTGTCGCTCCGCCATGTTGGCTGTGTCTTTCCCGCAGCAGCCAACATTCTTCGAAACATATTTCAACACCTCCTCCTATTGATAGCTCCAAATGTACACATTTCAACACCAAAATATAACACTTTCACGGCGCAAACATACACTAAATTATTTGCGACTACATATTGTGACTAATACACACCTGCAAACCTTTTCTCACAACCAAAAATAGTTTTTTATTGTGCATCAACCAGCAAACACATCCAGTTTCCACCAAAGTAGTCTCACAACTAACAGTCGGCTACTAAGATGTGGTTTATTAGCTTTCCGCCAGATGTCGTCACATATTGAACAAGATACATCGGCATTCCATATTTATCAACCTATTCCATATTGTCTACTTTTCTCTACATAATTTGCATGTAGAGAAAAAGTTGTGCAGTAAAAGTTGCTGCTAAATAGTATATACAATATTTAACTTATTTGTCAAATCCAAGAAAGATATGATTGTTTATATATGTTTCATGAAAGTTATACATTCTCTACTAACGTCAGAAAATTTCAATAGGATGTAAATAGGAGAATTAGTATTTTATAATGTTAATTTCGTAATTTTAGATTTGTTTTAAATTATGGCATCATGATAGTTACTCACGCGCTTTAAATGTGTTTGATCTATTGGCTATGTGTACATGGCGTCTATAGGACACATTAATTTCAACTTTTAATACTTATACAACCCTTTGCTATCATAATTCAACATTTTAAAATGTATAGAAATTTACATGTGTTTGTGTGCATGGTGATATATTATTCATTAGGTGAATACACTAACTTTAATTTAAATATATCACTATTACACCAAGCAATTTTATAGCAGAATCTTTTATTTTTTTTAAAAAAATACTTTCATAAATATACCCATTCGTACCAGTAAAGTGTAAGAGAAATTACGCGATCTATTTGGCTATGTGTACATGGCGTATATAGGACATATTACTTTCAACTTTTAACTATTACCTTTAAGAACTGTCATAATTCAACATTTTAAAATGTATAGAAATTTACATGTTTGCATGGTCATATACATTATTCATTAGGTTAGTTCACTAACTTTAATTTAAATATATCACTATTATACCAAACAATTTTGAAAGCAGAATTTTTGATTTAAAAAAATTCTTTCATCGCATTGGTACAGTAGAGTGTAAGAGAAATGAGACGATTAAATAATTGCCAATATTACCTTAATATGACATGCTCTTCTCTACCTAGGTAGATGTATCATGACATGAATCGTTTCAGGTCTGAATACGATTATGAACTGTATTCGTATGCCAACATGACGTTCATTATACATGTAACTACACCAGGAAGACGTTTGATGACTATACGGAAATCAGTGGATGTTGTGGGTACGTAATAATTGCCAATAAAATATGTCGTTGTCTAGTATTAAACATGTGACAATAACTGATTATAATAAATATTTGTTTAATCCATTTCCAATAAAATATGTCGTTGTCTAGTATTAAACATCTGCCAATAACTGATTGTAATAAATGTTTGTTTAATCCTTGTCTTTATCAATGAATTACGACCCCAAAATTAGTGAATCTTACGTAGCAGCGTCTGCAATAATATTACTCGTACTGCATACAAGCACCTTCCGTACAAATGGTCATAAGTTAGTGTTTCTCAACCGCCGGGCCGCAGCCCGGAAGCCCGGAAGCGTGCCCTGGCGTCAATTATACCGGGTCGCGAGAGGTTCTCCTGAAGTTTGAGACTTGCAGCCCAAGCTGAAAACCACCTGGAAAGATAGCCTTTCCTTAGTCGTTCACTAGGGATGCGAAAAAATCTTTTCTCTCCAGTGCTGCTGTGAAACCAAAGCCACTTAGAGGGTACTGACAGACTCCAAATAACAATCATAGGGCAGTTCTCTAGTCAGGGTTGAAATAGTGAAGTGACATGCAGCCCGAGGTGGCAAAGACCTGGAAAGTTGGTCTTTTGTTCGGGTTTCCACTGCGATAACAGAGAATGCTTTCGCGACAGTGGTGGTGAGCGATCAAACTATAAAACCCAGGATGTGCGTTGCTTCCATCCTTGAAATGTTGAGGTTGCCGGACGGCCACGACGGAAAATTTAGTTTGCGCAGCAATTTTCATTAACAAATTTAATGAAGTTGAAATATTTTGATTGATTACAATTTTTCAGTGTCTCAAATGGAACATACCAATGAAAATCAGAACTTACCAAATTAATTTAATGATATTAGCTAGAGGAAACTAAAATATTCCATTAGATCTAGTCCTTGTCAATTAATTTCAACCAAATTTTATATTTGTCGATAAGCCTAGACATAATCGTAGTAGTACTGTATTCCATAATTGATTTATTAATATTAAATTTTAAGGGTACATTTTAATTAACGTGTAATGCTTAAAAATCATAAGCTATTTACGAGTAAAATTGTTTGGATCTGGTCATCGACTTGATTTGCGGTGCCGCCGTCTCACGAAGATTTAGAACCACTCACATAGGCAGTAGACCTAAGTCAGAGAAGGAGCACTCGACAGCAAACGAACGAGAGCTTCGTATCCGTTCTTACATGCTGGGGAACTTAGAAAGAGAATATTGAATACTTAGTTATTCCTAGCAATCATGCATTACATAATATATACACAGTGGTGGCGATTGGGTGCCAGAAGTGGAGGGTTGGGGGACAAGGACAGTAGTGAGAGAGAGGGCACGAGCGGCCACCTCCTCAAAAATCTAACACTTTCATAGTTAGCTCTCTTAGTGTAATTTAACTGAAAATCATGATTTTAGCTGATTTTCCAAGTGTAAGAAACTGAAAATTTGTTTTACGCAAGAGCTTAAATTTCAATTTTATTGTATAAAAATTCTAAGATTTAGATAATTTCCCCTATGACACCCAATTTTTTAAAAAAAATTCACGTAACACCCACACCCACACCCACCCACATTTACTTCCGGTCCACTTCCGGTTTACTTGACAGACACCTGTGGGTTTTTCCAGGTTTTTTTAAGTATATAGTTTTATTAAGTATATAGTTTTTGATTTGAGTCTCAAAAAAATTATATATAAATATCAAAACCAAAAATAGTAACAGACTAAATATACACACTAATCGATCAGATTGAGTTTTGATGTATTTATTAATATTGGTTCGTTGGCAAACATTTATTTGCTATTTATTTATTTTACCCTGATTTCAGCTAATTTTGTAAGGGGGGGAAGATTTTAAAAAATCTAATTTTTACTATTTTTATAGTATAAAAGATAATTATGTTTTTTTTTATCAAAGCTCACTCATAGGGGACAAAATTTACTTTTGAGTCTGTATTACTATATTTTAAGCATATATTTACAATTATTACATTTTTTTAAGAGAAATAGATATATTGATAGTGATTTTGAGTTATTTTACAATGCTGTACAGTGCTGCGTATATAATTATTTCTCAAATGTGTGTATTCTGATTAAGTTTTATGTTTGAAAATGTGTAGAAATGTTGCAGGAATTCTCATGTAACCTGTTTTTTTTTTGTTTTTTTTGTTCAGACAAAAATTAATAGTTTTGTCACGAGAATTCTTTGCATTCCAAGCATTCCTGAGGGTATGTGTGAAGATTGACGTACTTACGGGAGCGTGTGAATATTGAGGCATTGACCTGTTAAGAAGGAAATGAATCTATACCGCGTTTGTTACAACCTGTCCCGGTTCCTCCGCTAGCTGGTCGCTGGCTTTTCTCCGTGCTGGGGAAAGTCAAAGCCAGGCAGCCAATTAAAATACGCAACGTCTCAACATTGTCTACGTAAGCGCCTCTCTTCTGGCTTCCATTCGCTCCTCGCTGCCCAGAAGACGATTTTTTCCTCGTTTCTCATTGGCTCCGAAACTGTCGAGCGATCGCTAACGCTGGAAACGGGACAGGTTCTAACAAACGCGGTATAAGTAAGGTCATAGTTTTTAATAGTGTTTTTTTTTCTATTTTTTTTTAAAAAAACTTTTCCTTAACCAGTAACTTTAACCAAATTGAATTCTAACAGAAATATTGGCAAGAATTCTCATGTAACCTAGTTGTTTTTACTCAGACAAAATCAATAGTTTTGCATTCCAAATATTCCCCGAGTGTGCGTGCGTGTGTGTAGATGTGACGTCGACCTGTTAAGAATGTCACATCAATAATACTAGCTTGGGAATGTCATGACCTTCTCTTTTCTCTATAAAAAAAAGAGAGAGAGGGTCATGTAACTTGCTTGGCTAAGGGGAATTTCCTGAGAATTTTTTCCATTCTAAACATTCCTATGTGTGTGTGTGTGTGTGTGTGTGTGTGTGTGTGTGTGTGTGTGTGTTAATACGTTTGGCCTAGTTTTAAGTGTAGCCAAAAAAAATATCAAGAGGAGCATATTTTTAACAAGCTTGTGGACAACAATCTCACAGAAGTGCCTTTTATAAGTGTAGGCAAATCAATCTGAGGGGGGTCATACTTTCACGGGAAATTCCCGAGGGCATTTTTACAAAAATCTTGGATTAGACAGGGTGCCACACTTGAGCAAAAAACTCATATGGGCATGCTGAGCAAGTTTTAAGTGTAGGCAAATCTGCCTGAGGGGGGTTCATACTTTCTCGGGTTTATATTATATACTTTTATACTACTCCCCCCCTTTCGGACGACCATGCTCTTATCGTAACTAGAATCAACACATGTCTCCAGCTGTGTAGTGGTAAAGTAAATAGTACCAGGGCGGTCCCTTCCCTTCGGTGTTTTCTCATAATAGACATCTTTGTGTCACTAACGCGCCTGTTTCGAGACATATTCACTGCACAGTATTTCATAAATTGAGTGAATATTATCGTAACCTTCCAATTTCTCCCATAATGCAGCAAATGCCGAATTCCAATTTGGTTTATAAAAATACAAGAACATTTTGATATGCAACTTGCATATTAATAATTAAAAAAAACCTACGAAATAGAGGACAAATCAAAGGTTAAAGTAATAATTGTAGCAGCAAAAAATAAGAACAAGATATTTAAAGCTTTATATGTAAACCTCATGTTTTCTTATTTAATAAACGTGTTATTGTAAAAAAATCGCTTTCAGTGCACTTTTCAAAAACTGTAACAGAAAATTTGTGTACACTTTTCTGTTCGAAAGTTTACCCAAAATATTGAGTATATGCAATATGTCAAAATATTGTAGACCATTTTTTCATTACAAATGCATGACAAATGGAATCTTCACTCACCTATCAGAAGAGCTTCCATATTCCCCTCTCCTCCTCCTCCTCGTCCTCACACTGTTGAGTTCTGATGTCTTAGCTAAACGGTGATGCAGTAACCAAGGAGTAATATAGTGGTGGGCGTTCCATTTAGAAAGGAGTGGTCCATTGAGTTTTATAAACATCGCACACGAAACATTCTCTATCAGTAGTTTTGTTCTATCTTTATTTACAATTATGTCCATTGCACTGAACCCAGTTCAAACTCAGCTGTGCTGCATGGTATTGGCTGAACTGCACTTGTTAAGGGAAGCAGAGTGTTCGGAACTTTCTTTCCACCTTCATCTAAGTATTCCCGGAAACCAATTTACTATTGTCCTTGCATTAGGAAGACGAAATTGTGAACACATTATCATTACACTCTCTTCGCCGTACCTCAGATTATTTTCACAGCCTTCCGGCCACATGTCTGGATTTAGAACTTCAAATGTATTTTTTGCTTACGCTCAAACTACTGTTGCTCAGACCATATAGAGGAAAAATCAGAACACGAAACATTACTTGTATTGGCTTCATGTTGGAATGTCGCTGTTGTTGTTGCCGTTTCTGAGGTTGTTGTTGCTGGTGTTACGTGTGATACACTTGGCGAAGGATTAACACTATGTACAGCCAGTAGGGGTGTGTGGGATCCAGAAAAGTCGGGACCGGGATCAGGAAGAAAATTTCCCGTCCCGATCCCGACTTCGGGAAATGACTTGCCGACTTTTCGGGATAGTCGGGAAATACCGAATAGTCATTTGAAAAGTTGTTAATTCTCCACGTTTTCTACAATGCAAGTGTCTGGAACTTATCGGAAATTGTTTGTTTTTATTCCAGAAATGCAAAGACAATCACTTAAGTTGAAAATATCGTGTAGAATTTGAGAGTTTCAGAGCTTCGGGAAATTTCGAACATTTCCCGCCCCGAAAATTTCCCGACTTTGTAGGGAAATGGCGGATTTTTCCCATCCCGAATGTCGGGATTTAAAAAAATCCTGTCCCGATCCCTTCCCGACAAAAACAATTCTGTCCCGCACACCCCTAAAAGCCAGTACTGCAGAATCACTACCATTGTCACTCACAGTTTTGTTTTCTGTTCTTTGTACTTTTTTGGAAATAATTTGTAACCTTGTTCTCACACCTTCTTTTCGTTTCGAATAGAAAATCAGAGCGCGACCGAAAAGACGGAACAGACGCAAGTGAGAGTCAGCCACAAATTCTCCCTTTTTTTATGCTTCACCGTCTTATCGCAACTAAAATCCATTGTTGAGAGCGAAAATGCTGGCGGCGTCGGTCTTAACTTCCATTGTCGACACAATGCAGCCAGCTGATTGATTCTTTCGCCTAAATAACTGTTGCTTTACTGGCTATTCATAACAGAGTAGATGTATTTTATTATATCAGTTAATATGTTTTCGATATAGGACTAAATATATTTTAAGGAAGACTTTTAAAGGAAAAAATAGTTGTTACAAACATAAAGAACCAGGGCGGTCCCAGGGGTTAAAATAAAGGGTAGCAGTATGGTATAGTGAAAACACATTTCTTCAAATTTACAGGAGAAACTACTTAAGGAACTGAGTTTCTGTAGACTTTGGAAGCTCGTGGAAGTGTTTTCTTCCTTCGTTCAACTTATTCGGCCGATAAATCATGTATTTTTCGACATAAATGTATCTCCGATGCACGATAGCTCTTGCCACCTTTGCCATCGGCTACGTGAATCAAATGTTCCGTGCGTTCGATTATGTAACCCCCTGTTAGTGTAGCAACCACGCGGTAGTTTTACAAGATGACGTGTGAAGGTTGCATTGTAATTTTTTTTCCAATAGGAAATAAACGAGTGAAATGTGATTTCACTATACCATACTGTTACCATAAAAGTACCGGGGCGGCGCCCTGGCCCGGCCTGGCACCACTACACCCGTGCATGTCTCTGAGAACAAAATCTCCTTACCCACATTAAAAGCCGAGGCTGTGAAGGGGCACTCGGGACATATATGGACAAAACAGAGAACAACACACAAGCGGATTATACTGGCCATAGGTTCAGACGCCAGAGCCTCGTAGGCCTGCACGACTGCAGCTACCGGGAAGTACTACGTGGAAATGAGGTTGACTTTTGCGTGTGTCCTCCAAAGGTCGCCTCATGCACTCCCATTACTTTAAAATATTCCATTATATCATATGGAATATGATATAATAAAATATTCCATTATATCACGCCCCTGACCGCCTTTACCCCCCAGGGTTTCCCCCAGGTACCCATGTTAGTGGCCGCGGTGGCTCAGTCGGTAACGCGTCTGACTACCATGCTCAAGGTCCCGGGTTCGATCCCCGGCCGGTTCAAATCCGGGAACTTTTCTAACGATGGAAGCGGCCCCGGCGCCCACCCAGCGTCGAATAACATGGGTACCTGGGGGAAACCCTGGGGGGTAAAGGCGGTCAGGGGCGTGATGCTGATCACATCACCCCCACTCACGACCGGATCAAGAAAGTGTGGGGCGTTACCCCCACACCCCCTATACGCCTTCATGGCGTGGTGCTAAGCACAGGGGAGCACTTTACTTTTTTTTTACTTTTTATTATATCATATTTTCATTGACCTATAATATAAATTCATACCTTTCAGTTTCTAATATCAATAAAACAAATTTAGAACTGAACAAATAATATTATATTAATGACATTAAAAGGCTGCTAGAAAAGAGAAATACTTATGACTACAACTGTTTTTCTATCCTGAATACAAAATGAGATGTTTCCTGTCACTTTTCTAAGGTTGCAGCGCAAGCTTAACATTACTCACCACAAACTAATAACTATCCTATTTCTCATATTTAATATTGCATGAACAATAGATTGTTCTTAATTTATTCTGACAAAATGTTCTACATAACTTACAAAGTAAAGTAAATGTAAAATGCTCGCCTGTGCTTTGCACCTCGCCTTTAATGCATATAGGGGTAAGGAATTAGGGCTCCACACTTCTTGATCATGGTCGAAGGTGGGGGGGGGGGGGTGATGTGATCAGCACCACGCCTCTGGCCGACATTACCCCCCAGAGTTTTCTCCGGGTACCCACTTTATACGACGCTGGCTGGGCGCCGGAGCTGATTCAACAGGTGGAAAAATAACTTACGGTATCAATTTTTTTAAAAAAGTTTTTTTTAAGCTTACTAGTGAAAGTGTGTTTATTGAAGAATATTTTGAATGCAGTCATTTTAAAAAAGTTATTGTAGTATAGTTTTATATTTAACATTTCTATGTAAATCAGACTTGCTTGTTGTGTTTTTTTAAGGAAAAATGTAATTTAAATAAATATATGAAATGAAATTATACTCAACTTAGCACACAAACGCGCACACACATACGTATATATATACACATGGGCGTATTTAGGGGGAGTTAAACGGGTTCAACCCCCGTCCCTTTGGTTCAGTAAAATTAACAGATTAGCTGTGCTAACCTCTATGCGCAGAGACTTGTTCGTAAAAATGTCTTCAGACTTATTTTGTTCTCATAAATTACAAGCGCATAGAACGGGATACGGATGTGAAAGAAATTAATTCCACACACAGGATATGGGACTGCCAATTTCCTTATAGTTCCGGAATTTCTCTGGAAAATACTCACAAAACTCCTGACATTTAACAAATTCTATGATGCCACATGTAATTGCTGCCCGAAGCAGCTGCTTGTGAACTTATAGTGCGAATATTATAATTTCATTAGAAATTCCAGATATGGTTTGTTACCATTCAAGATTAAATATTCTTCAAGTTCTAATTTTTTGATAATTTGAAATTTCCCAACTGTTTGATAATCCCGAAAGTCGATAAAGAATTTTCCAAACTCTGTATCGGAATGGGAAACTTGTTCCTATTGGGTCATTCCATGTCAAGTGGTCTAGGGCTCCACGCTCGACCATCTCGGATTTGGCTGAAATTTTGTATGTTGAGTACCAAATGTCTCAAACGAAGTTTGGCCAAGTTTTAGATTTTCCAGTGGCATACTTATTGAGATAAAGCCAATTGTTTGACCCCATACCCTGACCACATAACGTACGGTACTGAGATTTCACCAACTTTGAGACCTAATATCTCTATTAATTTTCTTTTATAACAAATGAAACTTAGCTAGCCTGTACAACTTTTTGCGCTCTATTTCATGGTAAAAATAACTATTATTTCTGTGCATGCTGTAGCAAGATAAATTATGTCAAAGTTAGTCAAAAAAATTGACCTTTCAAAAAAACTGAAAGTTTAAAGTTACATAGCTCCTTAAATATTTATTTAATAGATGCCCAATTTGATACATAGTGGCTCTACAAGTTGTTCTTTGAAAGTTTGTAATTTCATGACAGTAGCTCTTTCTGTTACTTTACAAAGTTAGTGTAAAGTTGACAATTTTTGTAAAATGGCTAAAAATAGGGTATTTTCAATCCCATATTCCAAAAAAGTATCTTCTAGAAACGTTTTTAAACCACTTTCATCGGGAAGAGCATGTCTTAAACCTTCTAGAAAAGTAGATTTAATTGACTAACGCCAGCATACAATGCCCTAAAAAATGGGCCAAAGTGAGAAGCATTTCCTTATTACAGCTTTCATTTTAATATTCAAATTCTGCCCTTTTATAGGTTAAGACTTCTCTTAATGCTTTTTATAGAGAAATTATGAGTATTATATTGCGTTGGTCCATGGTGACATTGTCACTACCAGTTCATGAACATGAACTGGCAGCCCCATCGCCGTAGGGGCCACGCCCGATAGCCGTGCAATACCAGCCACGGGTGGGTTTCTTAGTCAAGGTTCCCAAGCCTTTGATTTGGTTTCTTAATCGAGGTTCCAAAGCCTCAAGTGGGTGTCTGCCTGGATCCCAAGCCAATGATTGAGCAGCTTATCCTAGGTTCTCAAGCCTAAAGTGGGTATCTTATATGGTTCCTAAGCCGATGTCCACAGCTTGATTTCAATTGATAGCAATCTTCACATTCTGTTACATTTATAAGCCACTTCCTTCAGCACATTTTCTGGAAATTGATATTGTCGGCCTGACGATGTGACTGAAGGAGCAGGGAGCATGCAAATGAGATGTTGCTCTGGAATCCAACATATATCCTGCCTTTCTGGCCAATAAAACGAATGAGCAGGACCTAGCGGATGCATGAAATTTACCAATGCATCATTTTCTTCAATTGAAACCTCAACAACATTGCCAGTCCACCATTTGTTGTCATAAATACAGGCAACGTAACAACCAGGGGACAGCTCAGCCAATTTCAAGTGCAAAATAGTGGTATCAGAAATTCTGGCAACAAAATTTATCGTGTCATTGGAAACTTTGCTGACACCAATCGAGTTTAAGCCAACTGGTATGAATTGGTGATGCTCTCTAGTACCAGCTATTGTGCTGCTTTCTCGCCACCGTTCTTCTTGAAACTTTCTGCTCTCTTCAATTTCATCTTTTGTGACAAAAATATATTTAATTCCACTTATATTTTGATCACAAAAGTCAAAGAGATCTTTTGGCGTCAATATTTGGTCAGATGAAGGTCTCTGGAGACTTGCCCGAGCAGCCAGCCGTTTAGTTGTGCCACCAACCCCATCACAGGGTGATTTTCCATGGCTTGTACCAAAGAAGTTCCATTCAGCCTCGATATTGAAATCATTTTTATGGTTGCATAAATTCACAAAGTTCTTGTAGTTTTTATATTGGGCAGCAGAACCATCACTGAAGTAGTATATTTTGGTAACTTCTGTCCGCGTCACCAAAAATTCGATTAACTTTCGAATAAACACATGTACATACACTGTATCATGTTGCAATTTATCAGAAATCATGCAACAATTAACAATTTGCAAGTTGCCCATATTGTCGACATAATATGCAACGAATGGATGCACGGTGGCCTGTGAATTTTCCCAGTGAAAGCCCTGGGCAGCATCTTGCACTACAAATGAGTAGTTCTCGGCAAAGTCCATCAGAACTATCAATTCTGTTGCTTTTAAGTTAGTCTTCAATGACTTCAAGTAATCACTTTGGTGCTTTGCAACAAAATGATGGCCTGTCAGCTTCCAAATCTTGCTTGAGAGTTTTTCAATAAAATTTTCCACTGTTAATACATTGGTTTCTAGTGTTTCACGGTCAGTATGAACCCACTGTTTGAATTCAATCGATTCCTCTGCATCCCAGTCATGGAATATTTCTTCTAAGTAAACCATAACTGCATCTTCACCTGGGCAGCTTTGACAACGGTGCAGCATACAGTCCTTGGCACTCAGATCACATACTGCCTTTTCTATTAGCATTTTGTAGTCATCTTTAATATTAGCACTTTGCATCATGAGCTTAACATTCTGATGTATGGTGCACACACAGATGGAATGCATGCCAGACGCACCAACAGTCACACACCACTTTAGCCTGAGGTCGCAAAATTTGGAGAAACTGATTTCAGCTCCATATTTATTACGGTATGCCACGTACAGCTCTTTAAGGTTGCACAATATCAACCGCTTCTGCTTTTGAACTTTAATACCACCAATCCGAACTGAAACATAATCTTTTTTGCCAGGACACATCCTGCTAAATTCGTCATCTTCATAGAAACGGCTGACTCTTTCAGCAACTTCCTTTGACAATGGTTTGCCAACCTTTGCATCAGGTAATGTACATATACCTTTGTCTGCCCTAATTTTCCGGGCTGTTTTGACCATGTGTTCAGAAACGCCAAACTTCCTTGCAGTTTCCTTTATTGACCAACTTCTTGGGGCCATAGTCAGCAGCTGAACTTTTCTTGATCTACTGGATATTTCGATTTTAGCTTTCATTTCTTTGATAAGGTCAGTGTAATCATTACACAAACTGCATTCAGCAGAGCGACTAGATTGTGCAATATCATCTGTCATTCCGGAGACGGACATGATTTTTTCTGCTATCACATTTTGTGCACGTTCAATTTTGTGTTTCAAATAGCCAGCTTTGTTTTGGCTGCTTATCCTACGAATTTTCAATGGAGAAGTGCCTAAAGCAGTCAAGCTTTGATCAAGACTATCGGATGCATTTGAATCAAATTCGTCAGAAGAAGAAGTTGCTGTGACTTCAGTCTTAGAAACGTATTCAGCTTTGCACTTGATGCAAATTTTCTGACCTGGCTTTACATTCACTTTGGTCACTTTGTTCAGTTCCTCAGACATGGCTAAAGTGACCTTTAACAAGCCACCTTTGATCATGTGGTTCTGCTTTCCAAACGGATTGCAACACGATTTTTGGCTCATTTCGTATTTGAGGAGGTATTTTCCTTGGTGATGCAAACAGACCAATTCATTGTCCATAAGCTCAACTTCTGATCGTCGAGCAATAAGTAATTTTTCATTTGCTGACAAGCTGCTAACAGAAATTAGCCCGATTTTGTTGGAATAAAATGAACCATGGTGACATTTTGATGACAATTTTTGCCCAACAGTGCATTCGGTTATAGGAGAATCATAATCAATTGCTTCGCTGACGTCCATGTCGAATTAGATCAATTAGCAAATTATATCATACTAATGGGAATCTAAAACTCTGTATAATAGGTTAAATGTGCTCGTTTATGAACGAAAACTTGTCTAATAATATCAACACATATGAGAAAATCAAGAAATCTAAATAACAGCATGATTGCATTTTGAATTATATTTGTCGCTATGGCAATGACTTTCAACTTTGGCCATCTTTTTTTGGCACTAGATGCTGGCGTTAGTCAATCAAATCTACTTTTCTAGGTGCTTTAAGACATGCTCTTTCCAATGGAAGTGGTTTTAAAACGTTTCTAGAAGATACTTTTCTGCAAAATAGAATTTAAAATACCTCAGTTTTTGACTTTTTACACAAATTGTCAACTTTACACTAACTTTGTAAAGTAACAGAAAGAGCTACCACAATAAAATTATAAACCTTTAAAGGACAACTTGTAGACATGCTATGCATCAAATTTGACATCTATTAAATAATTATTGAAGGAACTATGCAACTTTAAAATTTCAATTTTTTTTAAAAGTCCATTTTTTTGGCCGACTTTGATATAATTTATCTACCTACAGCGTGCACAGAAATAATAGTTATTATTACCATAAAATAGAGCGCAAAAAGTTGTACAAGCTAGCTAAGTTTCACTCATTTTAAAAGAATATAAAGAGAGATATTAGGTATCAAAGTTGGTGAAATCTCAGTGTCGTACGTTACGTGGTCAGGGTATGGGGTCAAACAAATGGCTATATCTCAATAAGTATTCTACTGTAGAATCTAAAACTTTACCAAAGTTCGTTTTAGACATGTGGTACTCTACATACAAAATTTAAGCTAAATCCAAGATGGTCGAGCGTGGCACTTTTCTGAAACTAGACCACTTGACATGGAATGACCCTATTGGAGATTGTAACTGCATCTGGGTTAGCATCAGCTATTAGTACTTCTACTCTCTCTCTGAGTTGAGTGCGTATGGATTTAGAAAAAAAAATAGTTGGTGAAGAATATGATGGTGTTGATGTAATGGGTGGTAGAATGAAGGGGGTGAGATAGATAGATAATTTCAGAGAAGTGTCCAAAAGCAATTTTTGTACATTGTTCAGCACATATTTTAACCCTGGCTATTGTCCATTTCTGTGGAATTTCTTCGATATTGAGACTGTCAAATCAGTTATATTTTTTCCCCTGGAGCCTTCTCAAAGGAGCAGTCCCCGTGGTTAGCACATCGTGGGTCCCGGGTTCGAAACCCGGAATGGGCATGGGCATTTGTGGGTGTCCATTCATAAATTTCATCATGTCATCATCACTCATCCCGATCTTCGGAAATTAGCCAAAAGTGGAACAAAATGCGAAGTAAACTAATGCAAATATATCAATCAATCTTCTCAAAATAATTTGGTTCTACAAAATGCAGTGCAAGATAGCTAAGGCTAGGGAAGTACTGTAACGTTCTCAACTTGTTTGACACAAGAAGGACAGAAAATGATCAATAGGCTACTCAGTAGGGTAACTTGTGAAATCGTATACACTAATAGTAGAAACTTTATTGTTGTCCATTTTTGGAACATTTTGCAGTAGAAATGAACCCAAGTTTCTCTGAACACAGTCAACACATTGAAAAATAGCAACAACTTATTCCAATACGAATTGCCTATTCCTCATCTATTTGAACAGTGCGTCAAAATGTTGGATGGCCTGGTTGATATATTTTTTTTAATTTTCAAATCTGAATGAAAAATGTGGGAAACAGTAAATTAAAAAGATATGTCTAGGGTCTGCATTGTAGGCAGTAGAAAATTGTGACAAGCTCTTGTACTCAAATATGTACAAATTGTTCGTAATCTTGGCTACACTACCAATTTCATCTTCAACACCCGAGAGGATGTGTTTAGCATTAAGGAGGTTGAAATAATGTCCTCGCAATTCAAAGGGAGATAGATCCTCGACTATTGGACCCTACACTGTTAAGTGTACATACATACGAATATTAAAATAATACCGATGATGTTACTTTCAATTTTGTAGCAAGGAGGAAAATACTGATTCTAACATAGTAATTCTTTTTTAAAGAGAAGCTTGGATTAGCTTTTTCTAAAGCATTTTCTGCTCATTGTATGTAGAAAAGTTAGAAATTCGTAAATAGACTTAATTTTATAAATGTGTGACCTTTCATGTGGTGGCAGAGTGGATTTTGATGGCCAGATCATACCTAGGGAAGCTATACGTCCCGGATTCTTCCTGGAATCGGGTGGGAAAGAAGAAATGATTAAGACTATACTTTCCTTAACTTTTTTCTATTTAAATGCGTGGACGTAATTTTAAAATGCTCATTTTACAAAACAGCCTAACTCTACATTGAACCACTCCCTCTCCATAATACAAGAGTTAACGAGATACAGAAGGTACTGCAAATATCTTTGACTTCACGATGGAGTCACCGTCTGCTAGAAGTGCTGAATTTCAGTTACGATTCTCTTCCATTGTATAGGAAGTAATCCCAAAATTAAAGAAAGAAAGAAGAAGAAGCCTTTTTCACTAATCAGCGATAGAAAGGAAGAAGAAGCCTTTTCCTAAAATAGAAGGAAGAAAAGAAGAAGAAGCCTTTTCCCAAATCAAGGATAGAAAGGAATAAGAAGCCTTTTCCCAAAATTAGGAGAAGAAAAGAAGAAGACGCTTTAATATTGGGAAGGATAATCAATTTCTATTTGAAGAAGGTGAAGAAGAAGATTTCCTTTCAATGATACATACATATATATATATATGTATATATATCAGAAGATTATAACCGATGTAATTTTGGAATCAACATATATATATTTCATTGTATATACAAGCGTCTCTATATATTTTTCTCTGTATTGTGTACAGTTTTCAGAATATAGATCCGCATTTAACTATATACTCTTGGCTATAAAACGCTTTCTTATTTGGAATTCTCGAATAAAGAACCTATCGCCTGAGATTAAGATATTCCTATAGCCGTGGCGCCAATAACTTGGGGCCTTACCTTACCATACACGAAAGGGTGTAGCAGTACATACAACTTTATCGAGTCAAGCTCTCCCTCCCCCCGCTTCCTAACAAGCTACCGGTCAGAAGTATCCCGGATTTTCACTTATGAAATATTGGAATCCTAATGGAGCCAAGACTTGAATCCCCCCCCCTTACGTAAGCTATATATACGCCAACGTGTATATATATATATATATATATATATATATATGTGTGTGTGTGTGTGTGTGTGTGTGTGTGTGTGTGTGTGTAATGAACTTAATATGCAATGCAGATTTACAACGTTTCCATTAAATCATATAATTTGCTGAGTCCATTTACATGTTTCATGCGTTACATAATTACATGCAATATATCTTGATCATGTCATAATTTCTATTCGTGTTCTTGCAGTGCACCTTGGAGGAATCTTCTCACTTTTCATAGGGGCAAGTTTAATGAGCTGCGTTGAAATTGTTTACGCATTTTGTATTCGACCTTTCTTTTTGTTTTATAATAATTGGAAAGAATTAAAACTGTAACAGCCCACAATGTATGTTTCATGTGGGACATAGTGTTTTATTGTCATAAATATATCGAAGTAAGTCCTGTTAAATAACAATAATTGTATGATAGTATACATTAGTATTATTATATATTTCTTTCCATGAGACAGTTAGCATTTCTAGAATGATGTGAAATAACATTCCAGTTAGAAGAGTGGTCACGGGAATGTAACTTTTTTCAATTGTGGCATTGGTGAGTTTGAGAATGTGTCTTGGGTAGTGACCACCAGTTTCGTCAGTGCAGTTTCTTATCATTCTGGCAGTGAGCCAAGGAAGAGGTTGAGATAAGTGTAAGGAGTGAGTGAGTGTAAACTATAAAATTTTTCATTGAATACAAAGAGATACTACAGAACATGCAAAGGAATATTTCTGTAATCATATTTCCAATTTTCAGCACACAAAGCCAGTTTATATCACATTCCGATTTTGGAAAGTTGCCTGACCATCTTTGATCTAATGGCCACATACTTTCTATGTAGTTACGTGAAGACACAATGCGTGTGGCAACACAGCACCTAAACTCGCGATCTCGTAGCAAAACATATTCGATCCGTTGATGCCCCATTATTTCGTTTAACCGTGTACAATTTCTACTGCTGATTACAAAACGTTATTCCATTCCTTCGAGCTAATTCGAGAAATGTTATTTCTGAATATGAAACAATATCTATAAAACCGAATTCTACTACTGTATTTACGTAGAAATACTTTGTAATAAAACTACCAGAAAGCCCTACGATAGTGATTGGAAAACACCCACATTCCCTTTCAGTACCATGTACGGAAGACAAACAATATTTTGTTTCAAAATTTTTCTGCTCTTACATACTGGAGATACATACATTAATATTAAAAATTTTATGACTGAATTTACTTTGTATTCTTATATTATGTTGTATTTTATGTATTAATAGTGTGCTATAGAACAATATCTTTAGTGTAAAATGCCTTTTTGAATATTTGTGCATTTGAAAACAAATTAATTATGTGTCCAATGCATGTGTTAAAAGAGTATTACAATTTGAAATGTATAAATACAAATGTTCCAAACTGGTTTATTTAGTACTCAATAAATAGTCAGATATCCAATAAATTTGAAAATCAGTAAGTCTTGCGTAGCGTTTTTCTTTCGTTTTTTTTTTAATCAAGAGAATAAAAACAGATCAACAACTGTGGTTGTGATCTGAAAGTAACTGATCGTGAAATGTGTTCCATTCTATTTGATTAGTGGTAACGAAAAGATTAACGTAAGATGCTTAAATAAGTGTCTACAAATATGTGACTTATAAGGATTAGAAATGAGTAGTTAAGATGCCGATACGAGTTTTATTTGATGGAGAAATATTTCTCTAAACTTGAAGACACAAGACTCTGCATCTAGTGTTGAATCGATGCATAAAAAGTGATTTGTTAAGACACAATAAGTATCTGTTTAATCATACCTATTATACACGACATTTTAGTGTTCTGTCATTCCAAAAAATAAGCATTAGATCCAACATGCAAAACTATTGAATTCGTGGAATTCACAATGTAGGCTATAATCATATTTATGTCTCACTAAAAATAAGGGTTAACCGCAGTGAAACAGCGAATATGTACTTTTGTTAAACTGATAAATATTAAGGCCGTTCGGAAATGAATTGGACAAGCGTTATATAATCCACATTTGGTATATTTTGCCTGCAATACAAAGATGTACATTACCAATAATCTCCCCCTGACTGAATGCAACGCTCCCATTTATCGGGAAGTTTCCTGATGGTTGCAGACAGAGGCAGAGGCCTGCACAAGACCTGGAGCAGACTAGGGATGGCCAAACGGATCCGGATCCGAAAAATCTGGATCCGGATCCGGATCCGAGAGTTTCGTATCTCAATCCCATTATAATATTACCACAACTTAAAAGGTATTATGATCTTCTATTACAAAGAAATTTTTCGTTAGTCCTACAATAATTTTTTTCAAGTGTTGTTCCTAAAATACTTTGCTACGCATCGGCTAACACACTCGTGCACACATGTCAGAGGTGATTTTGTAAATGCCATTGAAACGAATATGTATTCATTCGAATGTATTGGAAATGAAAACACACATAAATGTGAGAAATTCCATTCCAGGATGAAACCTTTAACACATATAACAAGATAGAAATGTTATACAAAATTATACAATTGTTCTACAGTTACAGTTCTACAAATTAAAATAAAGATCTGGATTTCGGATCCGCTAGGATCCGGATCTGACCATCCCTACTATACACCTGCCACGTTTCATGGAAATCGGAGGGGAACACAGGGGTCAGATCCCCACTTCAATTTGTCCTCATCTTGACATTTGAGAGGTGGTTGCCCCCTAGAACAAATTTTTTGCCGAAACAAAGAAACACGTATTTCTTCATTTGGGCCCTGCAAGTTTCATGGAAATCGGAGGGGGAGACTTAGACCTCCCTTGTAAGTGTATTAATTAATTACAAATCGCGCACGCGCACACACACTATATATATATATATATATGTGTGTGTATGTATATTATATATATCGGGTGGGCTGAAAAGTTCGTAGGCTGACTCATAGATGGCGTTACTAGAATTAAATCCATGTGATTTTTACTTAGTACTAACCTTCAAAATATACGTGTATAAATTTCACAGCTGCCGGATAATTAGTTCGTGAGATATAGCATTGTGAGTGAAGCAGCTTTTGTTATTGTGAAAAAATGGATAAAATAGAATTTCGTGTGTTAATAAAGCATTGCTTTTTGACGAAAAAAAATACTGTTGAAGCCAAGGCTTGGCTTGATAAACATTATTCGGACTCTGCACCAGGAAAATCAACCGTTGAGAAGTGGTTTGCTAAATTTAAACGAGCCGAAATGAGCATCGAAGACGATGCACGCAGTGGACGCCCCAAAGAGGCTGTTACCGACGAAAACATCAAAAAAGTCCACAAAATAATTTTAAATGATCGTAAAGTGAAGTTGATCGAGATAGCTGAGACTTTAAAAATATCAAAGGAACGTGTTGACATATTGTGCATGAATATTTGAACATGCGAAAGCTGTGTGCAAAATGGGTGCCGCGCGTGCTCACAATCGATCAAAAGCAACAACGTTTTGATGATTCGGAACAATGTTTAGCCATATTCAACCGTAATAAACACGAATTTTTCCGTCGATATATTACAATGGATGAAACATGGCTCCACAACTACACTCCAGAGTCCAATCGACAGTCAGCCGAGTGGACTGCACGTGATGAACCGAATCCAAAGCGTGGAAAGACGCAACAGTCGGCTGGCAAGGTTATGGCATCAGTATTCTGGGTTGCGCATGGTATTATATTCATCGATTACCTCAAAAAGGGCCAGACCATCAACAGCGATTATTACATAGCGTTTTGGAGCGTTTAAAGGATAAAATCACGAAAAAACGGCCCCATTTGAAGAAGAAAAAAGTGCTGTTTCATCAAGACAATGCACCGTGTCACAAATCAATGAAAACGATGGCAAAATTATATGAATTAGACTACGAATTGCTTCCCCATCCACCATATTCACCAGATCTGGCCCCAGTGACTTTTTCCTGTTTGCAGACCTTAAAAGAATGCTCGCTGGAAAGAAATGTAGCACTGATGAAGAGGTAATTGCCGAAACTGAGGCCTATTTTGAGACTAAAGAGAAATTGTACTATAAAAATGGCATCGAAAAATTGTATGATCGCTATAATCGTTGTATCGCCCTCGAAGGCAACTATATTGAATAATAAAATCGAATTTTGTCAAAAAAATATTTTTTACTTTGTTAGCCTACGAACTTTTCAGCCCAACTGTTATATGTATATTAGCAGGTAACAGTATGTTATAAGCACATTGTTACTTTCCAAAGAAGCGCATGTAGGATGGCAAAACGGATCCGGATCCGAAAGTACTGGATCCGGATCCGAAAATTCTGGATCCGGATCCGAAAATTCTGGATCCGGATCCGAAAGTTCTGGATCCGGATCCGAAAGTACCGGATCCGGATCCGGATCTGAAAATTCCGGATCCGAAAAATTTTAGGATCCGGATCCGGATCCGGAACCAACCGGATCCGGATTTCGGATCCGCTAGGATCCGGATCTGGCCATCCCTAGAGCAGACCCGTTCGCGAGAGGTGTAGCGTCAAATCATCGCCGACAAAACATCGCCAACAAAACATCGACGGTACAAAACATCGACAGTACAAAACATCGACCGCACAAAACATCGACAGTACAAAACATCGACAGTACAAAACATCGACAGTACAAAACATCGACGGCAAAAACATCGACGCCAAAAACATCGACGGCAAAAACATCGACACCAAAAACATCGACACCAAAAACATCGACGGCAAAAACATCGACACCAAAAACATCGACGGCAAAAACATCGACGGCAAAAACATCGACGCCAAAAACATCGACGGCAAAAACATCGACACCAAAAACATCGACACCAAAAACATCGACACCAAAAACATCGACGGCAAAAACATCGACGGCAAAAACATCGACACCAAAAACATCGACGGCAAAAACATCGACGGCAAAAACATCGACGGCAAAAACATCGACACCAAAAACATCGACGGCAAAAACATCGACGGCAAAAACATCGACGCCAAAAACATCGACGGCAAAAACATCGACACCAAAAACATCGACACCAAAAACATCGACGGCAAAAACATCGACGGCAAAAACATCGACGGCAAAAACATCGACACCAAAAACATCGACGGCAAAAACATCGACGGCAAAAACATCGACGGCAAAAACATCGACGGCAAAAACATCGACGGCAAAAACATCGACACCAAAAACATCGACACCAAAAACATCGACACCAAAAACATCGACACCAAAAACATCGACACCAAAAACATCGACACCAAAAACATCGACGGCAAAAACATCGACGGCAAAAACATCGACGGCAAAAACATCGACACCAAAAACATCGACACCAAAAACATCGACACCAAAAACATCGACACCAAAAACATCGACGCCAAAAACATCGACACCAAAAACATCGACACCAAAAACATCGACGGCAAAAACATCGACGGCAAAAACATCGACGGCAAAAACATCGACGGCAAAAACATCGACACCAAAAACATCGACGGCAAAAAACATCGACGGCAAAAACATCGACACCAAAAACATCGACACCAAAAACATCGACGGCAAAAACATCGACGCCAAAATCATCGACGGTAAAAATATCGACGGCAAAACATCGACGGCAAAAACATCGACACCAAAAACCGACGGGAAAATCATTTTTTGACAAAGTTTTCCACACTAAGGAATTCAAATCTAAACCCGAATATTTTGAGATGGCTAAAATAAATTATAAAGTGTTTCAGTGAAACGAACAATGCGTAATGAGCGAACTCAAGTTGCCAACTTATAGTGCTACCGTGCTACCAATGTACAATGGTCATTGTTGTAAAAACGGCCCGCGAGTTCGAAACACGCCCTCTCAATAAAGACGTTGTTGTTATTATTAGTATTATTATTATTATTATTATTGATAAAATTACAAACAATGAGATTCCGCAGTGAACGTGATTGTTTAGTTTCTGGTAACCATTTATGACTTCTCGCCGGCAGCGTTTGTCGTCGGGGGAAAGGGAAAGGAAGGCTCCTCCGTGTGAAAGATGAAAAGACCACCGACTATTGTTATTCCTTGTTTATTAGACGCAGGAGACCGAAAGGACCAGATACAACTTGACTTTTCCGTAGTGACTTTCTTTCGGTTCATGCACTGGTATACAACGTGTGCAGTAATATAACTGCCCCCTTGAAATATTGTCTTGCCACCTTCCCCTCCAGACATTTTCCCTCGGTGCCGCACCACGAAGCGCCGTCACTGTGTATCGGTACCGCTGTTGTATTTGAATCAAGGGGTCCGAAGTTCGATCCCCGGTGGAGGATAGCTGCATAGTGGTATGGATTCTTTAAACTATAGGTTCAGTTCCGATTAAGCCTTCGTGGGTCACACGAGAAAAATTACCTTGTTGATCGCTCACGGTGCCAGAGACCGGGTTCTTAATATATGCTAAATTAAAGGTCTAAAATACCAAATCCTCAATTATTACGATTAAACATATATTGTTTTTTGTTATAAATATATTTACAAACAATTGAGATTGTATAAAACTACGAATTGCATGTTTCACTTTTAAAAAAATAAATATACAGTACAAAATAAATAATAGGCTATTCCAAATATCGAAAATTTCAATGTTACATGTGCACCCATAAAATAATTATAATAATAATAATAGTTTAAATCCTCTTTATGCACAGAGAAGTTAATCGGGACTGGACCCACAGTTTAAAATAGGATCTGAACCAACTTGTGCTTTCACTGGGTATCGAACCCGGGACCCATTGATTACAGGGTAATACTGCGTTTATTGCAGAGACAATTGAAAAAATTAGTTTCTTTTGCAAATAAAGTAACTGGTGATTGAAAGTATTTTTAAATTTTTCACTGCACTCTTACAAATGTTATAGTGATGGGTATCAATGACCATCTGAACCAAACTGTCCATCTAGTGAGTCACTTTCCCTCAGAATATTTGCTCTTATTCCCTTATGTCCACCTTATCAGGGACGGCGTTCCAGGCGGGCTAGGGGACTGAAGCCCCACAAAACATCTCTGGCTCCTTTCTCCCCAAGATTATTATAGTAGGTTAGACACATTTCGACCAAAAATTTGAAAAACTAGAAGTTTTCTCACTCAATATTTTCCATTAAAAAACTTCCATTAGACCAATCATAATTCACCAAACTTGCTACAAAAATTGAATCACTATTTTTAGGAATAGGTCTAAAAGGTGCAAAAATATTTTTTTATTATGAGTAGGAGGACGTTCAACACCTAACGAACCTTTAAGCTTCATTTTCATAGACGTGCGCACAGGGAGGTAAGGGTGGCCGACTGTCCCACCCCTAATCCTTTACTTATAAATGCAATATAATCTTATTGCAGTTATAATATTATACTCTAAAAGAATGTTACCTATTTTTAAGCCGATACATGTCCAAGCAACACGGGAGAGGGGATTGCTTGTATTACTTTGTATATAATTGAACTACTCCACTCCGTTTTCTAGGAAATTTCTTGTAATTAACACTCACTCATACTTTATACGTTAGTTGTGAGTTGTGAGCTGTGTAGCTTAATATGGCTGGCGAATAAATGGCTCATACTTGGAAATTAATAAATTATGTGTAGTTGTTTTGAATCTGAACCTGAGAGATTAATTTAAAGTCACATATAATTTAAACAGTGTGATCTTTTTTTTAATAATGCAATACATATATAGCTTAATTCCAAGTAGCCCAACAAGGCATATTATCTTCGAAAGCATCTTAAGAGATGAAGGATAGAAACTTATTCCTTTAAGGATCCTATCTGTAACAAGATGGGATTGCTGTGCGAATGCTCTGACAGTCATAAATTCTTTCCATAAATATTTGACATCAGGAAATAGTCTCAAATACAAAAGTAACTGAAGTGAAGGCAATAGAAGAGGACAGCTTTCGCAAATGAGAATGGCGGAAGCAAGGGGGGCATTGGCCGTCTAAAATTTTCAGGTTTATTAAAATTTACAAGTCAATGGTACTTTTATTGACCTCTTCGGGCCAGAGGAGCAATTTTTATGATTTCACAAATGTGACAGTTGTTTCACAAAATAGAAATAATCTTGGACGCTATTTTTATGGCCTAGAAAACGTTTGAATCCTCCCCAAAAAAGTTAAGTGGCAAGTTCGATTGTGACCCCCTAAAGTTAGATTCCAAGTTACGCCCATGAACTTGGATAGAGAAATTCCTCGTCAAACAAAAAAATAGATAATACGTGGCAAAATGATGTCTAAAAGTGGAGGCGATTGGTTTCCAAAACTGGGGGGGGGGGAGGGCAAGGACAGTTTACTTTCCCCGAGAGAAAATGTGGCAAAATGTATGGGGGGGTGCAACTTCCCCCCACGCCCCCATAATCTCCGCCACTAGTTAAATGTGAAAGAACATTTTTCTACTTTGCAGCAAATCATGGGTTACCTTCGTAATGGGATTGGTAACTAGAAGTTGAGTGCTGTATTTATTCCCTCAAATGTAACAGTTATTTAACAAAATAGTCCTGGATAATATTTTTATGGGATGGAAAAACTTTTTTTGATTCTCGATTAGTGCAGTGGCGGCGATTAAGTTGGCATGGAGGTGCAGATGCCCCCCACACTTTTTGACGCTTTTACCCCCGCATTATGCTAAACCGTATGTACCAAGAGAAAGTAAATTGTTCTTGTCCCCCCCCCCCCCCCCAAGTTTTGGAACCCAATCGCCTCCACTGCATTTAACTGTTGCATGCAGTTGCTGAAGGGTTATTATTTCTAATTCCCTTCCATATCACGACAGTAGTGAGCGGCGAAAGATTGTATCTTTGCGTAGTTCATAAATTGGGAACTTTCTGAATTGAAACGGCCAAATCCAATTAACACATCACTTAGTGTCCTTAGTAAAGCTTTCCTTTAATTTAGAAATTAAAAAATCATAATTTTAATATTCTCTTCACATGTAGCTCTTCTGCTTTCACATGCTGGAATCGAAATGGGCTACTATGACAGTGCACAAATTATTTTCTAACCTCAGAAATGAGGTTAATATACATCCAACCAACTAAATACTGCAATACGGTGCAAAAATCAGCACGCTTGGGGAATGTAGGCATAGCTACTCCTAAGACTCCGAAGAACATTAACTTGCCCAAGCGTGCTGACTTTTGCACAAATTGCAGTATTTTATACTGGAATTCGAGCCACTTAATGAAATGTACCCCCACCAGGGATCGAACACGGGTACACTTGGTTACAAGGCAGCAGTCTTATTGCCAGACTACCTGGGTCTGGAACTCAATTTTAATATTTCTAATTCATAGTTTGTTAACTCCTTGATTTCATAACGTTGTATTTCTCTCTCTCGGAATTTTCAGCGAAAAGGATATATGTATACGGTGCCTTTCACGGCCGAGGTGGCCGTTGGACGGCGGCTAGCGCGTCGGAAAGTAAGAGCACATCTACCGGCATTTAAACCCACAACTGTACGCTGACCTTGGTATTGGACACGTCAATGCTTTAGTATCCAGACAGCTGGTGTCCAGTTTGCACGTGTTTGTGAAGTCTTAAATTGTTAACAAGTGTTTTAGATTGTTTTGTTTTAGTTTACGTATTACCAGTTTTTTTCTGCAGTCTAATAATAGCACGCTATCCGTAAAATTTTAAACAACGAATTTTTATATACGACTCTTACGTCATTACGAATTCTTGTAGGGAAGTTAGAATGCATTTCGGAGCAGAATTCCAAGATGTTCCCGTTTCACACAGAGACAGTGATCTGTTACTTGTGAACAAATTTAGGAAAATAGGGTCTGCTCTTGTTAAGGTAAAACGGCATGTGCTTGCTGAGGATAAACTAGACGACGTTGGAACACGATTGAAACATATTCCTCAGAAATCTCTCCGACGCCTTGCACAAGAAACAGACATATTTCTAACTTCATCGTGGCGAGCTACCAAGCTTTTATACCGGAAGCCATATATCAGAAGAATTGAAAGAAAATATGAAGAAATAAATTGAAGCAATTTCGAAAGAGGAACTGATACGTGTTAGTGAAAATTTCCTATAAATGTCTGGATGCAGGAGTACATCACTTCAAACACCTTTTGTAACACGGTATGTGTTCCTTTTAATTGTAACTGTCAATGCAATTGTACGAGCATATTTAATTACATAGCTAGCGGTTCCAGTTACGCGGATGTTGCACCCAGTTTGCCGGAAGACGCGTTCCTACTTCCCGGCGCGCTTTCCGTCGCTCCACGGCCACCTCGGCCGTGAAAGGCACTTATGACACGAATGCGAGAACATTGCTAACACTAATATTGTCGGTACTCGAATGAGGAACTAACTAACAAACAGAAATGTAGCTTAAAGGTTCTTTAACTGTTGAACGTCCTCCTGCCTATAAAAAAATATTTTCTCACCTGTTAGACCTATTCTAAAAATAGCGATTCGATTTATAGGGGAATTATACACATTTAACTGTATGCGCATATTCTTCGTCACCGTTTGAACCTTCAACAAAACAACAACCCCACAACCACCAAATACATCCAACTATTAAAAAATTGTACCAGTATATAAATATATGTGTTAAGGAATCGCAAAATATAGTTTTCTCATTCAATATTGGCACAAAATCAATGGAAACTTAAATTTTGATGAACACCCAAGAAACTTAGACTCTGTGAAATTGTTGCATGGTATTTTTATGGACATGCCAACTCTCAAACGCAGAAAAAGTATCGGCCAGTATCTGAAAGTAAAATCCAGCCAGTGGCGGCGATTAGGGGGGAGGGCGAGGGGGGCAATTGCCAACCCATTTTTCGCCACTTTTGCCCCCGCACTGTGCTGAACCTCATCTACAAAGGGAAATATACTGTCTTTGCCCCCCCCCCAGTTTTAGAACCTTGCCCCACGGTTTTGGAACCCAATCGCCGCCACTGAATCCAGCGGATACTTTCCGATGTCGATACTATTGTTATCAGCCGATACTGATACAACGACATCTGTATATTACCGCGTTTGTTACAACCTGTCCCCTTTCCCGCGCTAGGGAGCGCTCGACAGTTTCGGTGTCAATGAGAAACTAGGAAAAAATCGTCTGCTGGGCAGCGAGGAGCGAATGGAAGCCAGAAGAGAGGCGCTTACGTAGACGCTGTTGCGACGTTGCGTATTTTAATTGGCTGCCTGGCTTTGACTTTCCCCAGCACCGAGAAAAGCCAGGGAGCAACTAGCGCGGGAAGCGGGACAGGTCGTAACAAACGCGGTATAGTCTCAGCCCTAATAGGTATATATTATTTTTGTTAATTAGTTTCACTTTTCTGCCACATTTGGCTAATCGTGACGATGAGGATGAGAGATATTATGAAATTGATGGACACTCGCAAAGAATGCACATGCCTAGGCCAGGATATACGTGTAAATATATATATTCTATATTCCGTGCCATTCCCAGAAACAAGTTCTAGACAAGTGTATGGCGACAACCTGTGTATTTATGTCTAACACAAACTAGTAGCAAAAAATTACAACTAAATAAATTCCAATCGACGGAATTCCTTAAATTATTCTCGTTATTTTCTTAAGTTCATATAAGGCTGTGTATTTTTTTTAAAAAAAAACACGTTGTTTGTTAAAAACACTTCATGCACAATCTACATTTGTGACAAAAATTCTAGCAACCCTTCTGGTGTGACTGGCAGAATTGATATCAGTTGCGGATAAACCCTGATGTTTGTGAGAGAGGATGTTTTGAAGGCTTCTGTCCAGTGGCTGTCACAAGGGGTCCGCAGATACCGCTGCGTGAAGGTGGGCGGGGGAGGTAAAGCAAAGGGGGCCTCAGTCGGTTTCGTACCATAGTCATAAAGGAACATTTCTTCCACGTCCACAATATAATGAGCATACAACTATCCCGTCTATGAAGTTAAAAGCAGATTGCTAGAAAGCAGAAGGAAACATGACACTTCGCATTGTTTAAGATTCCATTGTTTGAGCTTTGGGGCAAGAATCAAGTGCTAATAATGATATTGTTTTGATGTCAGAAGGTGCGCGTGCAGCGCGAAATTATCGAATCAATGAAAATACCGCTCTTGCACAACAACCATGGCTGATAAGGAATCTAAAAACAAGATCGACCAATGTAGGCATGTTTGGTCGAAAGAAAGAAGACCTGTAGCTTCATGATGCTATTATCACAACACTAAATCCAATTCATGGAACGAATCAAGATATAAATTTCACCTGGGCGAGTTAGAGTTTTAGCGCCCCTCTACTTTCCACCCTGTTACTCACCCCCATAGACATACTACTCTCACCCCAGTCTTTCTACTGCTCCTCCTACTTTCCGCCTGACTGCATTATAAATTAACGGTTTTAATGACAAAAATAGCGATATTTTTGGTGTCTATGTTTTTGGTGTCGATGTTTTTGGCGTCGATGTTTTACCGTCGATGTTTTTGGCGTCGATGTTTTTGGTGTCGATGTTTTTGCCGTCGATGTTTTTACCGTCGATGTTTTTGTCGTCGATGTTTTTGGTGTCGATGTTTTTGCCGTCGATTTTTGGTGTCGATGTTTTTGCCGTCAATGTTCTTGGAGTCGATGTTTTTGGAGTCGATGTTTTTGCCGTCGATGTTTTTGGCGTCGATGTTTTTGGTGTCGATGTTTTTGCCGTCGATGTTTTTGGTGTCGATGTTTTTGGTGTCGATGTTTTTGCCGTCGATGTTTTTGGTGTCGATGTTTTTGGAGTCGATGTTTTTGGAGTCGATGTTTTTGCCGTCGATGTTTTAGGTGTCGATGTTTTTGCCGTCGATGTTTTTGGCGTCGATGTTTTTGGTGTCGATGTTTTTGGCGTCGATGTTTTTGGCGTCGATGTTTTTGCCGTCGATGTTTTTGCCGTCGATGTTTTTGCTGTCGATGTTTTTGCCGTCGATGTTTTTGGTGTCGATGTTTTTGCCGTCGATGTTTTTGGTGTCGATGTTTTTGCCGTCGATGTTTTTGGTGTCGATGTTTTTGCCGTCGATGTTTTTGGTGTCGATGTTTTTGCCGTCGATGTTTTTGGCGTCGATGTTTTTGTCGTCGATGTTTTTGGAGTCGATGTTTTTGCCGTCGATGTTTTTGGTGTCGATGTTTTTGCCGTCGATGTTTTGTACTGTCGATGTTTTGTACTGTCGATGTTTTGTGCTGTCGATGTTTTGTACTGTCGATGTTTTGTACTGTCGATGAAAAGTAGGCGATGTTTTTGTTATCGATGTTTTTGCGTCGATGTTTTGACGTATAACCAAACCTTCGCGAGACATCGCTCCTGAAATGCCATGCAACCTGCGCAACATCCTCGCTTGAGCAGCTTGTATGCCCACCTGCCCAGATCGTTCCTGGCAGGCATTGTAGACCCGCCGGGTACCCGCAGTCTTACGATACCTAGTAGGTCTCAGTTCGTTCTTTCCATCAACTGCAAACCCCTCCCTCTGCATGACGTAGTTGCTTCGAGTAGAAACTGCACCGGGCCCACACCGTTCTGCAGTGTTGCCAACTGCAATAGATTTTCACTACTTAAAAAAGGGAACTCAAAGCTTCGTAAGCCAC
Organism: Lepisma saccharinum; assembly: GCF_977018435.1. NCBI lineage: Eukaryota > Metazoa > Arthropoda > Insecta > Zygentoma > Lepismatidae > Lepisma > Lepisma saccharinum. Next base: position 33,924,943 of record NC_139234.1, read on the forward strand.
ATCACCAATGAAATAAGATTTACGAATGTTGCTACCCCCCCCCCTCCCACACACACATTGAAATAGGTTTTCCGTGGCACAGGATCCATAAGTATATGTCGTAAATAACCAATATACGTATATATAGTGATATAGGGCAGGACTGAAACATGTCACGCTGAGGTCGCGAGTCAAACAACACATTGTTCTACTGCGAACACCAGGGCCGTAGCCAGCCAGGGGCATTGCCGTTACCCTCGTTTGGGGGGGGGGGGGGCAAGTACTTGGATAAACGTAACAACAACAACAATCACAATAATAGTAATAAAGTAGCATGAAAGGCATTATTATCCTCATAAATCACGCAAAAAGGGGGTAGAAGTCGGTTCTCACGCATTTGTGTTGAAACAGAGGATTAGAAATATTTTTTTTCAACACGTCAATTTCACATTAGCTAATAATGGAAAACAAGCACACAAACTATTTTTGAAAGAAAGAAAGTGCATGATAAATGCATTCCGAATGTACATACATATGGCATGTAAAATTTCCATCTACAATATTTTCTTTTCACATGGAGCGACGTATTACATAATTAATTCATCCAACTCGTAACAAACCAACATTAATAGCAAATAATATCACGGGCCGCCATAGCATTCTCTGTTTTAAAACTTTTCTCGCTTAGATCGTTCGGCGCTTAGGGCCGACTCCCGCTACGCCTTTGCTACGGCATTGAACTTGATGAGACTTGTACTTTAATGTTTGACCCCCACCCTGACCCCTCCGCTAGACAATTTCCGTCCAAGGTTGTGAGCAATGCACCTTGCCCCCTCTGGTTGCGGCACTGCGTGCCTGGTTAAGGCACCATGCAATGAAAAACAATTAGTTTTCAGTGAGGAGATGTTTGTTTGCTCGATCATTCATTTAGATAAATGAAACTGTAATATTGCGTGCATTTCCTGGCAATAAGATAAAAACTGCTTACGCTGAACTGAAATCGCTAAGTATATAAATTCTCCTTGGAGAAGAAGCTCCTCCTAAGACTTCGTAGGATTTAGTAGCTACGTAAGTAGGCAACACTGGCTGCAGCCGTCCACGTGGTGATGAAACACCTGGAGCGACACGCTGCCGGAGGGCTGTTTCCTTCCAGCAGGTTTTGCAGGCGCCCGGGTCTTGTTAAATGCCCAGGTACATTGTAAGCGCACAGCGCCTTGAAGACCAAGAACCCGGGTAGAGACGCAAGTCGACTCGTTGCCGTGGGCAGGCGAGCAGGTAAACCTGTTATCGCGTGCAAGCGGGTAGTGGGTAGGTAAAAGGCAGACTATGCTGGCCTCAAGTTGCAGAGAAGCACTCTCTTTGAGTAGACTTGCACCACTCACGGACAGCAGTCTGGAGTTCTTCATTAGATTGAAAGTTTCGACCACGCAATGCGTCCTTCGTTTTGTCGAACAGTGCATAATCCGAGGGGGCTAAATCCGGTGAATACGCAGGATATGAGAGCACCGTAAATCCCATTGTTGCCAATGCCTCCTGTGTTTGGCGGCTCATATGCGACTTCGCATTGTCATGCTGAAGAATCACTCCGAGAGCCCATTTTCCTTGCCGCCTCTGCTGAATTCTGCGTCGCAACTTTCGTAGAGTTTCACAGCAGCTGTCGGTGTTTACAGTTTGGGTAGTGGGAAGCCAATCCACCAGAAAAATTCCATCTTCATCCCACAAAACTGTACCTATTTGCTTCTTGGGAGTGAGAGTCGGCCAAGGTTTCTTGGAGCGTGAACTTCCAGTGTGTTTCCATTCCGTGGATTGCCTTTTTTTTCTGGAGTTTCGAAGAGGAACCAAGATTCGTCGCCAGTCACCAGTCTTTCGAAAAAATGTTATCTGTCTTGGTTGTAACGGCGCAACAATTCTCTGCACATGTCCACTCGCTGTTGTTTCTGCTGATCCGTCAGATCGCGAGGCACACAATGAGCACAAATTTTCCTCATATGCAGATCCTCATGAATGATTGGGTGCAGAGTTGCTCGCCCAAAACCAGTTTCACGTTGCAGTTGTTCAATTGTTACACGTCGATCTCCCATAATCAAGTTGGAAACACTTTGGATTGCTGCTGGGGTACGCGTTGACCTTGGGCGACCACTGCTGACACCTTTGTCCACACTTTCGTTTCCCCTTTGGAAATTTTGAACCCACTGAAACACTGTCCTCCGTGAAGGCGCTGACCCACCACAAACGGCCACAAGTCAGCGATAACTTTCGGATGCCGAAACACCCTCTTTAAACAGGAACCACGTAGTCCATCTCTGACCACGAGAATCGCCTTCTATTTGGTAGCTTGTTCACATTTTCACTCACATCCGTTCACGTTATGAGTCAGCAATTCTCTGGTAGTGGCGCTAGCAGACCCATCTTGTGGTGAAATGTAGAACTTTGTCCGACCGTTAAGCAAAACAAAGTTGGCTTGACAGATGTTATTTGCAACAATGCAGTGTTGACAGTCCAATTCATTTCCGAACGACCCATATAAAACAATAAAATTAACGCATTAAGATGGCGAACATATTTTCAACCTAATGAGATATGTTGGTAATTCAGTTCATTTTAGTGTAGCAAGCATCTGTGTTAAATTTCAGGTCGATAATATTCTAGCTCAAGGTTATCAAAAAATTGTCACTTGAAATTTCTGTCCAACCTGAAAAAAATAAAATTTCGAGACCGAAAATATGGTCTTATTTTTATTTTTCACAAAAATAAATTATCAAATTTTTCTGCAACAAATGAGTGACATTAAAATGAAAGTTCTTTAAGGACACGTGAGCTGCACACAAATATAGCAAACGTTTCAATCCAATAATATTCCACTTCCATAAAATATCTTGAAAAGAGACTTGTAGTAATCTACAGATTTCTTGGATGCATCTTCGGTTATGATGTAGTGCTAATCTTATGAAATCAATGTGCATCCTTTCCCACATATACTGAAAACTACTTGAATTGTCCATTTTGCCGCAGCACAACACTCATGATTTACAAAACTACAATCGCTGGATTTATCTCTGACAACCAGTTATTTTGTTTGTGCATGTTTCATCATCATTATGCCAGTATGGTCATCATATGCCATTTTATGAAGAATCTTTAGTACTATCCTGGGTAAAAATTAATAATAATAATACCTCTAAAGTCCACGATTCAACTCTTGCTTCACTTCAGTGCTATTAATCCTTTAGTTACCAGTGTCTTAATTTCGTTGGTCAACTGTATCTTCATGGCCTTGTCCACACTTTCACGTAACTCCTCAAACATCAGATGTAAGTGTCTTGATACACAAATTCAAACAAACGTATGTTCACAAAACTTCTCTGCTCGGGTAATCTTCACAATGTGTCGCCTAATTTCAAACTTCTTTGTGTGAAGAGCAAACACTATCTCTGTGTGCATGGTAACGCCAGAATATGTATAGGCCTACATTTGGAAGACCTACATTGGAAACAATTTATTCTCATTTTTGGAGTGAGTCCAGATTTCAAAATATCTTCCTTTGAACACATTTCTGGACTTTGTTTTACAACGAACGCAATATATAATTACTTCTTCTTGTGTACAGGACACTGTAACTTAAGTTTGACACTGGCGGATTTAACGGTCGGCACAGGGGGACATTCCTCTTCTCGCAAAGAGGTGATTAAATATTATGAAGGGAGATGATATAATTTTATCAACGTACAAATGAAGTTCCAGTGTTTGCATGTTTGTTGCATGTATTATACATTAAGCAATATTTTCAACATAAAAACATTAAATAATTATATTGAAACTAAGATATCGTTGAGCGTCCAGTAAATATACTCCGATTGTTGTGATTTTTGGTGGGTATCTATTTGTAAAGATGAAGAAAATTAAAAATAAAGAACATGCGAAAGATTTTAACGTTTTTTTTAACCACCCTAATATCCAGAAAATATGTATGTACATGTTTACACACACACACACACACACACACACTTTTTACTCGGTTGTGTTTTGTAATGTACTATTGAGTGAGTTAGTGAAATCGCAAAATAAACTGACCAATTGTTTTTAATTTTCAATAGAATTTAATACGAAAGAGACATTTTACTATGTTTTTCTTTTCAAATTATCTAATACAGAACTCTTACCGTGACGAGCGTTTTATTATTAGTTTTGAAGTCCACAAGAAAAGCAGGATATGAAATATGGAATTGTGGAAGTTCGTTTAAAACCGTTAGGATTATTCCTTAACATTAATTACTCTACTCATGAAATTACTCTGCGAGTCAAGTTATTACAGAGAAAACAGACGTATTTTATTTCTCAACTTTTGCACTAAAATTGTACATTTTAACTGATTTCTATACACACTTTATGACTGAAATACATATTATTCCTCTATACAAATAATTTTTGGTGAGTTAAAGCACCCAGAACAATTTAACCACTTCCCTCTTCAGACAAGGTTAGACAAGCATACGTCCACACACATGTTGTGTATATATCTTTGTGCTTAGAGCACTGAAGGTCCTACGTTTTTTGCAAATAAACTTGTATGATTAATTTAAAAATAGTACTTCAACCGAACTGAAAATCTGAACGTTCATTCCGTCCACCTGTGCATACAACGCTTATTTGTGCACACATAATACAGCCTCATTGCTTCCTGAAAGAAATTAAAATTTCGTGAACATTTCTTTCAAACTTCATGTCATTTGATATGAAGCTACGTTAAACAGGTACATTCCTTAAATTTGGTATTACTGTTTGTTTTAAGTTAGTATATTTATTTATGTATCTATTTTCATCACATTTAATAGTATGGCTTGTCAGAGTGGAATGTCTCACAAACTTAATCGCTGACTCTTAAAGAAATAAACAGTATCCTCCGAAACGTTAAAACATTATGTATTATTTATTTACAATGTCTACTTGTATCTGCATATGTAGACATATTTGTGTATATGTAGCTAACCTCCGTGGAAGAGTGGTTAGCACTGCTGCGCGCTACAACACCAGAGATGCCGGGTTCGAATCCCGGCCTATTCATGGGTGTTTGTGCGTGCACCTTCATCAATTTCATCATGTCCTCACTCATCCTCATCTTCACGATTAGCCAAAAGTGGCAGAAAAGCGAAGTAAAATCAACTAAATCAATCTTTGGGTACATGTAAAAGTTTCGTTTATTTTGCCAATTCTAGAATTCTATAAATATCCTGTACATAACATACTGTACTATTACTCCACTGAATAACTGTTTTTCCTAAGATGAATGAGCAATGCAAAGAAAAACATACGTATGTAGCTTCATTTACCAGGGTAGGGAAAAATTGCTGTCATAGGGCTATAGAAAGCTCTTCTCCGTGGCGGAGCGGTTAGCACAACGTGTTACGACGGCAGAGGTTCGAATTCCGGCCTGGGCATTGGTGTTCTTAGTGAGGTCTCTTTCATCAATTGCATCATATCATCACTCATTCTCATCATCGAGATCAGCCAAAAGTGGAAGAAAAGCCACGTAAAATGATCTAGTGATGTTCATTAAATGATCCGAGCCTTCGGGACATTACCCCTGAACAGTCACGCCAAACCAGGAAGAGCAATAGCAACGAATTTAGCTATTTCAGCTATATATATATATATATATACACACACACACACACATACATACGTACACTGGGTGGCTCAAAAAGTCACTTAACAACCCCGGTACAAGGCCACTGCAGCGTGCAACATGGAAATGGTTATGACCAATCGTTATCAGGCCAAGGGGGATCCACATTGACGCCACCCGCGCAGGCGGCGGCCATCTTGATGGAAATAAATGTCTGGTGAAAGGAGGGTGTGTTCTCCTGAAACGTCACAAAGAAAACTGTTTTCTTATGCTTGTAATAACCGTAAACTACAGGAAAATAACTTTTTACTGGTTAAAGATACATCAAAAAACCCTTCACCATTGCATTTCTCCTGAAATTCTAGCCTCATTTAATATATCATATCAACCCCTTCCCATTTAAAATTCTGTAGTTGAATTCAAGATGGCGGTCATCAAGATGGCCGCCGACCGTGTGGGTGGCGTCAATGTGGTTCCCCCTTGGCCTGGCAATGATTGGTCATCACCATTTCCATGTTGCACGCTGCAGTGGCCTTAAGTAACTTTTTGAGCCACCCTGTATAACAAATAATTAAAAATACAGCGATTAACTGTTTTACAGAATTCACTAACGGGAGAGAGAGCAATACAAAAAATTAGCGCACGGAATAAATATATGGAACAATACTGCACCTGAAGGTGATGGTTCTGTTTATTTCAATGTATTCTTCAGGAAGATGGTTTAAAATTACCACCATAAATACTGTTGAGACTTACTTGAGCTTTTTTCGTATTGGCTTGACAAAATACAGCTTCCTTGTGGTGACACTTAGGACACGGATGTTCATCTGTCCTTGGCAAAGTAGTATCTGATATTATGTCCGGAACAATGTTTCTTAACTCGCTGCAAGAATATATAAAGTCCTTGAATGTTGCATTATGGGCACCAAAATTAAGTTTACATTTCAAAATTCGTGTCTGAAAATTGAATATTATTTTATAAGATTAGGTACGCGGTTACATGATTGATTTCTGCATCAAACGATACGTCTTGGAAAGGGCTACATGAAACAGTAAAATATATTGTTTTCGCCAGAAGTGGTCGATAGGGGGTTTCTGAAATAAACGATTCAAATATATAATACACACATAACTATTTGAAGTAAAAAATTTCTGGCATGTTTTTATACGTGTTAAGAAATTATTAAGTTCGTGAACACCCATATACAGTTGATCACACTTGGTATGTATAGCCACACACATTACATTTAATACCTTGATATAAGGCCTGGGCATGGATATTTGTGAGTCCATTCATCAATTTCATCATATCATCACTCATCCCCATCTTCGCAAATTAGCCAAAAGTGGCACAAAAAGCGAAGTAAAATAAAGCAAATCATATCAAATCAAATCAAATACTGTGATATCTAGACAGAATACAGTTTTTAAACAATTTTCAGTTGTTTAATACATATACCAATATCACAGCAGGCCCGTAGCCAGGCAGCGGCTACTGCTCAGCCCCCCCCCCCCCCCCGGCATCATCGTCAGCCCCCCTGAAATCGTCGTCAGCCCCCCTTGAATTGTCGTTAGCGCCCGGTCATTAGGTAAAACTATTGTATAATTTGTTTGTAGTGACAAGTGAAAATGTAGACAGCGGATAGATATTATGTGCTCATAACTTGATGAAGGACAAATTCACAGAACGAAGATCAGCTATCACATTCCTTCATCTTGTTTATGAACTGAAGTCTACGTAGCGGAAAGTACAGGGTGTTTACAAATGATTGAAAGCAGTTTCATGATGTTACTGTACATGTATTATTGAACGTATCACGAAGTAACTTTGCAGTTTTGTAGAGAAACTCAACAAGTTTTGTGACACGTTACAAGTTATGGGAGTTTTCTGTTCACCGTGGCGCCGTTGAGCATATTCGTGACTTTCCGGAACTCAATGCTTTTTGTGCACTCTCAAAATTTAGACTTTACGGCCGCTTCTTCTCCAGCAAACAATCATTACAGAATACGGGTATCTTGACATGTTAGAAAATTGGCTCATGCCACAGTTCGAGACAGACAGTGAGAAATTTATCCACCAGTTGGATGATGCTGCGCCCCACTTCCATCAGGATGTCCACAAAATCTTAACCACCAGAGTATAAAACCAATGGGTCGGTCGTTGTGAAAATGATGATCAACAACTGCTGTCATTGCCTCACGGTGACTTTTTTGTGTGGGGGGTTATATGAAGGATCTAGTGTTTGGAACTCCATTACCGAGTGATCTAGAAGAACTGCGGGCTCGAATCATCAGTGCTTTTGATCGAATTGATAGGTACGTGCATGCTTCATCGCGTTTGGGAATAACTTGATTATAAAGTTTATGTCTGCAGAATCACGAAGAGGGGGCATATCGAACACTCGTAATGTATCACAAAAATTGTTGTGTTTCTCTACAAAACTGTAAAGTTACTTCACAATATGTTCAATAGTACACGTACAGTAACATCGTGAAAATGCTTCAATCATTTGTAGACACCCTGTATTTAGTAGGTTGTATAGAGTTTAGAAAGTTCTTGCATAGCAGGGCCGTAGCCAGACTGAGCTCCCCCTTGACATTAGGTAAAACTATTTTGTATAATTTGTTTGCAGTGAAGAGTAAAAATGTAGACAGCAGATATTATTTTGCTCACAGCTTGGTGAAGGATAAATTCACAGAACATAAACTTCATCTTGTTTATAAGCTGAATTCGAAGTAGCGGCAAGTATTTAGAAGATTCTCTAGACTATAGAATGTCCTTTCACAGAGGAGCGTCTTTACCCGTACCTTTGCTGCCCCTGTTGCGGTCTCCCGTTTAGACAGAAATCTGTGACTTTGACGTCATCATCCACATTCCTTCAAAGGTCAACAGTTCCTAAGCTTTGGGAACGAAGGGAAGTTTTATTCCTTCAGCTGGGGGTGGAATGTACGGTAGGCACTATGATTGAATATTGTGCATTTTTTTGTATGGTCTAAATATCTGTATCATCAAAAGTAGTGTGTAATAAGGGCAATTAACACTTCAAGAGATATTTTAGAAGATACCTATAGAAACATGTACTATTTGTGTGATATTTTTAAATTTTACATTAACTTAATGACCCCCCACCCCCACACACACACACAGAAACATGAATATATACCTTCATTTAACACTGTTAAACTTTGAAAAATGGATTTGGTTAACAAAGCCTCCCCTGATAACCTGTGAGCCTCCCCCTGGAGATCAATTCTAGCTACGACCCTGTGTCACAGACTAAACATAATCGATTAACATATGTATTTTCCAGACTGAAAGATGGGGCGTTAATAGACAAGGCTAGAATCTCTAGGTCCTGGGTTCAAACACTAGGGAAGGCATGAATGTGTGTTTTCCCAGCATCGATTATGTTGCTTCGAAGTTTGTTTTTAAGTTCATTTTATGCACAGAAAAGCTAATCGGGACTGGACCTACAGTTTAAAGAGGGATCCGAACCAATACCTGCCTCCTTCAGGTATCGAACCCAGGACCCTTTGATTACAATGAGACGACGTTGCCACTGCGCCATATGAGAGGCACCCCAAGATCGATGGGTTAATGGGTTTCTCATAGTTTTTTGTGTGATTAATCTAGAAATATAGGTGAATAACCAAACATGAAAGCAGGACACATATACTTACTTCATATGGTGTTCAATTTTGTTGACATACACACAGTTGCTTTGATCATATATTTCAGAAAAACCACAAGTTCTGCACTGTTCGAAATGAAAAAGGAAGTAATCAGATATTCTCATGTACAATACCGATTTAAAGTAAAACTTTATTAATCAAATCTCTCCAATTATGGCAATCTTCATCGTTAAAAGAACAATAAAATGGATTACAGGTATATATTTGGCCAATCTAGAATCACATATCTTATTTTAATGCATTTATAACTGTAATACAAATTATTTTATGATGTTCCCAACAAAGTGATTCACGCTACTTTATTTTTCACATATGTGTAGGGCATAAACGTAGATACACTCCCTCCTTGAATTTTTCGGCTTCGTATTTCCTTTATCAACTGTGCTTCACATTAAGAAGCTGTGTTCTTGGACCACAAAATTGAATGTATGATACAACTTGAGTAATGAACATATCCAGCGGGGGAGGGAGGTGGAAAAATTTGATCACTCGGGAAACGAGTGGTGAAAAATTTCATTCTGTTCACTGTGATTTTTTAGGTGGAATGTAAAATAAATGTTATTCCTTTTTATCAAATAATTCAAAATAAAACATTGCACTTCCTAAGAACGTATTTTTGGGATAATTGAGGATAAGATCATGGAAACTACGGATATTAGGGACCATTTAAGATTATAAATAGTATGCATTTGAACCACCATTACTATCTATTGTACAACGTCTAAGATATCACCCAATTTGACTTTCCTTCATACCCAGTAAGAGATAAAATGATTGCAGTTTAATGTAATCTTAATTTTTCACAGCGAGGGACTAGAGCACTTACCTCGATCCGTGATTTATAATATGATATTCAAATATATAGCATGGATTTCACCAACCCCTGTCTACTTAACGTGGAAGTATAAGCAAATTGGATTATGTTTCATAAGTAAAGGTGTATCAGCTCAACGTCAAGTTGTGGTCTTGACGATCTCCGTGGCGGTGTTTCTTTGTATGCTTTGATTGATTTATGATTGATTGATTGATTTAGTTTATTTTACTTTGCGTTTTGTGCCTCTTGGCTAATTTGCGAAGATGAGGAAGAGTGATGAAATGATGAAATTGATGAATGGACATTCACAAACAACCAAGCCAGAGCGGGATTCGAACCCGGGACCCTTGACGTCGCAGCGCGATGTGCTAATTACTAGGCCAAAGGGTCTGGCGTTTCTTTGTATGCGCCTTCATCAATATCATAATATCATCGCTAATCATCTTTGTGATTAGCCAAAAGTGGCAGAAAGCAAAGAAAAATAAACAATTTAATAATCAATCAAAGTCAAGTTGTTCTCAGAGGTAAAAGACTCTAGGAAGAATTTTCTTTGTCGAATGTACAGCAATTGCCATTACCGAAACATTATTATTTAATTACTCCGGTCACCTTAACGTGCAATTTGCTAATTAGAAAACAATTTGGAATATGCTCTCTGCAAATAAAAGTGAAAAATTACAGAATGAAGAAGTTTCCTAAAAGTGACAGGCAGGTTATTGTTAAACAACAATCATACGATGATACTATTCAATTCATATTAATGTTATTGCACCATCTCCAGTATATGCGACTTCGAGAATGTTTGTAGATTTACTTTCCTATCTCTCATGTATCTTCAAGGCAATATTCTACAAACATGGGACATTTATACCCCGAGAACAAGGTTTTGCTTTCGACATACTGAATCGCTGGTAAATTTGTCGCTCTTATACATTGTTATTGCACCTGGGCATAAACGCATATCTCCGAATGTATCCGGGTGGAGGTTGGGGTTCCCCATTTTTTAAAAAAAGTACATTGTTATTCTTTTTTCCACAAGAAGTATCAGTCTGTTTTCAACTAAATTTTACAGTTGTAGGAATTAAACCACTGTTACATACATTTTTTCATTCATTCGGTCTGTTGTGGTAGCCACTTGTTTTTAAAATGTTTATTTTTTCTTCCTTTAACACTCATTATTGGGAGGCACATTGAATACATTTCACTTCCGTTAAAAGCCTGTCATTCCGAATAAAAATAATCATATCTCTACTACAATTAGTTCTCGAGCTACGTTTTCTTGCTTTCTTTCTTTTTTCGTGACAAGTTTGAAAAGTGTGCGCTTGAATAGGTCCCATCAGGAGAGCAGGTTTCATCGAAAACTTCATGCACATGACACGAATGGTAACTTTATATTTATAAAAAATATCAATGAGAAACGTTTTGAATTCATTAGTTAGTGCGAAACGAATGGCATAGAGTATTGCCAAAAAAAGCTCTCAATAAAATGTTGGAATATTTATGGATTTGTGTGAGTAAATTTAATGTTGATATTAAAGTAATTGGATATATATATTAAAACGTCTAAGAACGTTACTAAATAATAGAAACCACACTTACGCAATAAAGCAAAATCCTTTTTTCCCTGTCCGGTCTCGGGAAGAGAATGTTCCCACTGAAAAAAAAATATCCCAAATTAATATTTAGACGATTTCTATATTTGTGATTCATATTGAATGTTGTTAAAATGATTCATAAAGCAAACATGTATTCAATTTTGTTTAGTGTGCTTAAAAGTATAGCGCATTGGCATGAGCGAATATTTAAAACTTGTGCGAAACCAACTAATGAAAAAAAATGACTCTAAAGCATTTATAATCAGAATTGAGAAGAATTTGAGCTTATTTGGTGAAAGTAGGATATAGTCTACTGTGTTTGCTAAATATCCCAAATAACAAATCAAGGTTCAAGTTTCTGATTTTGAAATTACGTTTATGCAGGAGGATAAGGAAGGAGTTATAATGAACTGAATATAACTGTGGAAGTAAGTTTGAAGAATGGAGAACTAATTTTAATATTTTAATGAGGCAGAAATAATTCATATCCATAAAATTGTAATCCAAACTAAGTTGCACACAAGTAACCTAACTCGTAAGTCGCCTATGTTTCTTCCTATGGAAAACCTCGTATTCTGGTACAAGGGAGAAAGAAAAGTGTGAAAACAGTAAAGTAATCTAGCCTAACAACTCTAAAGTATGCTAAAATTGTGATTGTACATACCTGATCTCGCCTTGTAAGTATTCACAATTGGAGTGGAAAAATAGCTCAGACCAGTGGTGCATTAAATATTCAATAACCCTATGCAGTATGTACTTACCGGTATTTAGAGAATGAATTCGTTTTATGTAGAAAATGCATTTGCGTAATAATGATATCGAAATTACAAAAGCTGAACTTGGGTTAAAATCAACAGTACTAATTTAAGTAATATTTTTTTTGTAAATTTGCAGTAGGCAAAATGAACACTCCAACACAACACAACACAAAAACTACAGTTGGAAACCAATAAACCTACCAGTATTGGCAAAATCTAATTGCAACACATCTAGATTCATCATCATGTTTATCATAGCCGCCGTCTGCCTTCGATGTCGTAGCCATCTCTCTCAAATGCTAGAGAGAGAATAACACTAATATCAGATTCTCTTTCAAGTATTCAATAAATATAACATACTGTGGTTAATAATATTAATAACATTCAAAGTGCTCAATTTTATTACAGAGCTGTAGTCGGGTAGAATTCATGAAAAACATTAGTGTTATTTCGATATTATACATATATATTATTTTGTATCTACAACTAGCCTATGGTTATTATTGAGATGTCAGAGACACGAGTACTGTTAAATTCTAGTGTTATTCGCCTAAATGAAAAGCTATGGATTCATTTAATCATGTCAATCCCAATATGTTCATGGCTCACTCATGTAAACATGTTGTTCTTTGACTTTCTTTAAAGGTATAATTTTCAGACCTCCTTCTTCTGATTTTAATGTCAAGCTAAAATAAAATTTCTTGTCACTTCAATATTCCACTAACTTTCATATCAATAGATATTTAGTTTAAGGAATTAAAATATTTCCAAAACCATTTCCACTCTGAAATTTTAAACCGATGTTGAAACAGAGAATGTAAGGATAAGACTTCTAATTACCTTGGATAAGACAATCAAGCATGAGAAGCCAAATGTGAATGCCACTAGCGCCATTCGACGGTGGGAGAAACACCACCACAAAATATGGATAATTAAGGGGGTTCTAAAGCCAGGCCCAAATTCCCAGACACAACCGTAGCATTAAGATAGATTCGGTAAGAAACAAATTTTCTGATGTGAAACATTGTTTTAATCACTAGAACCTGGAATACCTATTATTTTGTTACGATTAAAGGTATTTAAGTAAATAACAGAAAATATAAGGTCTCTGTCATGTTCAAACTGCTGCTTACAGATGGCGTTAAAGTGGTAGTTCTTGTCAAGGCCGGTGCATTTTTGTCTTTTATGACCAGCAACCAAGATTTTGTTGTGAAACAACGAATCCAGTGTGTAGCCGCTAGTACCTGAAATATATTGTGAAAAGGTGAAAACATTTCGTATCTTCAGAAAGTAGTGGTTATGTTTATGGTTTTTGAAGTGCCATATCGTCGTGGTGCTAATTTTAGCATACACTGTTGTCAAAATTTCACTCCGTGTTTTCTAACGATATGATCATTACAAGTCCTTGATTTCCCGAAACTCAAACCAAGCTACCAGAGAATAACTAATGTAACTACTACATATAGGAGAACAAGGGGACAAATATTTCATCGGGAATGTGAGAAAAATGGAATAAGTTGAAAGGTAAGTGCTATACTTAATTGTTTGTCGCTTGATATTCTCCATTAAAAGCAAAACGTTTGTAATATGAAACAGATGCAGAATGTATATGTATTTAATGTTGAGAAAATATAATGTAACTTAATTTCTGCATGAATATAGCTTGAACGTATCTGCACGAGATTGTAAAATTTTACGTTATGTATGATCCAGATATTTATCGTGTTAGGATTCTTACTAGAGCAAGAAATATGCTTCTAATATGGATTACACTGATTACATATATTATATTAAATCAGTATTGCACGAAATGTTCCATCACCATTCTATCCGTTCTATTCACATGTACATCGAATAGTTTACAATTACAAATCAGGCGATTGTTTCACAATTTCATTTTGCCCTTGTAAGTACATGGTTGAACAAGTCGTTCGGACCTGTTTTCGACATTTTTTCTTTCCATTTAGAAACTAGAAGGCAATTTATACAATTTGCAAATATTTATGTACATGTTAGTCTAAGTAAGATTGGATTTGAATAAATTTGGTATTACATTTTTGTATGTTCTACAATTTATAGAAATCGTTCTGTTATATTATTTTACTGAGGAATATCAGAAACCTGTTGTGGAAACTGCATAATTCTCTGTTCTCTTGACCTTTAAGAATTTAGGATAGCTCGTAATAAAAGTTTATCATAACTTCATGCTTTAAGGTTTGTTCTTAAATTGTAAAAGTACGACAGCTAAGAAACTAAAGTCTCACAATCTACCAATCCATAGTTTGCATGTTCATGGAAAATTTACAAATTAGTATACTTGTATATTAGTAAAGATTATTAGCTCTCATATTGTGAAAGTACAAGGGCAATCACATAATTGTGGATAGCATAGCACATCCTGGAAATAATTTTTTTGTTTTGATCATGTACATTTAATTCAATATCCTATTGAATTTAAGTAGTCGTGTGTACTTTAAATTACAGTTAGGTGTGAGTATGAATCTTGACTACAACATCAAATAATTATTGTCAAACAATTTTGTATTTCCAACTTCTTGTTCTACATAACCATGTACATAAGCTTGTGATTTTGCAAACTCAAGTGAAGTGTTGCTAAAATATATTAATACAATTTTAAAAAGAACAGTAAGAACTGAATTTCCATTTCATTATTTTTTACGTTATTTTACCTCCATCTTCTACCTCTTGCGACAATGAAGATGAATCATTAATTTATGAAATTAATAATGAGGATAAACACAATGAAACCAGAGTTCGAACCTGACGAACCTGACTTCATAAAGCGTTGTTTGTACTTGCCACATAATATGAAAACATATCCAACAATTATTTTGTATTTTTCTGTGAAAAATCGGTCCTCCCCGATAGCGCAGCGGTAGCGTCATCACTTTGTAATCAAGAGGACTAGGTTCGATACCCGGTGGAGGCACATGGTGGTTCGGATTCCACTTTGAACTGTAGGTCCAGTCCCGATTAGCCTTGCATAAAGTGGACTTTTAACATCAAATCAATCAATCTATGAATGTAACAATAAGTGCTGCTATTATTTATTACTTCGTGTTCTTGTTAGGTACAAAGTTTTACAAACATTATAAAGTTGGATCTGAGGCACTGAAGTGCACTCCTATCGTGAAGCAAACCAGTAACCCTTTAATTACAAGACGATATCATCAACCACTGTAGTACCATTTAGACCCATTATTTTTACATTTATTTACAGAAGATGCGTAAGTTTTGAATTTCATTATTAATATTTAACTTGTCTAAGGTTGAAACAATATAATGTAAATATTTTTTAAAATACATTATAAGTTGTCTCATACACGATGTTAACTTAATTTTTATTCTTCTTTTTCAGAGGAAGCATTTGGGAGTTGAACTTTTGTAAACGAGGACGACAAAATTGATTGACAATGGCAGCTGTCCACCATCGCAGCTTGAAGATAAGATGCTACGAAATACAAATCGCCAATGAGGATTGTGTGTAATTTACATAACAGAGTAATATACGCTCTTTGGAGTGCATAGGCCTACATTGTTTTTCGTTTCTCCAGACAACTTGGTGCAATAGTGATGATTTACTAGACATCAAGAGTCCATAATCTGCACAAGAAATGATGATGTATTAGAAGGAAAGTGTGAATTATATTTTAGAGCAACTTAAAGAAAAAAACAGTGCCTGTGGTGCGATTTGTTTGTCTTGTGTACTAATGAATGGCAAATAATCATTGAGATATTTGTTACTTGCAATTTTAAGGGATATTTTTAACCAAAACCTAGGACATTCAGTTCGTCCTGAACTGGATGAGTCTCGCACAGCAAGAAGCGTACATCTCAGAGAACCAGATAATGATTTACAGGTTACGAGGAGAAAAAGTACCAAGATACATTGAAACAAAATATTAGCGTACATTTTGATGATATCCTAAGTATCTAATTTTAGTAGTCTCGGTAAGTAGAATTTGTTGTAGCTACGTACTGTTGACTTTTCAAACTAAAACTATTGTATTGTATTTAAGAAAACTAGTTAAATATGTTTCACAACAACGATAACACTTTTCACCGATGACCACCTTAAGTCTCATAAAATTATAATTTAGTTAATATATGTTAATACATAATAATATATGGATAATAAAGTTAAATCTAATTCTTCGTTACTTAAAAATGAAGATCAGGCTCTTTTTTGTTTGGAAAAATATTTTTTTGTAGGAATGCTGATTAACCAAGAAGTTGTGTATTCCCAAGATAATTGTTGGAGATTGCATGTGTATGTACTCATGTCGTAGGTGTACAAATATAAATAAGGTAGGGACACGTGCAGTTGTTGGTTTTTGGTGATGGAAATATAACAACATTAAATTGTAGATATAGTTACCAATTAGCCTTTCTTTGCATAAAGTGTACTTAAAACAAAAAAATTAAAAAACATTAGTATTATTATTATTACAATTTTAATAATCATCCTTCTTTCAGTTCGGCATTTGCTTGACAATATTGCGAATTTGCTGCTGAAGAAAATTATTTTCCATGCAAAAAGTAAAGAAGAAAAACTAACACTTAATTTAGTTACTAGTTATTTGGAGATTAACAGAGTTACAGTTACTAATTTCCAAAAGTAACTAGTGTTAATTGAAAATCTTGTCACTTGTTAATGTAATTAATTCGTTACTTCCAAGGACTGGATGTCAGCCAAGGCTGCTTAAAGGATTTTTTCTCAGGGATGCAGTAGTGCTCAGAGTGGGGAGCACGTGAAGTGATGACATCCTACAATTAAGAAAATACTCATAAATCTTCCCCTTCTAGGATAATTTTTTCGGCATCCCACCACCCACTGATTGTTCTCCATGTTGTCCATACAAACTTCAGCTCACCTTTCCCCAAACTGGGTGAAGCATCCTCCCCAGATAGGAATTTTCACTTCGAGCTCTTGGGGTGGGGCAGAGTAAGATTTATTATCTTGCCCTTCAGTTATAAAAGCTCACATTTTACGTTTTATTATTATTACTATTGTTTCACAAATCAAAGAATTGGAATTCAATTTATATATACCATGGTGTTGAACTTCAGACCTGAGTCCGCTTATCGAACTGCAAACTGAACTCGAATTGGTTCCTTTCCATGAAGATCAATCACTTTGCTAATAAACAGTTCTTTGTTCTTTGCACTTTCTTTTAGAGATATTATTTTATAAGATGAGATATTATTTTATAAGATGCCTCTTAATTTTCAGTCTTTCGTGGCACCCTTCGATCGTGTTTTTACGCTACAATTTCACAATTCGAATTACATGAAGGTTTTCCAGATATCTCAGGGGAGCAAGTGCTCCCTGGTCTCCTTTTCTGCGGGAAATCATCTAAACTTGAAATGTCTACTCAAGAAAATTTTGAGGTAATACTAACGATCACCATCAAACGCAAGCAAAGAAATTCCTAAAACAAACACGTCTTACTGACTTCTATTGTAGACCCAGGACTCTTTATGTTTTAATTTTTTCCAAAATTGTTGTTTTTCTGTAAATTGTTTTAAGAATGAAACATAACTCCAGAAATAGTAAGTCCAAATAACTCAATCTTTAGTCACTTATAAGGCAAAGGACTGGAGAATGACTAGAGAGTAACTATGAGAAATATTGATATATATTCAAGACGGAACTTCCTGCTGGAAATTTATGAAGAAAATATGGTAAAGATTTCTGATAAAAACGAGAAATGTCGTCAAGTAGTGTTGTACACCATGGTTCAAGAATCACTCTCCCATCTGGTCGCGTACCCAATTCAAGTAGTTCATGTACCCCTAGGGGTACGCGTATCACAGTTTGAGAACCACTGGTCTAGAGCAATATCCATCGCAATTCTCAACATATCAAACTACGATTTCCTATATCTTTGACCTCAAAAAGTGTTATATTTTTACAAAGGATATTTGGTAGATATTATGAATTAAACATGCCTATTAACATGATATATTATGTCTGATGGATTGAGAGATGAAGTTAATTTATGTTGTATTAACCTATTACTTAATGCCCCTCTATCAATCAAAGTTCGCCTTTGTATCTCGGGCAGTTTCAAAGATATGACACGGACAGACAGACAGCCAAGACGTTTTCAACCTTTACTGGTTAGTAACCCAAAATAATTTTCCTTCAACACCTCCGAATAAATTATCTGGTAGCAATTGATTTGTAGGAAGTCGTCGTGAATGTAGGTAAGGGTGCAGTAAATCAAACTAAAGGTTATTCCATATCGTGTCTGGATATTGTAGTTTTGTGATATCATACAAAATATAAGCAAATAAATCTTCATTTAATCAATTATCGCTATTGTCGGCACTTATCTTACCGGGCCAGGTTTCATCAACATTCAAGGATATCAATATTTCACACAGAATTCGACAACATGTGCTCGTTATTGAATATAACTACCAGCGCTATTTGTCGTGCGTAAATAACACGCAACACGCAAGCACGTGAACGAATACAGCTGTGGTAATCGTTGACGAGAATTTACACGCAGTAACGTCCCTTGAAAATTATCCAGTCTTGACCAGATATTTACTGCTGAACAACGTAATTTGCCCTCTTGTATCCATACTATTTTGAACTATTTGTTCAAAATATATTTTCCGCACATGGACTGCGACAAGTTCTGAAGTTTTGTTACAATAACTTATGAGTTTACCCTATTTAATCTCCTTGACTCATTTTCAGAGCAGTACATCACAGTATTTAGTTGCTATGAACATTTGAGATCAAAATATCTAATTGTAGGTTAGTTCGTGTGATTCAAATATGGGTTATTTGTCACTTCACTTTGGTCTTCTGATCTTACCCAAAACTCACTATATTTGAAAGTTTCAATTAACGAACACTTAACTGATGCCACAAAGACTTAATCTACGAAAATGTAGACTTGACGAAATAATAACAGAATTTGAAATGTTTGCAACACTGGAAAATTAACTAACTAACTAACTCTCTAGCCTTCTTAAACCCGAAGGTTCATGGCTGCTGCAACACAGGCCTTCCATCTGTCCCTATCTTGAGCAAGATCTATATACTCTTTTCCATCCCTACCGATTTCCCTTAGCTCCATCTCAACGTTGTCCCTCCATCTTCGTCTTGGCCTTCCTACTGGTCTCTTACCATCAGGTTTCCCAACAAGAATCCTGTAAACTCCTCTTTCCTCTCCCATTCGTGCCACGTGGCCTGCCCACCTAAGTCTTCTTGATTTAATGATTCTAATAATATCTGGACATGAATACAAATTATGTAGTTCTAAATTATGTAACCTTCTCCACTCACCTGTCTCCTCATCCCTTTTAGGTCCAAAGATTTTCCTAAGGATTTTATTTTCAAATACTTGTAATTTATGTTCCTCTTTCAATGTAAGGGACCAAGTTTCACACCCATATAATACTACAGGCAAAATTACTGTTTTGTATATTTTAACTTTTAGTTTCTTGGATATTAAACGAGAAGACAAAAGTTTATGAAGAGTAAGCCTACTTTTTATTTCCTCTGTAATATAATTTTCATTTGTTAATATTACTCCTAAGTATTTGAATTTGGAAACTGTTTCAAACGAGTTGTTATCAATAATTAGATTTTGATTATTACCTAACACTTGGTTTCGGCCTGTAAGCATATATTTAGTTTTCTCTTTGTTAACTTCCAAACCTGTCTCTTTAGCAGTTTTGAAAAATATTTTAGCATTATTCTTAATTGTATTCACATCATCCTCCAGTAAGTCTACATCATCTGCATATGCTAACAACTGAGTCACAACATTTAATTTTAGTCCTTCTTTAGTTTCTTTTACCTTCCTAACAGCATATTCTAAGGCAAAATTAAAGAGCAATGGAGATAATGCATCTCCTTGTTTTAACCCATCATGAATTGTAAATTTGTCAGACATATTAATACCCACACGAATTTTACTTTCTGTTTCACAGGTGCATATTTTTATCATACTAACAAGCTTCTTAGGTATTCCAAACTCTACTAATATATTATATAATTTATCTCTTTTGACAGAATCATATGCTTTTTTGAAATCAATGAATAGCTGATGGACATTTTGATTATATTCCCACTTTTTTTCAAGTGTCTGTCTGATGTGAAAAATTTGATCTGTAGTTGATCTGTTGCGTTTAAATCCACATTGATAATCACCTATAATGTCATTAGCATATGGGGTTAGTCTTGTTAAAAGAATGTTAGATAATATTTTATATGTTGTTGAGAGTAGAGAAATTCCACGGTAATTATTGCAGTTCATTTTATCACCTTTTTTAAACACAGGAACAATTATGGATTCTTTCCACTGTTGAGGGATTTCTTCTTTATTCCATATTAAACAAATTAATTTATGAATTTGACATATTAATGAATTTCCACCATATTTAATTAACTCAGCTGGTATTAAATCAATGCCAGGTGCTTTGTTATTCTTTAGCCTTTTAATAGCATCTTTAACTTCAGTCAAGTTAGGTTCTGGAACTAAAGGTTCTGCTGTATGGACTTCATTCACTTCTGATTTATCTCCTACATGGACGTTTAAAAGGTCATTAAAGTAGTTCTTCCATCTATTTAGAATATCGCTTGGGTCAGCTAGAAAATCACCGTCTTTATCTTTTATCAAGTTTACTTTAGGTTGCCACCCCTTTCTAAACTCATTTACACCTTTATATAAATCTCTGATATTTTTATTTTTGCTGTTTGTTTCAATTTCGTTAATTTTGCTTTTCAAGTAATCTCTTTTTTTATTTCTAAACGTGCGGTTAACTTCTCGCTTTATTCTATTATAATTGTTTAGATTTGTATCATCAGAGTTATTTAACCACCTAAGTCTAGCCTGATTTCTTATTTCTATTAGATTATGACATTTATTATCAAACCATGGCTTACTTTTTCTCGGTTTATGGTATCCTATACTTTCTTTAGCTGCTGATTCTATTGCATTACGTATGTGCTCCCAATTCTTATTTACGTCTGTTTCATTTATATTTTCATCATCATTTAAATCCTGCAAAACATCAAATCTGTTTGACAGTTTAATTTGGTAATCTTTCTTAATTCTTTCATCAGTAAACTTTCCTGTATCAAATTTTAGAACTTTTAGATTGTGTTGCTTATGATTTATAACTGCGAGTCTTTCTCTTAATTTACCAATTACTAAATAATGGTCACTGGCACAGTCAGCACCTCTATGTGTACGAACGTCAATTATACTAGTATGCCTTCTCTTATCAATTAGAATATGATCTATCTGATTATGAGTTTTACCATCTGGAGAAGACCAGGTATATTTATGGATATCTTTATGTTTAAAAGTGGTACTTTTCACAATTAAATTCTTTGAGGTTGCAAAAGTAATCAATCTTATACCATTATCATTACTTAATTCATGAAGACTTTCTTTACCAATCGTGGGTTTAAATGTCTCTTCTTTGCCAATCTGTATATTACAGTCACCTAACAGAATTTTCATATCATACTGAGAAAATTTATCCAAGACCTGTTCTAACTCTGTATAAAAATCATCTTTAGTATTATCATCTTTATCTTCCGTTGGTGCATGTATGTTTATTAAAATAATTTTACACCACCTACCCTGTAAAACTGCATATGATATCCTATCATTAATAAATTCTACTGTTTTAAGAGCCGAGATAATTCTATTATTGATGAAAAAGCCTGTTCCAAAATTATGATTTTCAGTACCACCATAGAAAAAAGTATAATTTTTAGTTTTACAATTCCCTTCTCCTGGCCACCTAACTTCCTGGACAGCTACTACATCTAATTTATACTTAACTATCTCATTAACTGTACACTGAAATGCCCCAGGCCGGTAAAGGCTCAGAACATTCCAGGTGCCTAATTTAATATCCTTATTCCTAACGTAGATCTTATCCTTAGTCCAGGGACCTCCCAAAGTAGTCCCCACCCGAAGATCCGAACGGGGGACTATTTTACCTCCGGAATATTTTACCTTGGGAACATCCATGGCCTTATATTGCTGATTCTTGACATGGCTTTTTTACAGTGCAGAGTTGTCAGCTCTACGCCTAACCCCCAATATGAATGGAGGAACTACTACAGAAGACGAACACAAACACATTAGACAGCACAACTACTACACAAGACACACACAAACACATCACAACTATAACACAATATAAACACAAACACACCACAACTACTACACAAGACAGACACAAACAAATTAGACAGCACAACTACTACGCAAGACAAAACAAACATACTAGACAGCACAACTACTACACAAACATACTAGACAGCACAACTACAACACAAGACACATACATACACACCACCGATACTACACAAGACAAACAGAAACACATTAGACAGCATAACTACTGCACAAGATTAACACAAACACACTAGACACCACAACTACTACACAAGACATTCATCATCACTCCTGCGATTTACCAGAGAGGCAGGATAACGCGAGAATGATAACGTTACGGTAGAAATGAACACACTATCTTGCAGTGGCGGCGATTGGGTTCCAAAACCGAGGGGCAAGGTGCCACAACTGGGGAGGGCAAAGATAGTATATATCTCATTGTAGATAAGGTTTATCATAGTGCGGGGGGCAAAAGTAGCCTGGTTTCTGTTGATTCATTATTTGTCTAAGTGGTTGCTGTTAATATACCATTGTTAAAATTTGAACTGAAATTACTGTTACCATTTTCTTGATAAAGTATTACTCATAACTATTTATGTAGAACAACAAACCTCTTCCTTAGCTATAAATTGATAATTGCATTGAAAAAAAATGTTCATTTCCTTGTTGCTAATGAACTAAAGTGTAGTTGGACTTGTTTTGTGTTTGTTACAGGATTGTGCCTTTTTGAGTACCGCGTGCATTATCATATTATTTCGCAGGTGGAGTCGACTGTTGAGAGATAAAGTTGATTATATTTATTGGCAGTTCTGCCGTTTTTACTACTTTGGCTTTTCTGATTCTCGTATGAGATCTAAGGCGTCGCGTAACAACGAGAAAAAACTTTCGAATTTAATGAATAATTTATTATTTTCATAATAAGTTTAATGAATTATTACTCTTATTGATAATTTAGTAATTTATTATTATGATTCTTTTCGGCCGAGATCAGTTCAACATTGAACTAGAGAAAGTTTGAGAAGATTCGTGGACTGCCATGAAATGTATGTAGAAAAGATGTGGCCTCGAAATAAGATCTGGATATAATTTTATTTTTAATTTCTCAAATTAACGTCTTTTGAAGTGAATTTGTTCCTTCCAGAGATGCAAGTGTGCAAATTATGCTAGATTTTCCGATCATGCAAACTCAGGGTGCTATGACCTAATGGACCTCAAATTTGTGCTAGGTTTAGCAACATTATGCTAGGGTTGGCATCACTGACGAGCACCTTGATTGGTCTTCAAGAGTGCTGGGAACAGGACCGGTGTCACTTGAGGCGACATTGCACCTCTTGCCCCTAAGTGGGGTGCTTCTTTTCACGTGTCAGGCGGAAACGTTGGACATATGTTGAGTCATTAGAATATTGATTTTTTCTTCACTTAACCAGGTTTACATCTATCTACGTATATATTTTGTATAAAAGATTTAGGGAACTATATTTAAGTCATTACACAAATGGAAATATTATATAAATAATATAAATGTATAAGAAAGGTAAATACAAGAATAAAATCCTGACCTACACACACACTCACACACACACACACACACACACACCCACACACACACACACGCACACACACACACATATTCACGCATGCACACACATTCACTCACTCACTAATACTGTGCTAGTAAAGAATTGGACAAAAGTAAAATATAGAATGGATCGTGAAAATACGATACAAATCAGTTTTTAAACCTAGTCCTTTGGAAGTACATGAATTTATTCATGATAAATTCAATCTGAGTGTGGATGAAATCCCACGACGATTAAATGTGTATTTTTGAAACTAGTGCGTCCTGGAAAAACGAGAAAAATATTAGAAGAAAATACTGGTGAAGTGAATTTTTATTATGGTAGTGAAGCTGTGACACAAGTGAAACTGAGTGATGCGAATCGAATTGTGAAGCCGGTTCGAGTGTTTAATCTTCCCTTGGAAGTGCCAGAACGACAAATTCGTGAAAAACGAATAGTAGAATCGATGAACTAATAACAGAAACATGGAGTGAAAAATTTAGGTATAAAGTGTATAATGGGGTGCGTCAGGTTCTGATGGCAATTAAGAAGCCAGGCCAACATACGGCACATGTAGTATGTAATGGTCAAATCCCGACGTGTGAATGGTGTGGTAGCAGTGACCACGTCCAGTTTAATTGTAGCTTAAGGAAGCCAACAGTGTTCAAAGTCAAGAGTCGTGCAGTTCTGTCCTATAGTGAAGCAATTGCACCGTATACACACGAAGGTACAAATGTGGGTCAGTTTAGTGCGACACAGAGTCAAGAATCAGCACAATTGACAATGACAGAAGGGCTTCAACAGGGAATGCATATACATGAAAAGAGAAATGTTAACAAGAATGATCAACAGACTTTGACCAAGGAAGGAACTAAAGAAAGTATGCAAGAGCAAGCAAAAGAACCTGTGTCAAATGTTCAACTTACGCGACAAAGTGAAGAAATTTCCCTGGATACTATGGAACAGAAGGGTGTACCACTAAGACGACAAGAAGACATAACTAAGACCTGGATTTAACACGTCGAATTCATTGCAAAAATTAGTAACTGGCTTTAACTTCACAGATGTCTGGAGGGATAGATATTTTGGGCAGAGAGGTTTTGAGGAAAAGTTCCAACAAGCATTTCGTGACCAATGGTCGAAATGCAAAAAACACCGTCTAAGGCAGATGGATATAATCCGCTGGTGGGAGGAGATACTCAAACCGGGTATAAAAAGATTCTGTATCAGTTATTGTAAGGAACTGTCACGAGATTGGACAAATAAATATAATTTTTACTACAGGGTGTTGCGTGAACAAATTCAGCAAGCAACAGACGGGAAAAAAGTGCAAACTGAAGTCAAACGTATACAAACTGTACTGTTGAAAATGACTGCAGAAAGGCGTCAAGGGATTAAAATTCGTAGTAGACTTCCTCATTCTGACAACGATGAGGTCGCCTCTATCAGCCATGTAATTCATGAAAGAAAAAATGCTAAAAGACAATGTATTAGTGAAATATTTGCTAATGGGGAACAAAGATCAATTCAGCCCCTGAAATACGTAATTGCATTTATAATTATTTTGAGCAGCAATATTCCCAACAAGCGTCACATAATGGGGATTTCATGGATGCATTGGCATCCGAGTCAGAGGTTTTACAGATGAAGAAAGTGAAAACTTAAACAAAGAATATACAAGTGAGGAAGTGTTTCGAGCTGTTAAGGCAGGCTAATCATTTTCAGCTCCTGGTTGGGATGGGATACCTAATAACTTTTATCAAACCTTTTGGAAATTGATGGGTCATACAATAACGGACTGGATAAATGCAGTGTTTAGCACGTATCAAATGGGTAAATCTTCCAATACGGGTATTATAATTCTAATCCCAAAATGTCCAAAACCAAGCGAAGCTGGTCATTATAGACCCATCACTCTCCTATGTACGGATTACAAAATATTGGTGCGTTGTATGCTTGGCAGACTTATGCCGTATGTCGACAAATTAGTTGGAGAGGAACAATATGTTTTTGGTTTAAATATGAAAATCACAAATGTTTTACAAACGATGCGTGAAGTAATTACACGTTATAGACTACAGAACAATAATTCTGAAAATGTTATATTAGCATTAGATTTTGAACGTACTTTTGACTCGATAAATCATGAATATCTATTTAACGTTTAGCAGGGCTACGGTATATGTGGACATTTTCTGTCAGTATTTAAAAGTCTTTAGAGACATGCAACAGCAAAAATTCAAATTCTGACAAAAGAACTCTATATTTATAAAGGTGTAAGACAAGGAGATTCTTTGTCGATGTTAACGTTTAGTATTGCACTGAGACCCTTCCTTTCTGAATTAGGCCGAAACATTCAAGGGATTAACATACAATCTACTACCATTAAGGTGTTAGCGTATGCTGACGATATTACTGTATTACTAAATGACCAGTCTGATATTGATGCAACGTGTCAGGTATTACAGAAATTTGGAATATGGTCGGGATTGAAAATAAACCAAGAAAAATCATCACTTTTGAATTTAAATATGGTTCATTCTCACGCCCAGCGAGATAATTTTAAGGTTGTACAAACGATACGCATACTAGGTATAATATATACGCACTCTATTCAAAGTATGATCCAATTAAATTATGATAGAGTAACAACTGGGGTTAAAGCGATATTACAAACAAATAAATTTCGCAGCCTTAGTTTACAGTTAGTGTTGCCCACGAGACGAGACTTTGGCCTGTCTCGTCTCGTGGAAATGCTGTGAAATGCTGTCTCGTCTCGAAAATATTCGTTTGTCTCGGGACACATGATCAATCTCGTCTCGTCTCGAATTTTTAAAAGCCTGTCCCGTCTCGTCCCGTGGGCAACACTATTTACAGTCAAGGGTAGCCTTTGTACAGGTCTATGCAGTGTCAAAGGTATGGTACATGGCAAAAATCCTCCCACTACGCAAGTTAGATATAAATAAACTTAAGAGTGCAGTAAATTGGTTTATTTGGAATGGTCAGATATTGAGGGTAAAACATGTGTTACTTTGTTTGCCTTTTGCCGAGGGAGGAATGAATCTTGTGAATATAGAACTCGAATGCCAGGCTTTACGTATTCAAGCTGACAAGCAGATATTGATTCAGCATCCACTCAGCCTCACAAGTAAAGTTTTGAGAAGCGCTTTGGATTATATTTCACTAGAGGCTCCTATTGATATTACTAGACTGGTAGACACTTTATGGTATTTTAAGGCAACAATAGTGGATATTAGTTATGCCCTATTACAATCGCCGATATTAACAATACCAGTGACATCGGAAATATATCGCAGACTATGTAAATTAGAACAACCAAAGTGTAAAATTATTGAGCAAAATCCCAGAATAAATTGGAGAGAAATATGGAATAATATTCAGGCTCACCATCTTACATCACGAATCCGATCAGCTTGGTATATAATTGTCCCCCAAAAATTAATCACTGGAGAGAGACTCTATGATCTTAAATTAGTAAACACGCCAATGTGTGCTAGATGTAATGTATCTGATAGTTTAGTCCATAGACTGAGTGAATGCCAAATAATAGAAACATCATGGCTCTATATAAGGAAACTTGTGAGTACTATTTGTCGAATATCAGTGTATAACATCTCTGTAGATAATCTTTTATATCCAGCTTTTGCCTATTACCCAAAAACAAAACGTAAAAGTGTACAATGGCTCTTAGGACACTATGCCTATTTCCTATCGATATATCGGCAACCAGATTTTAATATACAATTTGTAAATTACCTTCATCAAGAATACCACAGGATACCTCACTGTAAAAGAAATAGATTGTATGCTAATAGTAGGTTGTATGCTTCGTTCTGGCGCAGTCCTTTGACCTACTTTTTATTTTACGACGTTTTACGGACTAAACTAACCTACAATGAGAGAAAAGTGGACAGAAAAAGCTCTGGCATCACTTTTTAAGCTATTTTTTACCTCCTGCAAATTTTGCTCTTATGCCAACTCGTCCTTTGACCTACTTTTGAAATGACTTACGACATTTTCCTATAAGGCAGCTGTCTCCTCTTACTGTAAGATCCCTCAGTGTAATCTACTACGACCTGCTAATAGGCTTCTGCTCTCAGCGTAGTCCGTTTTTACGGACTAAACTAACCTACAATGAGAGAAAAATGGACAGAAGAAAAGCTCTGGCATCACTTTTTAAGCTATTTTTTACCTCCTGCAAATTTTTGCTCTCGTCCTTTGACCTACTTTTGAAATGACTTTCCTATAAGGCTGCTGTCTCCTCTTACTGTAAGGTCCCCTCAGTGTAATCTACCACGACCTTGCTCTCAGCGTAATCTGCCACGATGTTTTTTTTTAAAAACTCATGTGTGATCTTCTACAATGTGGCCCCCCTGCTACGACCTAACGGGGACCTCTCCTACGATGTCTTTGGGCCCCTGCTACGATGTTGTTTCTGTAAATTGCTCCTCATGATACAAAAATTGGTATTGTAGCGGTATTTGAAATCGACTGTGCTGCGTGAAGGGGGAAAAATCTCTTCATGTTCACTGAACAATAGGAGAGCGGAAGAGTACTTCCTGGCTTTTCATCGAAAACGTGGGGTGATGATCAGTTCAGACAATGGAATTGAGGGACTATTTTCTGATGCGGATTACGCCACTTTGCTCAACATATCACTCCTCGCATCCCCTTATAATCCGAAGCTCTGCCATGGAAACTTCCATATCATCTAGAGCGACTGTTCTGCGAGTTGATTCTTGAAACTAGCCAAACAGACGTTAAGGGATTGTGGATGGGACTCCCATGAAACAAGCCAAACAACCCTTAACGTATTGTGGAAGAAAATACACTCGCAGAACACAAAGTATAAAAGTTTTTTGTTCCTGTTGAGTGTGTGTTCCAGAGAAAAGTAAGTACCTTGCATGATATGTTTTCTTATTGGTGTTTTGTTTTGCGAGTTGATTCTTGAAACGAGCCAAACAGACGTGAAAGGGATTGTGGATGGGACTCCCATGAAACAAGCCAAACAGCCCTTAACGTATTGTGGAAGAAAATACACTCGCAGAACACAAAGTATAAAAGTTTTTTTTCTGTTGCCAGATAAAAAGTTTGTAGCTTGCATGATGGTGTTTGTTCTTGCGAGTTGATTCTTGAAACTAGCCAAACAGACGTTAAGGGATTGTGGATGGGACTCCCATGAAACAAGCCAAACAGCCCTTAACGTGTTGTGGAAGAAAATACACTCGCAGAACTACACATACATTTTAGCATGCATTTTTTTGTTTGTGTACCGTTGTTGATAGGAAAAAAAATGTGTGTGCTGGACACATTATTAGGCACTTTTTTTATTGCGTTTGATATCAAGTGGAAAGTGTGGTTCGGATCTTAACTGTTTTAACTTTTTATACTCAGAAAAAAAAACTGTAGGCCCATTTATGTTCAGAAGAAAAAAATGTAGACCCAAAATTTTATGTTCAGAGAAAAAACTGTAGGCCCATTTATGTTCAGAAGAAAAAAAACTGTAGACCCATTTTTTATGTTCAGAGAAAAACTGTAGGCCCATTTCTGCTCATAAAAAAACTGTAGGTCCATTTCTGCTCAGATAAAAAAACTGTAGGCCCATTTATGTTCAGAAGAAAAAACAAACTTTAGACCCATTTTCTATGTTCAGAGAAAAACTGTAGGCCCATTTCTGCTCAGATAAAAAAAACTGTAGGCCCATTTCTGCTCAGATAAAAAAAACTGTAGGTGCTCAGAAAAAAAAACTGTAGGCCCCAATTCCTGCTGAGCTTATGGCTTTAGAGGTACTACGAAATGGTCGCCTGTGCCGACTATAGATTTTTTTATGAATGTGAATTTTCAGCTCACAGGCTATGACTATGATTGCAGGGGCTGTCTGCTGTGTCTTGAGTTGCTGTTTTAAGTCCACTTTATGGACATAAAGGGGGAACCCCCGAATGTTACCAAACCTCCACCCGTATGCATTCGAGGGCATACGCTTTGTCCCAGTGCCTCTGTGAATAAACTGGGACGTCTTTTGCTCGAATTACGGTTCCCCCGTTATTGTTTTGCTCTACCACTTTATTAAATTTCCCATTACAATATTTGAAAGTATACAAGAAAATAACATTACTACATACATGAAATTATTACATAAAATAGTGTATGGACACAGTATTACAGTACACAATTATTTCTTCGTGAGATGGAGATTCTGTATGAAAGTGTTTGCAGTTTATTGTAGTTTGGTATGGCTGTAAGTACCGGATTCTGTGGTACCAGAATCTAAGAAATTGAGGATTTGTATGGCTCGAGTGCTCTATTTAATATAGTTGGTTTTTAAAGGTATGATTAGGCTCCTGGACCAGCCACCGAGAGAGGGTGAGTTGATGGTTGAAGACCATTTTAGTTTGTATTGTTTCGTCGTTTGCTCCACCCCAGAGGCTAGGTGTTCCGCCCTCGGTGTCCCGTCCCGTTTCCTTTATGCACAGTGAGGCTAATCGGGACTGGACCTACAGTTTAAAGTGGGATCCGAACCACTTGTGCCTCCACCGGGTATCGAACCCGGGACCCGCCGATTACAAGGCAATGACGCAACCACTGCGCCATGGGGGAGGCCCTGTCTGCTGTGTCTCTCTTGGATAATGACCGGTTGCGTGGTGCTGACCACATCACATATGCGAGTTGTTCTGAATCCAAAAGGCGAGAGAGTTAGGGGGAGAGATTCGTGAAGGCAATAGACCAAAAGGTTATATTGTTGTAGGTCCGATAGGAGTCGAGATACTTAATGTCTTAAGACAATTATCTTAATCTTTAAGAAAGTCGACTTCCGGTATCTCAAGATGTTACTTCCGGTCTATCAAGAAAATTTTCTTAAGACAAATATCTTAAGACGTTTTCCAAGACATTGATTTTCTCGGCTCCTAATTGAGCTAGGATGATGATTGTGGGTTTGTTGGATAGGTTTTGATGATAACTACTCAACTAGCAAGCGCCCCCTCAAATTTGTTTTTTTTTTTTTTTTTTAAAGAAATTCGATTTGATCCTAAAACTCTGCAACCTATTGGAGTGCTTGGTGTTTTAGATTAAAAATTTTGTAATGTGGGTTGTAGAAAAGCCATTCTTGCTCGACGAAGGCAATATATTTTAAAACTGCTCTGTGACCGTCTCGTTCTTCACGTCGTACGCGAAAGACTTCTCTGCGACCAGGATGACACTGCATAGAGTATCGGCAGGCAGCGCGTCGTGGAACTCGCAAACGACCTTGATGTTGGTGCGATCATTGACCACGACCTGCATCCGCTTTGTCGTGTTGATGACGGACATGGGTCTGTGGGTTTTGAATTCGCTGGGCGTGTAGTACATGTCCACGCTTCCCTCGGTCACGCGTTTGTAAGCCGTGTAAGCTTCGTAAAGTTTGAGATAATCATCTTTGGTCATGTCGAGGTTGTAATTTTCGCGCGGGATGACTTCGTTCCTCCCATTCTTCAGATAAATGTTCTTGATCTTGCAGTCGTCGAATTTACTGGAATCTTTTTCCTGATTCTTATCGCGCCCGGTCTGAAAGAGCACTACGGCGAAATCTGGCATGTCGAACTGTATGTTGTTGAATTGCGTCGTCAAGTCGAATTCCATGTGACTTCCGGACGCTAACTTCTGCACGCACTGGTAACCGTGAAAGTGAATCGGCACCTGTGGACTTTTCAAGATCTCCGCTTTGTACTTGAGGGCGTAGTTCGTTTCGTATTCCACGATCGGCATTCTCAACTCCATGCTCCGGATGACGCACTTGGCTGCTTCGGGTAAAGTGTTGGCTATCGGCGTGCCGTCGGCGTTCAAGTTGGTGTATCGCATCAGTGCGTCGTTGTCGTTGGCCGCTCTTCGAAAGCTGATCCTCAGTCCTCCCTTCCACATGATCTCCTTGTAGTCCGAGAAGAATCCCGGAAGCAGTCGCATGGGAAAGAGCACCGTGTGACTTCTCGTCGATATTTTCGTCCCCGCTTCGAACCCTCCCGCCTGATAGTATGCTGCGTCCGTTTTTGGATAATTTCAATGTTCCCACTGCCGTCGACGTGATGCCTGGATAATCGATTCTGTCGATGACGGTGTTGTGTTTCCTCACCTCCACCTGCGAGAACAGGTGAGGCACGAAGTTGTCCACGAGTTTCAAATTTGCTCCTGCGGGAAGAAACGCGTCTCCGCTTTCCTTCTTCACCACGTCGAATTGAAGGTAGAGGTCCGCTCTGTGAGGATGAACGAACCCGTCGCCTACGTCCACGTCATATTCGATCTCCTGGTTCGCTTCGTTCAAATTGGCGAACGTGCGACGGTTGGGAGGGAAAGATTGCAATTCGTAACTTTCGATTTGCTCCATTTTCACTGTGTGTTATTTATTATACGTTGATCTCCACTATGGCAGTGGTCGTTGCACCTGCGAAATCCACCACGTCTCCTTTCTCGTTCGTCACCACCAACTATATGTCGTCTATGCGGTTGCGACATACTGGAAAATAGATCGGCGAAGAGGGTGTGTAGATGATCGGTTCCATGAATTCGGAACTGGGTTTGAACGTGGCTATGATTCCCGTCTGCTTGTGACTTCCTAACAATCCGTCCGGGGATTTCGTGATCATGCCTTCGGCCACGTTACAGTGAACGTTCAAAGTTTCGATGGCCAAGAATTTAGGAATATTGGTAGCTACGTGTTTGATGCCAGCTTCGAGTTTCGGGTGATTGTTCTCGAAACCTAAAAGTTCTCCTATGGTGCCCAAGTCCACGGTCTCCGTCGCGGACACGATTTCCACTCTGTGCGTGACCGAATTTTGAGAAAGGTACGTGCCTTTGGGTAATTGAGCTTGCAAAGTGGAAAGATTGTATTGACCTGGCGTGACGACGATATGTTCGCTTCCGACGCTAATTTTGTTGTTGTGCTGCGTGACGTTAGGTATGAGGTACATGCTGTAGAATGCACGCAGAGCTACGGATTTAGGATAGACGATGTCGTCGTGCAGCGTGAGTTTCAAGATCGAAGATTCGCTCGTGAGATGGAACACGCCCATCGTGTTTAAGGTTTCACAATGCTTTCTGGAAATCTTCCACCGATGGCTTATTTATTTTAGAGAGAAACGCGAGCACGGAGAGGCAGAGATGACCGCAGTTCACGTCTCCGAAATCTTGAATGCGTTCGTCGTTGTAGTATATAGGATTGTTCGTTTTCAGATAACGAACTAAATTTGTAGGTGGAACACCTCCGAAAGAATCGAAAACGAATGGTTTATCATTTTTGTGGTAACATATCCAATGCGTGCCTGGATTTTCTTGACCGTCCAAGTTGACTACGCCGCATTCTCTTCTTTTAACGGTTGAAGGTAACGAGTCGGACATGAAAACGCCTCTGAAGTGTTTGATTTGTAACGGTTCGATCAGAGATTCAATGTCTTGGTTGGTGAGTGCTGTTTCTTTTTTTTAAACTTCCTCATGACCCCCTTCCCCTTCTTCTCCATGGCCAGGTTGTGACGTTTCTGTTCTTCCAATTCCGCCTTGTTCTTCTTCGAGTCGATGACGGTTTTCGCGATGGCGGCACTTCCGCCGGCCAAACTTCCAACGGCCCCCAATGCTGCCAGGATGGCCGGGATGCTGAATATGAAACCTCCGATCTTTTGCTGTTTTCGCGAACGCTGCAAGCGTCTCAATTGAGGTGTGCTGAGAAGTAATTTCATTCCGTGTCCTTTGGACAAGCAAGAACGTTTCTTCTCGCGTTGTTTCTTGGTGAGTAACCCATCCAGGGCACCCAGATTTTTTAGATTGGAGTATGGTATCTGGTACACGACACCCTTGGGCTTCATTTTTTTTGATGCTATATGTTATCTGGGAAAGAGAACAACTTTTTTTTCCGTTAGGTTTACGATGTGTGTTATTTATATCGTCTCACTCAGAATAGGTGGCGATGTGTTATTTATATATATATGTATTCTGGGAAAGAAAAAAGTTTTTGCTTCGCCTAATGCTATCGTGTGGTTTACAAGATCGACAGTTTCAATGTTCGACGCGTACCAGTCTTCGGTAAATCTTCTCCCCTGCCTCCACTCGTGCAGCTCGTCTAACCTATCGTCAATTTTTTTGTTTGCGGCTCGAAAGAGAGTCTCTGGGGATCGGAACATTTTTTTCATTCCGCTTATTTCTCGGAGGTGATCCATGAAAATCATTTTGCACGGTGAACGAAATTCTGGCGTTACTTTACACAAGTCTATGAGTTTAGTTACATCCCCGTCGAACGTGAACGTAAATATTTTGTGCAACACTTCGGGAGGAAGTTGAGTTATACAAGTTGTCATTTTTTTCATGGTATGTTATTTATATATATATATATATTCCGGGGGTTGGGGTGTCTGTGATTAAACAAATTCTATTACGTGCTTCGTTTTCTTACCAAGAAGTTCCCTTGTCCCCTTGTACACGATTCGAGTTTTGTTCTCGATTAAAATAGCTAGCTTCTCGTCGGATAACATGTTAGCGTATCGATCTGGTAAAAATAGACTGTATTGTCCGTTGAGCAACAGACGCACTTTGGGACCATACTGGGTAGAAACAATTGAACCGGAAGTTATCGTGTAAGGTTTGCCGACTTCCAATTCCTGAATTTTTATATACTCGACTGACAAATTTAGCATTTGTTTTAATGCTTGAAGATCACTCATTTTTTCAGTCGTCATATCGAAGAGAAATTTCAGGGTGTATGTGTTACAGAATTTTAATTTTTCACAATGTGTGTTATTTATATATACCGAAGATTTTTTTTTTTATGTCGTAGATTTTTTCACGATGTGTGTTATTTATATATCAAGTTTTTTTTTGACTTGTACATTTTTTTTGACAACTTTTTTTCTGACGGTGATAATTTTTCCACGTCAACTTTTTTTTGACGAGACACTTTTTTGACGATAAAAAAATTTTACGATAAAGCAACTTTTTTTCTGACGGTAATAATTTTTCCACGTCAACTTTTTTTGACGAGACAAATTTTTTTTGACGATAAAAAATTTTTACGATAAGGCAACTTTTTTTCTGACGATAATAATTTTTCCACGTCAACTTTTTTTGACGAGACAAATTTTTTTTGACGATAAAAAATTTTTCCATTGCAATTTTTTTTGACATGTACATTTTTTTTGGACGTATATAATTTTGTCTCATATTTTTTTTCACACGTACATTTTTTTTGACATGTATATTTTTTTTTCACGATTTGTATCGAAGATTTTTTTGTGTGGGTTAGGGGAAGAAAGCTCGTGCTTGGGAAAACGATATAATGTGCGTGATGATATCTGCGGTCTTCTGTTCAGACTTGCACCAATCATTCGTGTATCGTCTTCTCCCCTGCCTCGCCTCGAGAAGTTCGTCCAACATATCGTTTAATTTTTCCCCTGCGGCCGAAAGAAGAGTGTCGAGATCACCGCACCTCAG
This sequence comes from Lepisma saccharinum, assembly GCF_977018435.1. NCBI lineage: Eukaryota > Metazoa > Arthropoda > Insecta > Zygentoma > Lepismatidae > Lepisma > Lepisma saccharinum. The sequence goes on from NC_139234.1 coordinate 33,960,614, forward strand.
GCCGCTGATCTCCCGAAGATGGTCCTTGACAACCATTTCACAAGGGATATGAAATTCCGGCGTCGTGTTTGCTATGATTACAAGTTTCCCTATATCCTCACAATCTCCGTTTACTGCGTGTTTGAATATTTTACATAGTATCTCGGGCGGCAAATCAGTTATACGAGACATGTTGTTATTTTTTTTACTGTATGTTATTTATATACCCCACCCAAATTTTTGTTTCGTGTTCATGGCGATGGTGGTGCCCAGTGCTTCAACTCTTTCACCCAACGATGCGTCTCTGCTGACGAATCTTTCGAAATCGGCATGCTCCAATTTCTTGTCTGCTTCGTGACGTGCATCCAGATCGGTGCGAGTGTTGTTGTAAGCGATGTCGTGATCTTTGCATGCGGCGTCCAAGGGATTCACACCCTTGTCTCCTCTCTCCAATCTTTTCTCGAGTTTGGTACCCGGTCCGCAGTACTGGTAGCCAGGTAAATGCATCTCGAAAGGTAACTTGTTGATGATGTCGTTCACGAGCCCCTTTCCTTCGGCCATGTTCCAGAATCTCGGAGGCAGCGTGTTGATGATTTTGATCAGGTAACCTATACCCTTGTCGTCGTTCACGATGAAGTTGGAAAGTTTGGTGCTGATCATGTCCACGATTCCAACCTTCTCGTTGTAGAAATTACGATTGCCTGCATTCTCTTCGCCGGCTATCACCAACAATCGGTCCACGAGCTTCCTCACGTCGTCCACCCAAACGAATTCTTTGGGTAACGTGTTGTAGCGTTTGACGCCGCTTCCACTTTTCACCTCGTTCCATATCGGTTTGATGAGATTCCTGTACTTCTCGCCGCTGCTCGATTTCACCCTATTCTGCGAGGCGTCGTTGTTCTGGTACATGGCATCCGTCATGATTAATATTTCCCTGTAACTCTGGTAATCTTCGTCGGTGTAATCTTTCGGCTGCTTTTTGGCAACGAGTTCCCACAGTCCCACCGTACCCGGATACCTGGTCCAACTATTCTTCTCGCCTAAATTAACTTTAATGTCGTTGCCTTCGAAGGTGACTTTCGATTTCCCAATCTTCCAAACCATACCGCCTTCGTTGGTTTCCATCCTCGGATACAATCCGAACACTTCATCCTTGTCGAACTTCCCCGTGCTCAGGTAGTCTCGTGCTAAAGGTCCCAACTCGATCTTATCCGAAGACGTGCTGCTTATGGCTTGACGTCGTGGTACATCCTTCAGTTCGAACGGCGTCGAAGGAATGCTCGAAATAGGCGTGGGTACAGCGTAACTTTTAGCTGCAAGTGGTACGAGTTCGTTGATCAAATTTTTATTTTGTTCCGTGACACCTTTAATTTCTTTACCTAGATCGCTGATGGAATCGGTCACAGGTTGATCTTGACGTTTCTTCTCTTCGTAGAATCCGCGATTCTCGGATTTCCAACCTTTGAAGCGTTTCGCGAGGTAATCGCGAAGCTTAAGATTTTCGTCTTCGATTTTTCGTTTCGTCATAACGTTATTTATACACGTCGTTTCTCACAACGTTGCAACGTTTAGAAAGTCGTTGATTTTGTTTCTGTATTTTCCGTCGTTGGGTTTCCTCGTCATGTCGATCGTCGCGAATCCGAAATCGTCACTGTTCCAGCAAGAAGAGCAGCAGCATTCCGAAAATTGATTGTAGTTCATGTCTCCGCCTACGTAGTCATCGTACGCGTGCTTGAGGTTGGTGTGATCTTGACGAAAGAAACATATGAAATTAGCGTTGTCGCGTAGTAACTGTTTTGGAATTTTGGAAAACGATTGAGCTAGGTAAAAGCAATCCATTCCTTTGTGACGACCTTGCGTGAAAAAGTTGCGAATTTCATTTTGATTTTCCAGGATGACATCGTCGAACACAACGACTGAATTTTCACGACAATCGTCGAGTGGTTTTATTTTCGAAGCGAACGTTGCAATGTCCAGACCATCGTACAGTTTCATCAGTTGCTGGTATTTGGATTGCTCCAAACTTTTCGAGAACACGTACAGGTGCCTGTTCTTCCAATCTAACCAATTCGGTGCGAGGAGAAAATTGTCCACGAGCAGTGTCGTTTTCCCACACCCTGAAGGACCTACGATTAGACAGCGGATGCTGTCGGGAAGCAACTCGCCGTTCTTTTTTTTTTCGTTTGACTTTCCGAATCCGGTAGACGCTTCACCACGTTCCACGTACTCACAAGATCACTTCGTTCGCGTCGATCCAACTCTTTTCCGGAAGTCCCAGCCATTTCACCAAAAGTTTGTCACCTTTCCTAACGCAATACTTTCTCGATGAGGTACGTGTCGGGGTGTTTCGTTTTAGAGAGTTCCTCTTCGTAAAATCTTCCTTTCAAAATCTCGCCGCTACTATCTTTTATTATATACGTGTGTCGGTTTCCGGGTAAAACTCGAACCACCGTAAAAAGTTCCGTGCTCCAATTTTTTGTGAATCCCTTCTCGAAGGTGCGTTTGAATTTGCTGATCCTCACCTGGTCTCCAATTTTGAATTTTGATTTCTTGGTAGTCGTGGGAGTGTACTTTGGACAGTAAACTGTAGAAATTAAATGCTGCTCGTCAGATTTCGTAACGTCAGCTGGCTTCATGCCTATCGTTCTGTGCACCGTGTGATTATAGTCGTTAACGAGTTCCGGCAGGATGTCGACCCATTTGTAATTTCCCCGAAGCGTGAATCGTTTCCACATGTGTGTTTTCAAGGTTCGATTAAATCTTTCCACGATGCTGGCTTTGATGTGACTGAAGGTCGAGTAATGTTGAACGTCGTGTTTCCGAATAAACTTTTGGAATACGACGTTGTAAAATTCCTTCCCCTTGTCCGTGTGCAGAAACCGAGGTCGTCTGCCGCTTTCGCGAAAAATTAATTTGAATGCTTCCGTGACGCACGTTCCTGTTTTCGCCTTCAAAGGTAGAGCCCATGCGAATTTCGAAAACGTGTCTATGACTGTGAGAAGGTACTTGTTGCCCTTGTTCAATTTATGTACGTTTTTTAACTTGCCGCTACTCATCTCCACGAGGTCACTTTCCCAGAGGTCATCGATGCCCTTGGTTACCACCGCCAAACGTTCGTAGTTGCGGCGTGCAGGTTTATGCAATTCTTCGACGATGGCTTGCCTAGACATTTTTTTAGAGAGATTACGTTTGAAGAGAAGCACCAGCGTGATGGGATTCAACGAGGGTGGCACCTCGCTCGTGTTTTGAACGATCAGCTTATCGCCGGCACTCACGTCGAAAACGGTAAGATCTTCGTCTTCGTGTATTTCATATATGTTGCGCGTTTCGTTCCAACGTGCCAGAGGAATGTTTCCTGCTTTCTGGACACCACGATTCGATATCAAAGTCATGGTGGGAACCTTAGCTTTTCTGCCGTGAGACCAGTACGAAAATTCGTTTATCTGAATCGTGCCATCGAGGAGAAACTTGTAGTACGGATGATAAGGATGTAACATGTACAGTTTGTTACCTTCGACGAACGTGGAGATTCTCTGTTGATTGGTTACGCTGTTGATTTCGATGGCTTGCAAGGTGAACAATTTGGCGATTTTAGTATCGACGCTGAGCAGATTACTGTGAACGTGTCCAAGTTTATTTTCGATGGGCAACAAATGTTCGACTATGGTATCCGTTACGGCAGAAAATGACGGTTTGATTTTCATCTCCACGTTCAACTGCTTGTAGCTTTCGTTCAGTTCTTGCAACTTGGCACCAAAAGAGGCCAGCGTCGATTCCTGCGTGGATTCCAGCACTCCAACTTGATCTCTGATGTTGACGACAATGTTCTGAAGGTTCTCGACTTGATTCAATTTCGAACTCTTCTCGGTAAGATCGTTCACGATGCTTCGCATCTCGGTAAACTGCGTGTGAAGGTCGGCGACGCTCTGCGAAGTGGGCAACGTCGACACCAGCGAACTAATTTCGTCTCGAATCTGTTCCACGTTCGCCGTTTCCGTTTCTAGTCGTTTCAGCATTCGAGATATGTTCCTTTTCAAAGCGTGTAATTCTTTGGAGGTGGGGAGATTGGCCACCCTATTTTCGAGATCGCTCAATGAACTTTTGATGTCGCTCGATTCGGATAATGCCGTCACCGCCGTTTTCAATTTTTCCAAATCTTCGCTCGAAGGTACGCTCGTCCGTAACGATTCCAAGTCACCCTGTATGTTGTCGAGTACGTGATGAAAATGAGCAAGGTTCGATTCGACGTTCAAATTTTCTAAATATTCGATGTTCTGCTGAACCGTGCTTAACGTGTCTTGCATGCTCGTCAACGCGCTCGCTTGAACTCTAATATTTTTAATTTCTTCGTTGATCAACTCCAGAGACGCCTGAAGCGTAGCGATGGTGGTTTGAATGTGTTCGAAATCTTGATACGCCTCCAATTGAATTTTTATGTTCGCGACGCTTTTACCGATGACCTGGAGTTCGTCTGACGATGGTAGGTTCGTCATGGTATCTTCCAAAGTCTGTAACTTGGATTCAATTTCTTCCAACGTGCCGGTGAATTCTTCTTGTAATTTGGAAACGACGACATGCAAGCGTTCTACATCGATATCGTTCACGACGGTTTGAAGTTCAGAGAAATTATTTTCGATTGCGGAAGTTCGTTCATCGATTTCGAGTTTCAATTTTTCCAAATCTTCATTTTTCGATTGAAATTGCTGTAATTTGGCCAAATCATTTTGAAGCGAATCCACGCTCAACTGTATATTTTGAACGTTGACGTAAGAAGGTACGTCGACATAATTTTTTATGAGCGTTTTCAGTTCGGAATCGATTTTCAGAATGGGGTCGAGACATTGCGTTTGGAGCGTAGCGATCTCCGACTCTAAACTTTTGTTTAAGGTCTCCTGCAAAGCGATCAAATCGCTCCTCAACTTTTTAATTCGGACATCCAACATGAGAATCTCTTCTGCGTGGTCCACACGCTTGGTGTTGCCGAAAATGTCGTTAGGCATTTTTGTTAACGGTTATTTATAATAGGATAGACGATTCGTAATTCTACGAAGAGAGGAACGAGTTTGTCGTAATCTCCGAGGAGTTCCACGTATAGACAATCTCCTGCAGAAACATCGTACGCCATGTTAGAAAGTACCTTGTCGTGCTTCATTCGATAAATGTTCTTGCCGGTAGAAATTTTGATTTTTCGCCTTTCGTTGTCCGGATTCACGGTGATCCGAAGTTTCCCGTCGATCGGAATTTCGTAGAAATGTAAATTGTTATTGAAGACGTAAAACATCTTGCCCACCTCGTCATCCAATTTCGTCCATATGCTGTTAAGGTGAACGATCAACAGGGCGTTGAGTTTAGTTAACACGGAAGGTAGATCTGTCGTCGTGCGGTGTACAGTTTCCATGTTGGTTTGCTTTCGGAAGCCAAAAAGATTCATTGTCCTGGTTATTTAAGAAAAAAATTGAGATCGTATCTAATATAAATAACACCACAAATAGTAACTTCATCTATGGTAGATCGTTTATGCTTTGGGGTCTAATATAAATAACACCACAAAATAGTAACTTCATCTATGGTAGATCGTTTATGTTTTGGGGTCTAATATAAATAACACCACAAAAAAAGTGTGCAAATTTAGTAACTTCATCTTTTTTTTTCTTAGCAAAAAATGGAGAAGAAGGAAGCGAAACGTGCATGTGACCACTGTTGGAAATATATATCCATTTCTAACTTGAGTAGACATCGGAAGAATGTTCATGGGGAAGGATCAAGTAAGAGAGAGCTCGATGTTGACGATCAAGCGCCACGAAAGAAGCAGAAGAGTGCCGGTGAAAGTATTAGAAATATTTTAACCGAGGAGACTTTCCGATCTGAAGAAACATCTGATCTAAACAACTTTTTTCGCTCGGTCAAAAGCAAGTTAATTTCGTCTATCACCGAAGCTTTGTTGCAATGCTCGTTGAAAATCCACCTCATCGTTTCAGTCATTTATGAAAACGTAAAAAAAGAGCGAGAAACTTTTCATCATTACACTGGTGTAAAGAGCCTCCACGCCACCGACGTCGATGAGGTGGATGCCATTTGCAACCAGATGTTTGACGCTTTGTTGAACAAGCACGAGACTTTCCAAAAACGTGGATCGGGTTGGACACTTTGCGGTTCGCCTCACACTTTAACTTCGAAGGTAGCACGATACAACCCGATGGGAGCATCCAGCTTCATCGATTTGCCTCCGGAAATAGCCAGTAAGAAAGCCATCATCAACATTCAAAATGAGGATAACAGATGCTTTTTGTGGTGCATCATTGCCGATCATCACCCAGCCAATAATGACAAACAACGTTTATGCCACTACAACAAGCCAGAATATCTCTCAGAATTTGAAAAACCTATGGCTGGCATTAATTACCCTGTAAATCTACGTGACATTAGTAAATTTGAGACACAGTACAAGACAGATAAAAACGAAAGTATAGCAGTACACATCTTCGGATTAGACAAAAACAACACCATCTACGTTCTCAGACATAGCAACATTAAAAGTAATCATGTTATCAGATTACTCCTGATCGAAGATGATGATAATTATCATTATTGTCTAATTCAGAATCTTCCAAAATTAATAAGAAGTCAAATCACCACAGATCACCATAAAATTCGAGTATGCGACAGTTGCCTGAGTATATTCTACGGTCGAGGAAAAAAGAATGTTGATGAAGAACTCAGAGATCATCATGAAATGTGTAGTAAACATCCGGCTACGGCTATCAAAATGCCTTCTCGAGACATGACATTTTCCAACTACAAGGCATTACTCTGGCATCCCGTGGTGATATGCGCCGACTTTGAAAGTTTCCAACTTCCACTCGCCATCTGCGAACCGAATCCCAGCGTATCGAGCACTACCGAAATTCTACATCACGAAGCCTGCGCTTTTGGATTGATGGTCAACAACACAGGCAATGTTATTTTACATCGTGGCAATGGTGCTCCACAAAAATTCGTTCAAACCTTGAAACAGATGGCCATACAATTCGCTCCTCTACTAAGAGAAGACAAAGCAATGGAGCCTCTTACCCAGGAAGAGAAGGAAGCATACGACCTTGCCTCTCAGTGTAATGCGTGCGAATGTAACTTCACCCTCGAAAATGTCAAAGTTCGCCACCATAATCATCACACGGGAAAATATGTGGCCCCCCTGTGTAACAACTGTAATCTACAAATCAAAAAACCGAATTTTATTCCTGTATTCATTCACAATTTGGAGGGCTACGACGCCAAAATCTTCATAAAGGAGATGGGATGCGACGCTCAACCCATTAGCGTCATAGCTCGCACCAATGAGAAATTCATTTCATTCGGCAAGAAGGTGGACGTTGGAAATTGCAATCACGTAGAAATTCGCTTCTTGGACTCCTACAACTTTCTGTCTTCGAGTTTGGCGACACTTGCGTCTCAACTCACCGACGATGATTTGGTCGCCACCAGGAAATGTTTTGGCGACCAACATTTAGCACTGTTGAGGCGCAAGGGTGTTTACCCCTACGAATACATGACGGATGCTTCCAAATTCTCAGAAACATCATTACCACCGAGAGAATCATTCTACAGTCGTCTTAGCGACACCTGTTGCACCGAAGAGGACTACCATCATGCTCAGCTCGTCTGGTCTACATTCTCTTGTCAAACCATGGCCGACTATCATGATCTGTATTTGAAACTGGATATTACGCTATTGAGCGACCGTTTTCATCTCCATCGCTCGAGAGGAATGGCAGCATATGGTTTGGACCCCGCTTTCAGCTACACCACACCGGGTTATTCTTGGCAGGCGATGTTAAAATCCACGAAGGTGAAGATAGAACTCATCAAGGACGTCAATCAACTTTTGTTTGTCGAAGAGGCAAAACGTGGTGGAATCGTCCAGTGTCCCCTTCGATACGTCAAGGCCAACAATCCATATGTTGCCGATTTCGATGCAGGCAAACCGACAAACTTCTTGGCATACTGGGACATGAACAACCTGTATGGTTATGCCATGTCCGAGTCTCTGCCCATCGGAGAATACGAATGGATGAGCGAGCAGGAACTTCAAGATTGTTTGGAATGGAGCGAAGATCATGAAAATGGATGTTTCCTGAAAGTAGATTTGGAATATCCTGCATCGCTTCATCAAGAACACCATGGATTTGCGATGGCACCTGTGATGGAATCGGCTCCGGAGAAGAAGCTGATGCTCACCTTCAAGAGCAAAGAGAATTACGTGGTGCATTATCGTCTCCTACAATTCTACCTACAGCATGGATTGGTTTTGAAGCGCGTGCACTCGGGATTGAAGTTTAAACAGACCAGGTGGCTAGCACCCTATATCGACGGCAACACTCAACGTCGAGCATCAGCTTCTTCTTCCGCAGAAAGAGCTATACAAATTGATGAACAACAGCATCTACGGCAAGAGCATGGAAGATCCGAGGAAAAGAAAAAATATCAACTTGGTCTCCGACCCGAAGAAAATAAACAAGCTCGTCGCTCAGCCCACGTACAAGAACTTCACGATACTGAGCAACACGTTGGTATTGATCGAACGTGCTCTCCGTCACATAACATTCAACAAACCAATCGCCGTGGGAGTCGCGATCCTCGAGTTGTCGAAGCTGGCCATGTACAAGTTTCACTACGACATCATGAAACCACGCTATGGAGAGGCGATCGAGGTGGCGAACACCGACACGGACAGCTTCGTGTACAACATCCGCACCGATGATCTATACGAAGATCTCAAAAGCATGAGCCAGCATTTCGATTTCTCCAATTATCCGAAAGATCACGCTCTCTTCGACAACAGCCAGAAAATGACGATCGGGAAGATGAAGGATGAAGTCAACGGCCGCATCATCACAGAGTTTGCTGGTCTTCGAGCGAAAATATACGCCATCAAAGTTCAGGATGAGATCGAAATAAAGAAGGCAAAGGGTGTGGGGCGTTCGAGCACAAACAAACTAACCGTAGAAGATTACAAGTCGTGCTTGTTCATCAAAGAAATCAAACGCATGACCAAACATCGGATCACGAGCGCCATCGACCAGTTGCGTACATCCACGATCAACAAAGTGGCGCTTGATCCCCACGACACCAAATTGAGGCTACTGGACTGCAACATCCACACCCGAGAATGGGGATACCATGACGAGGAAGAAATCTGCTCGCACCATTAGACTTCTGCATCAAAAAAGTACGTATTATTTCTTGCACCACTTTTTTTTTTTTTAAAAAAAACAATCATTCAGACTAATTTTTGCATTCACACATTTTTTTTTATATTTTTCTATCATATTATGTACACTATTTTGAGTATATTTTTTTATTTCTTTCAGATGCTGCACCCTACGGAAACTTTTTAGTTCTTACACATTCCATTCTTAACCAAAATTTTTTCTTCTCTTCAATCATAAACACACACATTACACACGGAGGTCCTCTGTAGGGAGTCATGGGGGGGTTTTAAAAAAAAAAGAACCCATGAAACTCTACAGAGGCATGGCTTTGTTAGCCGTGGCCATTAGAACTGTGTTGGGCACCACGCACCCCTGGCGGGATATTTTCTTTTTTGGGGGGGCCAGGGATTTCCTTAACAAAAAATAATTTTGATTATCACACACACACACATTGTAGAAGATCACACATGAGTTTTAAAAAACAAAACATCGTGGCAGATTACGCTGAGAGCAAGGTCGTGGTAGATTACACTGAGGGGACCTTACAGTAAGAGGAGACAGCAGCCTTATAGGAAAGTCATTTCAAAAGTAGGTCAAAGGACGAGAGCAAAAATTTGCAGGAGGTAAAAAATAGCTTAAAAAGTGATGCCAGAGCTTTTCTTCTGTCCATTTTTCTCTCATTGTAGGTTAGTTTAGTCCGTAAAAACGGACTACGCTGAGAGCAGAAGCCTATTAGCAGGTCGTAGTAGATTACACTGAGGGATCTTACAGTAAGAGGAGACAGCTGCCTTATAGGAAAATGTCATAAGTCATTTCAAAAGTAGGTCCAAGGACGAGTTAGCATAAGAGCAAAATTTGCAGGAGGTAAAAAATAGCTTAAAAAGTGATGCCAGAGCTTTTTCTGTCCACTTTTCTCTCATTGTAGGTTAGTTTAGTCCGTAAAACGTCGTAAAATAAAAAGTAGGTCAAAGGACTGCGCCAGAACGAAGCATACAACCTACTGCTAATTTTCTTAATGTAATGTTGACTGCCCAATGAACTGCAATGTATAATTGATAATATTATGTAATAAAAAAAGTGGTTAGCACATCGCGCTGCGACGCCAAGGGTCCCGGGTTCGAATCCTGCTCGGGCTTGGTTGTTTGTGGATGTCCATTCATCAATTTCATCAGTTCATCACTCATCCCCATCTTCGCAAATTAGCCAAGAAACACAAAACGCGAAGTAAAATAAACTAAAGCAATCAATTTAATCGAAATCGACGGGCAATGACCTTCAAAGACGAGAAGCGTAAGGCAAAGGCATAATGTTGAATAGAAATATGAGTTATGGAGGGGAATGAGTAAATGAAATCTATTGCGTGATTAAAATATTTAAGTGTAGGACAGAGTGTGTGATCCAAACCTAGGCTGTATAAATCAGAAAACACTCATGTTCCGCTCAGAAATGAACAGGTTCCATCGATGTAATTGCCTTATGGAATAAAGTAAAATTGTGTTTCGCCTATCGATTAATTTGCGCCAATGAATTTTTTTGTAGAAAACAAGTAAGTGATCCTTATAATTCACATAGAAAATAAAGTGGACGCAGACTTCATGAAATGATCTAACAAATTTTACACGAATTCAATTAAATTCTATTTCAAGTGGCGGGCAGTTGAGAAGTATAGTAGTGAATCTAGAAAACAAGACAAGACTAATTGGACTGGAGATGCTCACCAGGCCATACCAAGAAAATACATTCTATAAATCTTAGCTGTCCTGGGGCTACTTTTTCCATGTTCAGTTGTGCTTCTTTCAATGTAATGTACTTACCCCAGCACCAAAACTATATTATTATCTTTGATAAATGGTTCTATATATTTTTATCCCCAAAAATGCATCAATCTTACATTGAAACTACACAGATCTCACAAGTTGTACACAAAGTGAATCGATTTCGGAGACCAGTGGCCCTTTAACCCTTTCTCATATGCATTTGTATTTGTATTTTGTTGCTTTACTTCGCTTTTCTGTTACTTTTGGCTAATCGCAACGATGAGGATAAATGGTTGCAACGTCCATCCCACCACGTAATCGCCACACTTCAATTAGGAGGAAGGCAAAAGTGTACCCATAGGTGCTAACTTCTTCCAGGCGTTGAACATAGACTCAAGTATCTCAGGGCTTGCTGGGTAAAACGTGAACAACAGCTTTATATATATACAGGGTGACTGGTAATTGGATGTATTCCCTGAAAGGGGTTAAAGTAGAGACAATTTGCAATAAATTTGACCATATGATACCCCGTCCGAAAATTAGTAGTTTTCGAGATAATCGAGTTTCAATTGTTTTTTAAAAAAATGACAATTTTCCACATAAAAAGATGGATTGAGAAAAAACTGCTCATTGTATGGAACTTACAAGAAATTAAATGTTAGTAAAAAATATTAGGGGAGTCTTGTGAAAATTTTGGGAAGGTGTAAGCAGAGACCTCTTGATTACAATATTCCGATTAGCCTATTTTGAGTTGTTATTGTTTAGGTCCACTTTATGTGCAGATAGGATAGTCGGGACTGGACCTACAGTTTAAAGTGGGATCCGAACCTCCACTTTGTATTGAACACGGTACCCCTTGATTACCGGCGACGTTATCACTACGCAATCGGGGAGACCCGATTAGCCTATTGGAGCATAAAAGTGGACTTATAACAATTTTTGCCACGCAAACCATTTTAATACAAGGTGTACAACTTTGCTTCCGCCGTTTTCCGACAGGTGGCAACAACAGGAAGTAGCGGTCGAAAGAAGCAGATCGCAGACGTCACGCAGTTAGCTTGGACCTCTGTCAAGATAACCTCATTCAAACATTAGTCGAGTGGTGTGTGCATCGTGAAGTTGTTCGCGATTGAAAATGTCAGTGTACGAGCCAAATTCTCGCCATTTGCGGGAGGTTCTACTTTTTTGTTTCAATATGAAGAAAACTGCGGCTGAGGCTCATCGAATACTCTCCACTACGTATGGTGAGGACGCTATAAGTGAGAGAACCTGTCGTGAGTGGTTTCAACGCTTCAAGAACGGTGACTTTAATGTCGAAGACCGGCATAGTTGTGGAAGACCAGCTCGGCGTCGTGTACTATGAGCTGTTAAAACCAAGTGAAACAATCACAGGTGCTTGTTATCGAACGCAATTAATGCGTTTGAGCCGAGCATTGAAGGACAAACGGCCGCAATACAGAGAGAGACACGACAAAGTGATTTTGCAGCATGACAACGCACGACCCCACGTTGCCAATGTGGTGAAAACGTACCTGGAAACATTAAGATGGGACGTCCTACCCCACCCGCCTTATTCTCCAGACATCGCTTCCTCTGATTATCACCTGTTTAGATCAATGGCTCATGAACTGGCTGACCAACACTTCCGATCTCATGAAGAAGTCAAAAAGTGGATCGATTCGTGGATCGCCTCCAAAGATGAACATTTTTTAAGACGCGGCATTCGTACGCTGCCCGAAAGATTGGAGAAAGTAGTGGCCAGCGATGGACAATACTTTGAATAATGCCTGGGTAAGCAATGTTTTTCATTACAGCGTCATATTTTTGGAAAAAAACGGCGGAAGCAAAGTTGTACACCTTGTACATGACAGCGTTAACCACTATGCTATTAGGGTGAATCAGAAAAAAATTGTTGAAGTGACACTCAATTCCGGGATTCCTCTTAGCGTACTGTTCTAACCACTCCTCCACAGAGGCGACTGAAATTGTGGGAAGTGAACCAGTTTCACAAGTAGCAGGACATTACAAAATCGCAATGAAAGCAGGGCCAACCCTTCCAAAGTTGGTGAGATGATGAGAGACACTCTGTATAAAATCTACTGTCCGAGAATCTCGTCTCATTGGAGTAACGATGCCGATTTATGCTTTAGAAATCGATAAGCGAACAAACATTTTTCAAAATGCTATAATTTCTTATAAATTAGCATGCAGTAATTATGTTTTATAATTTATTAATTCAATTTTCATATTTTAACTGCCTAACACGCTTTGTTGTATTTTATGCATGTTTTATACCTAATTACTTAGTATTGACAGCGAGGATGAATGAATTTTACGTACAGATAGGTTAATCGGGACTGGATCTACAGTTTAAAGTGGGATCCACCAGGTGTCGTTACGAGGCAACGACGGAGGATTAGAGTAATTGACAAGAGGTTAAATACAGATTACCACTCATCTCTGGGCAGGGGTTCGAACCCGGAACTTTCGGTGTCAATAGGCTTACTTTGAGGAGGGCGACACCACTTATCTGTCACTTTAAGATTATTTCAAGCTGGCCAACATAGAAACCAAGAAACAAAGAACATGCACCATGGAGTTTGTTTTATTTATGTTATTCAGCCATCCTTTCATTCCTTGTTAAATCCTGGTAAGGAAATCGCTTCCTGTTTCGGATTCGATCCTCGGTGGAGGCACCTTGCCCAATGATTTAGACCCCAGTTTAAAATGTAGCTTCAATCCCGATTAGATTATCTGAGCATAAAGTGAACTTTAAACATTGTCTGACAAAATCGTTTTCATAGGACGTGAAATATTTCATTAACATTAACGTGGAAATATTTTACTAATGAAAACAGCATTAAAGAATAAATATAGAAGTTTAATCATAAATTCCATCGTACATGATACTGCAAAAAAGCTTTTATTGAATGACTGCAGAATTAGGAACAACTACGTAAGATGGACGTAGGTCATGTTCACGAGTGATAAACAGCTGTTGGCCATCTGCGGTGAGCCTACGTGTTAAGGTGATTTACTAGTAGAAAGCAACATTAAAAAAAATACATACGTATAATTTGGCCCGCTTTATAGAAATTCGATCATACATTATGATATTGGCAGAAACTTATATTGAATGACTGTAGAACAACAAACGGCTATCTGGGATGGACATGGACTATGTTCAAGAGCGATATAAATTTCTTAAACACAGCTGTTAGCCATCCGCGGAGAGCGAGTGGGGCTGGCGAGACTGCCGCCGCCGCGCCTTGTGTAAGAGAGCTCGCGACTCGTGAACGAACGATGAGTGAGGAGAAGAGTCGCTAAGGCAAGCGAGTCGTTAAGGTGCTCCACGACTCTTCGAGCCGTCTCGAGAGTCGTGAACGATGAGGGAGGAGAAGAGTCGCTAAGGCGAGTGAGTCGTTAAGGTGCTCCATGACTCTTCGTGCCGTCTCGAGAGTCGTGAACGAACGGCGGGAGAAGAGTCGTGGCGCTGTGCTGTGACTCTTCGAGCTGCCAGGAGAGTCGTGAACGAATGATGAGGAAAGAGTCGTGGGACTGTGCTGTGACTCTTCGTGCTGTTTAAAGAGTCGGCAAGCATGTGTCGCAGCGCAGATCTGGAGTGCATTTTGTTGACTCGCTTTCTCACATTTGTTGCGATATTAAAACCAGTGATCGATTGCAAAAAAGGAAGAATATGTAAATGCACGTTATTACTAATAAAAGGTTGATATAATTAATTATATAGCATTTCTGTGCATGCTATCGTACTGCATAATTTGCATTATCCGCAGCATGAAATGCAAACTGAAACAAGATACAAATATAGAAAATCTCACTCATGAGGCAGAGTAATGAAAACAAGTATGTGCAATAAATTTTGTTTGTGTGTGTGTGTTTACTGTTTACACATATATGTATATCCACACACACACAGACTCGTATTTGTATTTTTCTTATTTTATGCCGCTTTTCTTCAAATTTTAAGTAATCGCGATGATGAGGATGATGCGTGATGATATAGATGAAGGGACACTCGTAAAGAATATCCTTGCCCAGACCGGGACTAGAACCCGGGAACTTCTGTGGCAAGATCAAATGTCGATTACTTCAGAATCTTGGCCATCTAGTCGGCTACACGCACACACACATACATACACAAAAATGCAATACAATTTATTAATCTTGAAGGACAGAGGCTGATACGTTCCGTTGTGTTCGTTTATTTAAATACAACCATCTGCTTCAACACCTCCTACCCCCCTTCCCCCTCTTCAGGCATGTGTTTCGAGAAAAAGAAGCTTGACGACTCTTTTGAACGACTCTTCTCAGTGAGCGAGCGCTCATGAGTCGACTCACACAAATGAACGGCTTGAACCCATCACTTGCCAGTTGACATCCGGGAGCTAACTGAGCTCCGGTCTCGCTGCGCTGGATTTTATACACGCGGTGGCGCATGGGCGGTAAAAATTCTAACTACAAGTACGCGTTGCAAACTCTTTTTTTTTTTACATATGGCAAACTCCGTACTGGGAATTATCGTCATTTGACATTGAGAAAACACTAGTGGAAAAATCACTAGATGCACGTGCTACCATAACTAAAACTGTGTGCATCCAGACAATACAATTAATAATGAGTCACGCAGGACTCTGCAATACTAAACAGTTTAAATGACAATAATTTATAACGTTTCCAGAATACAGCGACCACGCAGGGTCTAATGAAGCTAATAAACTTAGAGGTGGATCCGTTAACGTTCACAGAATACATTTAAACTAAAAGCGTACGCCTCGCAGGGACATTCCGCTTAACTCTTAAAAAGAATATAGCGACCACGCAGGGTCGTTACATGGTGATTAGATTAAATTCATGAAGAGACGCTCACAAAGAACACCGATGCCCGGAAATCAAAAGTCGACCACATAACAAGCTCCGTCATATGCCTACCAACACACGAATGGAATCATTGAATAATTATCTAACAATTGAAGCATTCCACCGAATAACGCTGTATGGCACATTTCAGTGAATGCGAGAACAACGGGTAAAGCCTGTTGTATGTTACTGGACTACAGTAGAAACAACATTAAACCTTATGCAAACACAGTAGCAATCTTTGGGCAACATCCGACCTTATGACTGGCCAGTTTGTAGCCTGTAGAAGCAGGGTCGCAGCATGATTTCACTTGTAACTCAGCACATTCCCAAAAGTGCCATACAGCGTTATTAGGTGGAATGCTTCAATTTATAATACTTGGAACTACGTAACTTTTGAATTGAATTGGACCTAGTGTTTTTTTTTTTAATTTCTTGGAATAATTCCATCAATATAATTGTACAATTTTATGTAAGGAGCTTCACATCTACCTGGCTGTGAATATGAATTTTATGAAGATTTAAAATTGAGCAGGTGTTTCTTTCTTTAAAGAAATATATTATCGGTTCCTTGCAATAATACTTGAGAGTTACTTTCACAGAAATACTGTCACTGACAGGAAAGTCTAATTTTGCGGAAGTCCTGTGGATTCATACTTCACAAGTGATGCATATGATGTTTGATAGTTTCCATTAGTCAGTTATGTTCCTTCTGTTCTTCAGGTAGATGCAGAAAGGCCTAGCCAGCAGGAAGTAGAGGATTTCCACGACGCTCATCAAGCTGGCCCCCAAGAAGAATCCAAATACGCCTCCGAGAGAAACTGCAAGAAAAATGCAAGGCGTATTGTTATTTATATTTTTAGAAATATACTGATCTTGCTGTTTTACAATATTATTTGAGTCAATTGTTTAAGCACATATCCATAAAGAAAGATACATGCCTTTCATTAGTAATATTTGTCTAATTGTTGCCAGTGGTTTTCCATCAGGATGGAATCTGACCTCCATGGTGGGGTGGTTAGCATATCGCGCTACGACGCCAGGGGTCCAGGGTTCGAATCCCAGCCTGCGAATCGGCGTTTTTTGTGAGTGTTCCTTCATCAATTTCATCATATCATCACTCATCGTCTTCGTCACCATTAGCCAGAAGTAGCAGAAAGGCGACGTAAAATAGCCAAATCAATCAATCAATCTAGAGACATGGCTGAGTCAATATTCGTGACGAAAGGGTTGTTTGAGCAAATGAACATATTTTATTAGAATACCTCATTATCACATTCAAGTAGCATCATTTAGTATTATACATCGATGGGAATTAGGGCCTTCTATTCTTCATCCACTTTATGCACAGTAAGGCTAATTGGGACTGGACCTACAGTTTAAAGTGGGATCCGAAACCACTATGTGCCTCCACCGGGTATCGAACCCGAGACCCTTTGATTACAAGGCAACGACGCTACCACTGCGCCATCGGGGAGGCCCTATGCATCAATTGTGAATGAATGTTATCCTAATTATGGATAATTATTGAATGTTTTGCAGGAGAATATGTTGATTTTTCCCAATTTTCTCCTGTCTTACAGGTCAAATTTCAAACAATGTACGTACCTTCAAATTTTGTTCTAAATAATATTTTATCTAGATTAATTCGCCCTTGATGCAGGAAGTGAATAATAAAGATAATATTTAACTAGAATATTGTGAGAAATGTGACAATCCAAAACTACAATAGTGAATTCATGTGAAACATGCATTCTTCAGTATTAATGGCATAGTCATTACATTTGAAATTTGCTTATCATTTATATTTTAGTCATTGTATTGTAACCAAAGAATTAGGGGTTCTATATCCGGTAGAAATACACGGAGGTTCAGATTCCACCTTAAACCCTGTACAGTTCAGATTAACCAGTCATAAACAACATTATCATCTTTTCATGTTAAGAAAATATAATTTGGACGATATCGTTTGGTACTCCATTTGCTGCACATGATAATTTTGGAGATTATTATCCATCTTTAAAAATGCATTTTTTAATTGAAGGTTCCAATATGATTTCATGTTAAAATTGAATAAGATGTATATTAAACATTGAGGTAGATGTAGATGGTGGAGACTTAAATACGAATTATCGTAATTAAACACTGTTCCTTCTTGAAATTTCATCCTGTAAAATGTACACTCCTGTTCAGATTAAGTGACACTTTCGTCAACATAACAAAAAAATGGCCAGCAATTTTTAAAGAAAGTCAAGTTTTAGAAAAATAATGCCTGCTTTGAACTACCCCTGCATATGTGTTAAAACATCAAAAATATTGAAAATTTTAAGTGATCAAGCAACCAGTGCTGAAAAATTCGTTGTGGACTGACCCATATGCATTCTGAACAAATATTCTGGTCTTAGTACAATTTCTATGGACTAAACGTGGATGAACATCATAGTAATGCTTCTCCCACTTATTCAACATTTCTACCAATATTATGTGTACTGCTATTAGTAGTAATTAATTAGTGAGTGTTTCAGGACCATTTGTCCAAAATATAGCTGTATGCCAGTGGAAAATTGGTTCGTACACCCTATACTGAGACGTGTGATATTTTTACTATAAAAATATAACTTTTCAATTTTTTTAATATTATGTTTGACATGCATTGATTATGCTGGAACTCCGAATCAAACAATTACTCAAAGTTGAGTCTTTTCTTCATCACAACATTTTACTTTATTTAAAGATTTTTCTACTTTCTGAGTAGGTAAGAGTGGTAATATAGTCATTTTATGTTAGGACTGTTCTCCTCTCCAACAATACCTAAATCATCAAAATACTCTACATAGTTTCTGAGATATTACATGTTTTGTGTCACATGGTGCGTTCGTTCGTCCACACAATTTCTGAAAATCTTCAAATTTTCAAAAATTCGTAACTTTCAAAATATTTGTTGGACAAGTCTAATATTACATATACTATATTTGTCATATTAGACCAAGTATCTATCAATGAAAAAAATTGAAACAATGACTATGAAACAACCTGCTCTGAGTGGAATGCCCCACCCCACTTTACGTGAACAGGAGTGTCCAATTTTCCACACATTAATTAGATAACATTATCTATTATTAATATAATTTTAATTGTAAATGTAGAGTGAACCGACTAATCAAATCTATCTATTGGCATACTCACGATAAATGGTTAATTTGTATTAAAAGTATAAATGGCTCGAAACTTACCGGCTATATCTATAGTATTTCTGATAACTATCATGCGCCTTTGGGTCTTTGCCAGATGCATGTCCACTGTCACTACAGCACTATCGCCAACTTGTAATATTTCTCCATTACTTAAAAAAAAGGGAAATATAAAAATTTTCTCGTAAATTATTATTATTATTATTATTATTTAGTTATAAAGAAGAATTACGTTGATCGCTAGTTCTCTAAGAATTATATTTGAGCCTACTCAGAAATATACTTTCGACTATGAGAAACAAACTGGGTTAAATTTTGTTCAGTGTGTCCTTTACCTGTGTTTCTTTTAGAAGTAGATATAGCCCGTGGCGTCAACTTATATGGGCCTGTGGAGCTCCAGCCCATCCAATAATTTGCCTCGTGTTGCTATTATATTTTAGAAATAAAGTTCTCGCATTTACAAAACAGTTTCATAATTATACACCTAAAGGATTGGAGTACTCTCTTAGTACTCCAATCTGATACTTGTCAGTGATATATATTATTTACGCTATCCGTGGTCATATAGTTATTAGGAAAATAATGGAGGATATGTGTTATGCATTGTATAAACTTATACCGTAAAAACTGCATATCCTGGAACCTCTATAACAAGGAAACCTGTAAATACGGAAAAGAAGTCCCCAGAACGGACCGATTTTATACCTGAAAATGACCTGCTTAAGGCGAAACCTTCTTAACGCGGAAACGGAACACCATTTAAAGACCAACGAGATGTTTTTATTCTCCTTTATTTTATTCCCTCGCAAGAAAACAATGCAATACTGTAAGTGGAACACGCCTCTGTTGCCACTCACTTATCGGTAACATGGTCGATATGAAAGAATGCGCTACAATACTGATAGCTGTTACGATTCCGTTTCTTTCTTTCATCTCATACCCTCTTTCTCCACCTTTCTTTGTCTATTTCTCCTCTGTTCTTTCGTCATCTTCCTATTTTTCTTGTTATCTCTCTTTTTTCTTTCTTTTTTCTTCACTTTTATCTCAATCTTTCTTCACCTATCTTATTTCATCTTTCAATCGTTCTCTTTCCCTCTATGCACATCGCGCTACGACGCCAGGGGTCCCGGGTTCGAAAAGATACATAAGCACGTACTGTACGTTCTTACAATACTGTAAAAAGTGTACCAACATGTTGTGTAGTTACATAATTGTAATCTCTGCTACTCTTATTACGACTTATCGCATTTTTATTCATGTACGTACATTCATACTCTACATTATAAGTAATGCGAAATGTAAATCTGTCTTTCCATTGTTTCCTGCAATGCTCTATACTGTATTTAAAGTCAACCCTGTATAAGAAGGAAAACCATTAAGACGGAAAATTTTGCTCGGAACCATCATGTTCCGGGATAGACACGTTTTACTGTACAACAAATCTCTGAGTTCAACCCATCCAATGTTTTTCAAAAGTTGTTGGCATTGGATTTAGCTGTAATATAAGTAAACATACAAGATGCAATATAAACTTAGAAATAAACTGAAACATAGATCACCATATTGCTGGCAAACTCTTACAGGTTGTTTTTTATTTCATATGAATTTTTCTACCACCTTGTCCAGGTAGAGAGATTACCGCAATTAATGTGATTTCCCAAAATGTATTGATGAACTTGACTTTTTAGGAAATTGCCTTTCAGCTGCCGATATTATAGATATAGAATTTGCTACACTTCAATGCATGTTTTGTGACCTTTCTTGCTGTTGATTGGTGGGAACACATAACCGTCGTGCGGTTCGAAAAATAAGAATAAATCATGTGCATCTGTCATACTGTTGAAACGAGTTACTACTGTAATTAATTAATAATGACACCTATAGATCTGTTTGATATTGTAAGTAGTAGAAATCTGTTCATCTATCTAAACAGCCATTACATACTCTTCTTCTTTGCATTCCGACTACACACATGTTCTTTGTTGGGTGCAAATTATTGCAAATTATCTTGTTTTAGAGTTATTGTTACATTAACAAGCATTTTGCAGGGGCGTATGAAGACTCGTGGGGGCCTCGGGGCAGACTACTCAAGTGGGTCCCCCTGTTACTGCTATTATAGCGAATACCAAAAATACTTAATTTTAAAATATGGGGTGTAAGCAAATATAATTATCTTTATTATTATTAAAGATGTGTTTGTTTTTGATGCTAGAGACAAATAGTACAAAAAAAACAAAAAACATGGATACTGTTAAATACATTCTTTACTCATTAACAAATTAATATTGATGATTTATTATAATTCTTATTGATTAAAAATTGCACAAAAGGTTGTTTAACTTAATTTTTTGGCCCTGCCATTTTCAGTTGAAAGTAAAGCCAGACCACTAAGACGTTCCTCACTCATAGTACTGAGTAAATAGGTTTCTATAATTTTAAATTTATAAAACTATATCTCTGCCTTGGCTACTGTGAGAGGACAATAAGGTACAATCACCGGCAATGTAAATGGGACAGTTAGATCCTGGAATACTGGCTTCCCTGCAGCGTTATGTGCGTTGCCTAACTCTACAGCGATAGCAGAAATTCCTATTAAAACGTTGCTGTTGAAGCTGATAGACATGGACAACACCCATAATGCATTGGGGAAGCCAGTATTTCAGGATTTAGGTGTCCCATTGTTATTGCCGGTGACTGTACATAAAACAAGTCATGCACACATCAGGATAACTGGAAGTCAGTGACTACGTTCTATCACAAGGAGATGAGCAAGCTCTTTCACATCATTCATGTCTTTTATCTTGAGTCTGAAAGAACTTGTGATAATATTCGTGACTGAAATAAAGGTTTGGAAATGTTTTTTTTTGCAATTTTTTAAGGTTTTTTTTAAAGCTCAGTGTCTACGGACCTTGACGAAAAGAAGGCTGTATCAGTTAATATGTGTCTACAACTGCTTTCACGCCTTTGAAACGATTGTCCAGTTGTGATCAACTTTTTCTCCATAGTCGGATAAAATACTGATACGTTGAACCAGCTCTCTCGGTTGACAAATTTTTGAACATACAGTGCTCTAAAAAAGTTTTGCATATTATGCTGTTTGAGTCGCGATATCCCCAAAAGGTATACATCGTTCATTATGTGAGCAATGCCCGACACAGAAACCGACATAATGCCCCAAGTGAGTTCGATATTCAGCAGATAGAGGGCAGTATTTGTCACATGACCCCTGAGCAGATTTGAAAGCAGCCCAATGGGAGGCATTGTCCGTGTCTTATCCGCACTTGTGAGTTGGAAACTGCACCGAGAGCGGGTGGAAAACGAAGAGCAACATGCCTCGAGCAACCATTTCTGCTACGAACCGCATTCGAATTGTAACGCTGCTGCAAGAGAAATATCGCCAAGTGGACGTCGCTGCCCGCGTTGGAGCGAGTCAAAGTGATGTCTATCGAGCGTGGAAAAAGTTCAGGGAGACACAATCAGTTGCCGATCGACCAAGAACAGGGCGGCCACGCAAAACAACACACCGGAAAGATCGGCACGTGTTGATTTCGGCGCGTCGTAGACCCACTGCAACTGCTATCAGTTTGTGTCCGGTTTCTTTCGGGATTCCAGTGTCGAGCACTGGAATGACATCGCAGATGTGTGATTTTTTCTCGTAAACACTACAAATATTACTAAGCTACTGACTGTACCTAGTTAATTACATCAGGATCTGCGGAGAACCACAGAAGCGAATGTTTCCAATCAGACAGTGCGGAATCGACTTCATGAGGAAGGATTGACGTCAAGAAGACCCATACCCAAGGTTCCTCTGAAACCACACCATAAGAGAGACTGTGTAAGGTGGGCAACAATGCACAGCGAATGGAGTCAGGAACAGTGGGAGCACACGCTCTTTACAGACGAGCTCACCATCAGTTTGCACCCGTTAAGCAAAAGCATAAGGGTTTGGAGACGATCAGATGAGAGATTGAACGAGCCTTTCATCCAGGAACGTCACCAGCAGTAAGGGGGCTCCATCTTGTTTTGGGGTGGAATCATGTTTGGTCGACGTACGCCCCTAATTCCTCTCCAGGGTCACATGACTGGTGCGATGTACAGAAACGGTATACTCGAACCCATGGTAGCAGGTTTCTCTACAACTGTGGGGAATGGCTTCACGCTGGTGGATGATAACTCTCGACCACATCGAGCCAGAGTGATTCAAGTGTTCCTTGATATGCATGGCATTCGACGCATGGTGTGGCCTGCGTATTCTCCAGACATGAACTGTGTGGAACATGCATGGGGACATCTGATGCGAGCAATTGTGAGCCGCGAAAATCCTCCTGTGAACAAGGTGCAATTGCGGGATGCTGCCATTGAAGAGTGGAACAGTCTTCCTCAGCAGAAGTTGAATGCTCTTATCCTTAGCCTGCCCCGTCATGTTCAAGCATGCCTTCGGGCTCGAGGTGGCTTTACACGGTACTGAACTCCCATCTGTTGATCCCAAGCATGCCTGCGAGCCGTAGGTACACGGTATTGCACTGCCTTTCTTTTGTGTTTCGCATCCCACATTTTCAATCTTGTGCTTCTGGTGTGATATTGTTTCTTCTGCATGGCTGCAGTGTTTTCTTTCTGTTTGTATGTCTCCCCTGTACTCTTGAATATGATTCCATGTATCTAGTACAATAAAATGATCACAAATCCTGAATATACAAAACTTTCTTTGAGCACTGTATTTTCATTATTCAACAAGTGATTCGAAAGATCCCGAAGCTCAGTCATTTCTAAGGGAGCGTTCCGTGAGAGATCATATGAAACCATATAAAGAAAGTTTGTTTATAATCATTCAGAAGTGATATACATTTGCTACAATACTTTACAGTGAACAGTCAATAATAAAATAAAACTGAAAGATTCAATTTCCCCCTTAAGGTCAATTAGCTCCACTTCTTTCATTTGGCTTACTAATATTATCTTCATATCTTCCTACCCATGATTAAGCATCTTGAGAGTTGGTTTTGGCTTATTTCCTCTTTAAAATTTTAACTCTTGCCATTGTAGAATACGGTTAACAAAAAAATTATACATTCTGAACTGTTACCAACAAGAAAAGGGGGGCTGTTCCAGTTACCTTCTACAGCATAAAGAACCAAAATTAAATTATGACTAACGCAATTGTGAGGTTCAAGTTGTTGTTTTTTTTTGTACGTGCACCGACAAGCTTTGCAATCCTTCCTTAAAAATATCCATCATTTTACACTACTTGTTTTCCTTGCTTAGCATAGTGGGAAATCGTGGCATAATTACTGCAGACTTGTAATACGAAACCAGCGTTGGATTTTACACGTCACTATAATCTAACTGCAGCGGGCCAGTCTAACAAAAAGACAAAATCAGGAAAATTCATTGCAGTCATTCAGCCTGCATCTGGGGTCCCGGGGCACCGCCCCGGCTGCCCCACCCTGTTTACGCCCCTGGCATTTTATTAATTAATCAATTAATTAATTGTGCACTGAAAGTATACGCGTGTATGTGGAGATAAAATGGTTCTAAAAAGTGTGTCTGAAAACATGATCATACTCAAATAAGTATAGCAAAAATATAAATTGTAAATTATAAACAGAAGATAGCATGCACTTGCTCAAAAAATAAGCAAAGGTTGAGATTATTAATAAACAGGAAAACTTAAATGTGAGCAAATCGTTCAGATTTACACAAAATTTGGTAACAAATGCAGGAATCAATTTTTATTTCTGAATATGGTTGTATTTTACATAAATTCTAATATTTTGTACGATTTATTTCAAACCACAGCTTACGTTTTCATATTCAGCATCATAACTTCCGACCTAATGCAGGAAATCGGACATTTGCAGTTTAGTCCATAGCTCTTTGGTTCAAAAGTGTTCACTGGTTCCAGTGTGTCTGCAATTAATATTACAATTAATAATACAAAAGACTCGTCATGTAAACAGGAATATACAATAGATAACTGCTTACAAAATGTGTACATACATACATTACTGTATATTGATAAAATAAATTGGGCAAATTTCAGAAATCATGAAATACACCACTCTCTCAGGTTATTAGAGGTATAGAGGTTGGGTCCAGGGGGTGCTCGCTGCTATGTGCAGTACGTATGCATTACGTCATCTGGGAGGATCGGGTTTGGGGGTGCTCGTTGCAAAGTGCAGTACGTATGCGCAGTCGTCCGTGGATGCATTACGTCATCTGGGAAGAATTGGGTTAGATAAAGGTAAAGGTAAAGTGCTCCCCTGTGCATAGCACCACGCCATGAAGGCGTATAGGCCCCACACTTTCTTGATCCGGTCGTGAGTAGGGGTGATGTGATCAGCATCACGCCCTTGACCGCCTTTACCCGCCAGGGTTTCCCCCAGGTACCCATGTTATTCGACGCTGGGTGGGCGCCGGGGCCGCTTCCATCGTTAGAAAAGTTCCCGGATTTGAACCGGCCGGGGATCGAACCCGGGACCTTTAGCATGGTAGTCAGACGCGTTACCGACTGAGCCACGGCGACGGTTTGATGCGGGGCACATTTAGCTACTAACACGTCGCAAAAATCGGAACAAGCTGGTTGTTGATTTTGTAGCTTTCGATTTATTTTTATTGTATTTTTGTACTTGTAGACTGCAATCATGTCTAATTGTGCTGTAGCAAGCTATGAAATCTATAACCAGAAAACTAAAGGAACTGACATAAAATATCATAGATTTCCAGTCGATAATTGCGTAAGTAAACAGTGGATTCATGCAAGTGTGCAGTGCCAATTATTGTGAAGAAGACTATGTGCGAGGTCTGAAAGCAGAACTTCTGTATTTTCCACCAAAGAACGTGCTGAAGCCGAATGCAGTGCCATTGCTAATATTACACCCAATTACTTTAGTACCAAAAAATCGAGGAAATGGTGTAGTTCTCCTAAACACTTATCTTCACAATATGATTCGCGTGTAGGACGTGTTGATAAGGTTTGCAGAGATGTACGCTACGAAAGACATGCAATAAGGAGACGTGCCCTAAACAGGCTAAAGACTATAGCCTAGACGAAGGTATATACACAAACTGCAAGCAATGTTTCGTTGTTGGAAAACATATTCGATCGTTTACAAAGGAGAAACACACGTCTGCATAATGAAGCAAATAAATTAAAGATTACGAACAACTCTTTCAACCTGCTTTAACTAAATAAAGAAGTTCAAAATCTACAACATAATCTAACCGACAGTAAAACAAGAAAAGTCATCAATATCTTGAAAATGTGTTCAACTAGTGCGAAGTACTTAGTGAGCCTAACTGATTTGTTATGTACATTTTATGTAAGTCGGATTTATAATTACTAACAAATTTATTTATTTAACTAAAACCGATGTTGATTGTGATTTGTATGTTCACATTATTTTGAAAAACTTTGTCGGAAATGTGCATTTCAAAGATCGCGTATTGACTTTCAAGCTATTGGAATTGAAATTCACTTACATCTTCAATTCGAGTTACATAGCGTTGTATGCACGATGGTTAATATTGCATGAGTGAATATTACACCCATCATTGAAATTTTTGCAACTTTGTTCAATTTTGGTATTTCACAAATTCATTGTGGATAATTTTGTACCCTTGTAGTCATAATAAACCAATGAATGTTACATTATTTCTATGTAGTACATTTCTGTCAAAAAGAGCAAGATCTGTAATTAGTGTAATGCAAGTTACTTCGTTAATGTACATATGTGTGTCGCATATCAGCCTTGGAGTATATTTTCCGGTTATACAACTCAGACACACATCGAAATGGAAATGGAAAATCTGCGGACAAAGTCCTTTAACGAATAATAATTCGTACAGTTGCACGGTCAATCATTGTGAGTTCATGTAACTTTTCTTCTTTATTGTTTAATTAAACTAAGAACTAAGATATTTTCATGGATATTCTCAAAGCGTTTCATTTACCGTGTGATCATAAATCTATTTCTATAGGCTTGAATTGAATAGGTTAAGACATTTAAGTTTGATGTTCCTAGCACTCATCAAGTATTTAGAGTAGGTTAAGTTAGTTAAATTAGTACTTGTACACTTTGGGTCGTCTTCTGCACGCGTGTGTATGTAAAGTTCTTAATACGAAAAACTAGAACTATGACAACGATAACTTGCAGCCACATTTGAACCAGAGAAGTTTAGAATATCTGCAAATTACAAACTGGAATTGCGTTTTCAAAGTCTGAAACTACTATCTTACAAACTATTTCGTCATTCTTCCTCCACATAAAACTTTCCAAAAAAATTTGCATGTGGAACTTTGATCCGTAAATTATTGTACAGTAAATAAACAATATGAAGAAGGTTGGGGATTCTTTCGAATTTAGAGTAAGTTTCAAATGCAGAGTAAAATTTTATCTAGATTGTATATTGCTTCTTTCACTTGATAATTTGAAAAATAAAGTTACATTATGGAGAACGGTAAAGATTGGATTTTAAGTATATCAGTATAATTTTAATACTTTCTCATGTTATGTAAAATTTGAAATGTTCTTGGAAATGATTGCATTGTCCTGAATGAATAATACGGAACGATTCAGTCAGGAAACTTCAGTAAATATTTGGCTTTTGTACTGTGTTGTGTTAAATGTTGTAAATAGATTGTACCGGTCTACTTTCGGATTAAAAATTACGGATATTCAAGTTTGGACTCCAATTAAAAGTTTACCAGTAGAACCACATAAAAAACGAGTTACATCAAAATTCAGCTTATTCAATTCTGTGCCAATCTATAGTTACCAATTTTTTTTTCGATTATGCCTTCTATTTTTATCGTCGTGAGAACAAAATAGGATTATTTTTAGTTTGGCAAACTATCGCTCTCTTTGAAATTCTATAAATAAAGAACGGTTGTTTTTTATTTATAGATTATAGATTATATATTTTATTTATTTATTATCCAAACTCTAATATCCATAATTTGTAATCCGATAATACTCCTGTGACGTTCTGTGAGGCTCGTAGTACCTCGGAGGCCTCTGTCGATCTCCGTGGGGGAGTTGTTAGAACAGCGCACTACGACGCCAGGGGTTCCGGGTTCGAATCCAATCGGGTAAGACATTGATTTGTCCTTAATGAGAAAATTGAGATTTAGTAAATGTGATAGTATATGTGGAAACAAAAATTGATTGATTGATTTGCTTTATTTTACTTCGCTTCTTGTGCCACTTTTGGCTAATTTGCGAAGATAGCGATGAGTGATGAAATTGATGAATGAACACTCACAAACATCCATGCCAAGGCCAGGATTCGAACCCGGACCCCTGGTGTTGAAGCGCGATGTGCTAACCACTACGCCAAGGAGGCCGGTTTGTGGAAACAAAGAAGGAGAAGACAAATCTGTCAATCAGTTATTTCTTTGTAACTGTTTCACTATGCAATTCTTCTTTAGCATGCTACGTTTTTTATTAAAATCATGATACGATTTATGAAATCATGAAATCTGAAATGCTAATGAGAACACGGACAACCTTCTTTGTAATATATCGATCAGGTTTCAGAAACATGAATTTTTACAATACGTTTGCATGTGCAATTTTCCCTCTTTTAAAAGTAGCATGTTTTAATTATGTTACTAATCATTAAAGAAATACCTCCATACCATCCCGAAGTATGATAATTAATATTTCCCCCTCAAAGTAATTAAACACTTTCCCTCTCTGAAACTCGCATAGAAATGATAGCGGCCGTTTGCTTCGGCCAAGCCCCGAACGAACATAACCGAAGGGGCACCGAGCATAACCGAGCCTCCCATATGACGTCACGCGCTCGTGCATGATCGGCAATTTTCGGATGGCGCTACCTTATATATTAAGTTACCTTGGGTTGGGTGAATCCTTTGTTTACCTCGTGATGACAACACGACGGCAAGAGGTGAATTTATCCATGAAACGAATTTCAAATCTATGCGCTAGTGTTGCACAATGCAGATAGGAAACCATGCCAGAAACTGAACACATGAAATCGAGTACACGAATGGGCATTTTCTGATGAAAGATGTTCTCCTCTTTACAAGAAATATACCAGGTCCTTCAAGATACTACAGGCTTGAATCTGCGATGATAAAAAGGCTGGTGAGGTCAAAGGACTGATCCTGTGTTTTGGGGAAATACAGGGTGGCTCAATAAGTCACTTAACACCCCCAGTACAAGACCACTGCAGCGCGCAACATGGAAATGGTGATGACCAATCGTTATCAGGCCAAGGGGGAACCACATTGACGCCACCCACACGGTCGGCGGCCATCTTGATGTCCGCCATCTTGAATTCAACTTCAGAATTTTAAATGGGAAGTGGGTCGTGCGATATATATCAAAATGGGCTAGAATTTCACGAGAAATGCAATGGTGAAGGTTTTTTCGAAGTATCTTTAACCAGTAAAAAGTTATGACTGAATTCTTGTACCAATTTGCTCCTTTTCGAGGTGTTAGGAAAATGCCTTAAAATTTGTTTATCGCATCGGTAATGCATCGAGATCAAAGTGACGTCTAGGGAGAGAAGTTCGCATGCCATTGCACACGATTTTAATCGGATACATCCACGAAGAGCTGTGCATTATGAATGGTTGTCGCGAACAATTTACAGTGTGACGCTTCCATTGAATTAAAAGTTCTTCACAGTGACAAGGCTAATGTTTATGTTCATAAGGAAGTTCATAAACAGAATATTCGATGCTTTTTATCTGATAACCCATTTTCGACAGATCAAAGCTCAATGGTTAGTGCTGGTAAGTTAATGTTGTGGCGTGCTGTGTGGAACACGATTGGTTAGTCAATTTTTTCATCAACGGAACCTTAAATGCTTAGGGCTACTTGGATTTGTTAAATAAACAGTTTTTTCATCCTTGCTTATGGAAGAAGGTACTTTTTACAGAGTTTTTTTCAATAGGGAGGAACACCAGAACACTATGGGGACGTTGTGAAGCAGTTTCTGTCCAAAGTTAGTTATCAGATGGCAAGGGTCGCATATTCTGTTTATAAACTTCCTTATGAACATAAACATTAGCCTTGTCACTGTGAAGGACTTTTAATTCAATGGAAGCGTCACACTGTAAATTGTTCGCGACAACCATTCATAATGCGCAGCTCTTCATGGATGTATCCGATTAAAATCATGTGCAATGGCATGCGAACTTCTCTCCATAGACGTCAATTTGATCTCGATGCATTAACGATGGGATAAACAAATTTTAAGGCATTTTTCTAACACCTCGAAAAGGAGCAAATTGGTACAAGAATTCAGTCATAACTTTTTACTGGTTAAAGATACGTCGAAACAACCTTCACCATTGCATTTCTCGTAAAATTCTAGCCCATTTTGATATGTCGCACGACCCCCCCTTCCCATTTAAAATTCTGAAGTTGAATTCAAGATGGCGGACATCAAGATGGCCGCCGACCGTGTGGGTGGCGTCAATGTGGTTCCCCCTTGGCCAGGCAATGATTGGTCATCGCCATTTTCACATTCCATGCCGCAGTGGCCTTGTACTGGGGGTGTTAAGTGACTTATTGAGCCACCCTGTACATCTAAATATATTCAAATCTAGTTCGAAAAGCCGGTCGTGTAAATTTCTTTATTTCAGACTAAGAATAATAATTATAATCGCAAATTAAAAATGATTGTATCTTGATCAATTACGAGTAAATTTTTGCATTGTATGTAATGCAAATCTCAGTTACATGTTAGTGCAAAAATGTTTCAGTTCAACCAGTGCGAAGTAAGAACCTAGCTGATTGGACATGTTGATTAAATGGATGTCGACCATATTACTATTAATATTACTTTATTTAACACGAAAAAAATATTGTGATTTTTGTCCATATTTTTGTGCATACGTTGTCGGAAATTATGTAGTTCGATGTGTATAGGTCACGTATCCATAATAAAGGATATTCAGTTCCTTCTTCAATAACATAGTCCAATTATGTTCCAGTTGTATAGCATTATGGTAAACGTTGCGTCAAATAAATATAATCTCCATCAATGAAGTTTGACGACTTCATTAAATTTTAATAGCCTATTTCACAAATATATTGTGGATAATTTTGTACCTTTTTACTAAAAAAAAATCTAAAGGCCTTAAAGCCAAATTGGCTGGTACAAATCCAGCTGAATCCAACATGGACAAGGACATTAGTGCCATGGAACTTTCCAGCAACGTGGAAATCATAACTTCTGTAGAAGAAGTTAATAAGTTGAATTCTCAGTGTAATAATATAGATTACACCCAACAAATTAGTAAATCAAGTTCCAAAAAAGTTTATGAGTAACAGGTATTGAAGTACAGAAGTAATCATTTAGGTCCGTATGAAATATTTGTGAAATCTGTACTTCAGGATGCCTCAGGTGGAAATGGCAAAGGAAACATTGGTCAACTTCATATTTTAAAATTAGGCCAAATAGTCAGTCAGCAAAGAAAATATTAGAGGTTTGAAAGAGATAGATAGCCTTGGGAAAAATCTAGCTAGACTTACATTTACGACATCTAATTATGCAAATGATTTCCTTTCGAATCCATTACTGTTACAGAATAATTGGGAAGGTTTTGTTCCATCACACCGAGTACGAAGAATGGAAATTATGAAAGATGTACATCAGTCAATAAGTGAAGATGAAATTTTGCAAAATATAAATTCATCAACAGCCAAAGTAATCAAGGTAAAACGCATTGTGAAGTATAAGTACGAAGAGGTTACTCGCGTTGCTGTTCCAACTCGTTCGGTAATTGTAACATTCGACTCGCAATCCTTACCACAATATGTCACACTGTTTTACAAAAAGTTTGATATTGATAGGTACATTCCCTTGATTAAACAGTGCACTAATTGTTTTTATTATGGGCACTTCAGGACTAATTTCAAAAGTAAATTAAAATGCAAACGCTGTGGTGAAAATCACGAATCGTCCTCTTGCACAAATAAGATCAAGTGTTTCCATTGTAATCAGGAGCACACTGCAATTGACAAAAACTGTCCTGAAAAACAACGCCAAAAGGAAATAATCAAAATTATGACAGTTCAGAATGTTGCGTTTAACGAAGCTATGAAGAAAGTTCCAAAAATTAACAATATGTATGGATATGAACAGATATCTACTGGCCATGTTCAGGAAATAGAAAAGATAGTAATGCCATTTACATATGCTTCTATATCTAACAATTCGAGTAGCAACTCATATCATAATAATATAATACAAGATCAATCCAGTGTATCTAATAAAAGGCCATTGTACAGTTCAAAGAAAGCTGGAAAATATTTGGAAGAGACTAAGTCTTCTC
This sequence comes from Lepisma saccharinum, assembly GCF_977018435.1. Classification (NCBI taxonomy): domain Eukaryota; kingdom Metazoa; phylum Arthropoda; class Insecta; order Zygentoma; family Lepismatidae; genus Lepisma; species Lepisma saccharinum. Next base: position 33,992,943 of record NC_139234.1, read on the forward strand.
AAGGAAAACGCCAGAAATCTTCTCAAACATTAAAACTATTTGGAGAAAATGAATATAAAAAGAGAATGACAAACCCTGATTATTTTTTGTCAGGATCTCGAAAAGACAATGCTCCGGATTTGTCGACAACATGCCAACAAAATAAATTATTTGTTCTTCCAGAGGCGGCTCAAGCTATCCAGCCAAATCGGGCACAACAACAAAATTCTACAAAATTCCTAAATAATTTTTCATTATTTATAGAACAATTATGTAGCCTAGCAGGGACATCGACACTGAACGTTAACCAGGACTGGACTTACATTGCTACAAGTATTTTACAATACTTATTTCAACAACCAGCATGCCAGACAAAGTCTTGAAAATATTATAATGGAATATACGAAGTTTAATTCCTCATAGACATAATTTACAACATATTTTATCTTATTTTTCTGCAGATGTCCTTCTTTTACAAGAAACGTGGTTGAAACTGACTCAACATTGAAGTTTAAAGGTTACAATTGGATAAGAGATGATCGTTTAGATAGATACGGTGGTTCAGCTATAGGTGTTAAAAGAAATATACAGTATGACATTATTTTGTTTCAAAATATAAACAGTCAAATTCAGATTATAGGTATTCGGATTGCTGATACGTCTTATGTATCAATTTACTGCCCTTCCACTGTGCACCTCCCTGTTACAGTGTGGCAGAATATTGTTGGACAGCTTCCACCAAACACTTCATTTGTGCTGGCAGGGGACATTAATGCACACCACCCTATGTGGGGCTGTTCTCTAACTGATCGATCTGGTAAAGATTTGTATAATTACTTGCAAGATTCCTCAGCTGTATTATTCAACGACGGAACACCTACAATAATCTCAAAACCTAATGAACAGCAGAGTGCTCCAGACATAACTATTACCTCAAATGATATAGCTTCAAAAATCCATTGGAGTGTATTAGAGAAATGTTACAACAGTAATCACGTGTCAATTATGATAACCTTTCAACATAATAAAAATATAACGTGGTTTACTATGCGCTCTGGACAAAACAATAGTCAATATATTACAAGAAGGGTTGAATGGCAGAAATTCTCCGGAAATGTAAACAATGCAATAAAGAATGAATTGTTGAAACAAGAAGTATCGTATGACACATTGGTGTCTCTCATTCGACAGGAGCAAATAAATTCAAAAGTATCTAATTTTGGATCTAAAAGAAAAGTGCCTCCGTGGTGGACAACGGATTGCCAGAAATGGGTAAACGAACGACAAAAAGCATACATAAATTATAAGGAGAATCCATCCCACCATCAATCATTTTATTAGATATAAAGAAATTGCAGCAAAAACTCAGAGGTTCCTAAATAAATCAAAATCATACTTTTGGAAGTCATTTTGCTCTACATTAACTAAAGATTCTTCTATTTCAGTGACTTGGAAAATAATAAGAAGTATGTCCAATAATAATACTTGTCATTATTTTGGAGGAGATATCAATTCAGCCTGGATAAAAGAATTTCACCGCAAGTTGACACCAAATACGGTTGAAACTAATCTTTGTCAATTGTTAAACTCTATGAAATATCCAGAAACATCCAACGTTAGAATCGCTATTCACTATGGATGAATTAGAATATGTTGTTCATAAACGAAAGAAGACGTCTCCGGGTTTAGATGGTATTACATACGAATGTATTCAACACTGGCCTTTGAATGTATATGAAATTTTACTAAATACATACAATTCAACATGGAACAGTGGAGAAGGGGTGATAATACCCATATTAAAACCAGGTAAACAATCAGGAATACATACGAACTATAGACCTATTGCAATGTCATCATGCCTTGCTAAATTATATGAACATTTAATACTGAACAGACTCACATGGTGGGTCGAATATAATCAGAAATTATTGAAACATCAGATGGGATTTAGGAAAGGAACTGGAACAGTAGATGTTTGAGTTTGAGTTAGTGTTTTAAGTCCACTTTATGCACAGTAAGGCTAATCGGGACTGGACCTACAGTTTAAAGTGGAATCCGAACTACTTGTGCGTCCACCGGGTATCGAACCCTGGACCCCTTGATTACAATGCAATGACGCTACCACTGTGCCAATGGGGGAGGCCCTGAACAGTAGATGTATTAGCTACACTAATTTTAGATATATGGCTATCTTTCATACGGTGGGAATTTTGTATCGTAGTTTTTCTCGATCTAAGTAGCGCCTATGATTCTGTCCTTCCAAATATACTGTTACAAAAGGAGAAAATGAACGTTCCACGTAATTTTATAAAAAGTATTCTTGGATTATTATTGGCACGTAAGTTGTACATTTGATATGGAGGACAGTTATCCACCGCACGTTATACACATAAAGGTCTACCACAAGGCACAGTGCTGAGTGCTGAGTACACGGCAGATTTAGGCTCAAAAGTTCTTTAACACACTCGTCTATTACAATATGCAGGTGACATTGTTATATACACTAGTAGTAAAAATATTCAAGAAGGGGCTCAAAAAATTCAAAAATCTCTGGATGAATTATCATCATGGTGTGATATCAATGGAATTGAAGTAAATCCAGATAAGTCTTCGGTGGTAGTTTTTAATAAGAAGAGATCTCATTCATGCATATCAATAAATATAAACTGAAAAACTATTAGTCAACAAAGAAGTCATAACTTTTTTGGACTTATATTAGATGAAAAACTTAAATGGAAGTCACAAGTAGAACTGGCACAATGTAAGGGATCTCAAGTGTTGACAGTTAAGAAAAAGCGGGGTGCTGATCATAAATTATTATTATTATTTTTTTTTTTTAATTTAAAATTTTGGGAGCGTCAGCACTTAGGCTATTTTGCTCCCGTCACATTATACGGGGGCCAGCCCCTTATCATTACAAAGAACAACTCTAGCGTTGCATAACTAAAAATGTTAAAATATTCTGACTTCTGTTAAAAGCTGAGGCCGTAAACGGGCACTCAGCACACACAAGGACAACAAACAGGACAACACACACAAAATTATACTGGCCATAGTGCCAGTCGCCAGAGCCTCGTTAGTCTTTAGTCCAGGGTGCACTACGTGGAAGTGAGGCATAAATTATTACATCAGATCCATAAACTGATGCTAAACTCAAGACTAGAGTATGGTTCCTTTATGTACAATGATAATCTAAGTTGGGCTTTTAACACGCTATCTTCTATCCAATATAGCAGTTTATCCAGGATTTATGGCCTTTGAAAAGGAACTCCAAAACAAGCAACTTTCGTAGAAGTGGGAGATCCACCATACAAACTTAGAGTTAAATATCTTGCGAGCAAATTTTTACTTAAGAAAATTGTCAACACGACATCTTCGATCATACCAAAACTTCAACTGTTAGACTCTTTGATGCTCAACAGACGTACAGCAAAATATAAATCCAGATTATATATATATTATGCTTATAAGGACATTAATAAATTTCAAGCTAATATTATTCGTTTACCTAATGCACCATGCTTCATGACAGACTACTTTAATATGATACCTCCCATGAGGATTCATTTTCCTGCCTACCCAAGTAGAGTTTTCAGGTAGACAATCCCTACAATTTCAAATAATATATATCAAGACTACATACATTCAAAATTACAATGTGAATATCACATATATACAGATGCTTCAAAATCAACGTCTGGAAAAACAGGAGCAGTATTTTACTGTGATAATTCTGCAGAATTCAATTTTTTTCCTTTGCCATCGTATCTGTCCATTTACACTGCAGAAGCTTTTGCAATACGACAGGCATTGCTTTATGTACAAAAGAAGAAGAAGTTAAATTCAGTTCTAATTGCATCCGATTCCGCCTCTGTGCTAAATTCTTTACAGTTTGCATCATGGTCATGTCATACGGAATGGTACATTGTTAACATAAGAATACTCACACTAAAATTAACGAGATTGGGATATGATATCAACTTTATTTGGACACCTGGACATTCTTTAATAGAAGGGAACAATATAGCAGATACTTTGGCAAAATATGCAGCGAATCAAAAAATCCAACGGCCGCTTTCAATAAAGATTCTGTCCGTAGTTTTGGAATCCCACACTAAAAAAATACTATTTATTGACTAGCAAAGCTTGTGAACAAACACTGGCACTCAATGCGGTAAGGCCTACTATTCTATACAAGAAAGAATTCCAAAGGAACGTTGGTTTAAACAGATTCAACTCTCCCGGAGTTCCCTCACAACTATAATGTGCTGCAGGTTAAATCACAGTATCGCCGCAGCTCACCTTTACAAGAAGAATTAAGTGACTTCACCAGTTTGTTTGTGCAATGAATATACTGCAACTCCAAACCACATTATATTTCAATGCAAACTTTATGAAACTTACAGAGAACCATTTTTACAGGAATTGTACAGGAGTGGACATCAAGCGCCACTGACACTGCCTTGTTTACTGACTTCACCTTCATCCTCGGTAATCTTTATTCTTACAAAATATCTTAGTAAGTCTAATATAATTCTGTAAAAGTGTAATGAAATTTGGAAACTATTTATTACGAAAGGAATAATTGTGAGTAAATATTATGTGCATACATGTATATAATACCAATTGATAAATTGTTAACTGGTGCATAGATTTTGTCCACAACAAATAAATATTTTATATATAAAAAAAGTACGCTGACTCAATCAGGCAAACAACATTGAGCATGCCGCTGGCGAAACATGGATACCGTGAAGAACATTTTCTTTAAATAACTTACACACAACTAGCGAAAATACTTCATTTATTTTTTATAAAACACATGATTTTGATACATTAAATCCTAACATTGATACATCTAATACAAAAATTATACAAAATATCTAATTGTATGCTCTTATTACTATGTTTGAGGGAATTAAAGCAAAAAGAAGAAGATTATTTGTGTTAACAAGATCCATTAACAATACATTTTAACCGAATATGAATGGTTCGAGTGAGGGACATGGTAATGCAGGTTAACGTAAGTTGTACTAGATAAAACCAGACGGTGAACGAACAACATATTTAATTCAAAACTGGACGTGTGTCCGAAACATTCATGTACAGTGTCTCTCAAATGTCTTAGGACAACGACATTTTAAACTAGGCAACCCAATTTACTCAAGGCGTTGGTGGGTTGCTTGTAGAGTTAGGCTCAATTTCAGGGTTGCCACATGCATAATAGATATTTATGAAATACGCGAAAGAAAGAAATCCAAGTGTTATTGTATAAAACTTTAAAAAAATATATCAGTATTACATTCGTTGAAAATGAGAAATACTTTCTGAAAGAAAGAAAATAGATTTTCTAGTACTTCATTGCTGATGAGTTTACACAATGAAAAGAGGAGAGAGAAAGCGAATAGGGAAGAGGAGAAGTAAAGGAGGGAAGAAAATAGAGGACAGAAGTGGATAGGAGAAGTAATGAGGAGAAAGGAAAACTATTCGAGGAGAGATGAGGAAAATGGAGAAAAGAGGAGATGCGAGGAGGAAAATGAGATGAGAGGAGAGGAGTTTGGAGAGGAGAGGAGGAGACGAGAAGAGGGGAGTGGAGATGAGAGAAAAAGAGAAGAACGAAAAGAAGAGGAGAAGAGTGCATTTAAGTCGGAAATCTAAGACAAGAGAGGAGATAAGAAGAGTGGAGAAGAGGGATGGAGGCAAGATGCGAGAAAAGTAGGGAAGGCAATATGAGATAAAAGCAGAGGAGAAGGAGTGGAGGGAAGAAGAAGCAGAAGGAGAAGAGAAGAACAGAAGGAACATGAGACGAGAGGAGAGAAGAGGTAGTTGCAGAAAATATCGTCTCGGCGTCGAGAATTGATGCATTGATCAAATTATCGACATGAAACATTCAATAACATTTTGAAATGTATTGAAGAATGTATTAGATCGGTGCGAAATGCCTTTTGGCTGAGTTCAGAGCAAGATAAAGTCTTCCACGTAAGATCTTTGATTTTTACCTTCGATTTTACCACTAAAAACATGAATGTAATTTTAATATTTATAAGAATTATCCAATTTTTCTCCACTTCGTTAAAATGGAGATTTTGTAATTTACTACTAGAAAAGGTAAAGTATATCGAAAATGGAAAATGGAAAGGTGGTACCAGTGACACTGGAATAGATGGCCGACTAGCTACTGTTTGTTGCTGAAACGTGACGATCCTGTCACAGTGTACGACAGAACATGTTGCACAAGAAGTTTTTCATCCAAGCGACAACGGTTCTACATTGACAGATCATAGCCTTGGCCATTAGTAGTCTCCGTGCTTCTTTTCCTTTGGACTTTACATGTTACAATAGGCATTGCGATAATGTATTTATGATTTTCATGTACTAATCTACACCTGTACTAAGGACACAATACAATAAAATATGTATTACATTATTGTTTAGTATATTATGTTGGTTATATGGTTCACGTGTATTAAAGAGTTCAAGCATGTATTACGTTTTATTCTTAAGAAACCTGGTGTGATACAGCAAAATTGCAGTCTTTTCTGTAATACATACATCTTGAAGATGCAGAATCAGTTTTAGTAGTGGGAAAGTATATATAACCAGCGCGATAAAGCATGAACCCCCCTCAAGCAGATTTGTTTACATTTAAAACTAGCTCAACATGAGCATATGAGCTTTTTGCTCAAGTGTGGAACTCTGTCTAATCCAAGATTTTTGTAAAAATGCCCTCAAAAATTTCCTGAGAAAGTATGACCCCCCTCAGATTGATGAGGCTATACTTATAAAAGGCACTTCTGTGAGATTGTTGTCCATAATCCTGTCAAAAATTGATATTTTTTTTGGCCACACTTAAAACTAAGCTAAAAAGCCACACACACACACACCCACCCACACACACACCCACACCCACCCATATTCATACATATTTATTTCCGGTCTATTTCCGGTCCATTTCTACCCATTTCTGGCTATTTCTGCCCACTTCCGGTCCATTTCCGGTCTATTTTTGGCCATTTCTACCCATTTCTGCCCACTTCCGGTCCACTTCCGGTCCATTTCCGGTCTATTTTTGGCCATTTCTACCTATTTCTGCCCACTTCCGGTCCACTTCCGGTCCATTTCCGGTCTATTTTTGGCCATTTCTACCCATTTCTGCCCACTTCCGGTCCACTTGTGGCCTATTTCTGGTTTATTTATATTGCATCATGCTGTGCAACAAATTATTATCCAATAAATTATTAGGGATGTGTTGTTTTCTGATTGGTTGCTTATGACATAATGTGATGATGTGTTTTTTTCTGATTGGCTTATTGCTTCAATGCGGTCCGTGTTTAGGCTATATAAAGAGATTTTGCATTGCATATCAGCCAGTATTGTGAGAGCTGTTGAAGAGAAAGGGTGTGTTGTTGCAGTGCTGCCCATATTTTTTAAACACAAAAATATTGCAGATTTGTATAAATTGAATTACAAATCTATTTGATTTAATTGACAACCTGTTATAGGTTTATTAAGTATAGAGTTTTGATTTGAACCCCAAGAAATTTTATATAAATACCAAAGCCAAAAATATTAAGACACACACACACACACACACACACACACACACAAATCACACTGCTGAACCCAACTGATTAAGCATAGAATTTTGATTTGAATCCCAAGAAATTGTATATAATAAACAACAACAAAAATGCCGAATCAAAAATATTGTAATCAATGCAAAAAAAATATATCCAGCCCCAATTGGGCCAAGCACCAAAAGATTTGTGACCCAGACAAATACAGAACTCCCACAAAAATATGCCCCAAATGCCATAGAAAATATAGCATGGAATATTTCACATATAAACATAAAGGTACTTGCTCTGCACAGTCATCAATATTGCCCCCACAACCATACACATCTGGTCTGAAAAGGAAGCATGAAGCACCTGTTAATGCTGGACCTGCAAAACAGCCACGCTATGCACCACCTATCCATAGCAGTTTTAATGGCCAATTAAGGGATTATCGGTTTGTATCAGAGCCAAGATGTGATATTCAGAATTTTTTGAACAGTATAAATCCTGATGTGCAGGCAATTCTAAATGCACAAAATGGCTCTTATAAGCTGTCCCTCAAATTGTATACTCAATATAAGAAACCAAATGGCACAAAATTTACACAGCCCCACATAACAGAAACTGTACCGGTATATTCAAATGCCAATTCAGACAAAATAATAAGCAGTTTGATAGATCAATTAAATATTAAACACTCTGAATTTGCTGGAAAAGAGTCTGGATGGAGCCTATGCGGTTCTCCACACAAGTTATATGTTAATATTTCTGAATTCAGCCCATTACAAGGTTCTACATATTTGCCATTACCGGCCAATATTAAAAACAAAACAGCCGTGGTTAATATAGAAAATAATGATGAGAAATGCTTTTTGTGGTGTATTTTAGCTGCTTTGTTTCCAGTTTTAAGGGATCCAGAAAGAATAAATTATTACAAACAACATGAACATATTTTTGACGATGCAATGGAGGGTTTAGAATATCCAATGTCTGTTCAGAATATTGATAAATTTGAAAAAAAAGGCCAGGCATATCAATGGCAAACAATTATCTATTAATGTATTTATTTGTTCCACTGGTCGTGATAATTGCTTGATAGAACCTCTCAGAATCAGTACAATTGATGATGATTCTGCTGTTCCGATTGATCTGCTCTTAATTGAAGGGGATGGCACATATCATTACACTCTGATACATAATCTTGAAGCTTTAGTGAGAACACAACTAGACAAATCCAATACAATATTCAAGTTGTGTAGAAGATGTTTAAGTGTATTTGATGGTAAAAAAATAATAAAAGGTGTTTGTAAAGTGAATACAGAAATTGCCAAAAACAAGTTAATTGAGCATCTAAAATACTGTAAAAATCATAAACCTGTTCATATGGTGATGCCCAATCTAAAAGAAAATGCAGAATTTAAAAAGTTTGAAGCCTTGTTGGAACACCCAGCATATATTGTCTGTGATTTTGAATCAAATCTCAAATCTCTTGCATTCTGCAATCCAGATCCTGAAGAATCTTCAATTACACCATACCAGTTACATGAACCTTCCAGCTTTTATTATGTGATTGTACAGGATGGTGTTGTTAGTAAAGAATATTCATACATGGGACCAGATGCCATCAAAAAATTTGCACATAGAATAGAAAATGAGTGCCGTGACATAGCATCTAACATCTTATTAAAATCAAAACCTATGTTGCCTTTAACAGAGAAACAGATTGAAGATTTCAACAATGCAGAAAAATGCCCGGTATGTGATTCTGAATTTTCAGATACAAAAATCAAGGTGAAACACCATTCTCATACAGATGGTAAATTCAAAATGGCCCTGTGTAATAGCTGTAATATTAAGATCAAGAGACCAAAATTTGTCCCAATATTTTGCCATGGAGCATCCAATTATGATTTTCATCATCTGATCAGATATGAGGGGTTTGACAAGCAGAATTTAAATATTTTAGCTGAAAATGATGAGAAATATATTGCTATTAGCAAAATAATTAAAGTTAATGGTGTTCCTATTCACATAAGATTTCTTGATTCTTACAGAATTTTATCTGCTAGCCTGGCTACACTGGCCACTCAATTATCTGATGATCAATTCAAAATCACACGTGCTTTGTTTCCAAATCAGGACCTGAAATTAATTAGGCGGAAGGGTGTATATCCATATGACTATGTTACAGATTTTTCTAAATTTGATGAGTGTTCTCTGCCACCAAAACAACAGTTTTACAGCAAAATCAGAGGATCTGGAATCACTGATGATGATTATCACCATGCCCAATTGATGTGGAACAATTTAAAATGCCAGACATTTGGTGATTATCACATGGCATATTTAAAACTTGATGTGACCCTCTTAGCTGATATATTGCAGGCATTCAGAAAATCTTCCATGAAAAATTATGAACTGGATCCAGTATATTTTTACAGTGCCCCGGGCCTAGCATGGGCTGCAATGTTTTTAAACACTAAAAAGCATTTGGATCTGATCCAAGATCAAGATATGTATCTGTTTATGGAGCAATGTATAAGAGGGGGGATGGTGCAATGTTCTCAGAGATATGCCAGAGCAAATAACAAATATATGCCTGATTATAATCCAGCACTGCCATCAAATTATATACTGTATGTGGATGCAAACAGCCTGTATGGTTATGCTATGATGGATAAACTGCCATATGCAGGGCTTGAATGGGTTGAAGATTTTAATATTGAAGATCTTCAGGACTTTGATGACAGTGACTATGGCCTCTTCTTAGAGGTTGATCTGACAATTCCAGATAATTTACATAACAAATTTTCTGATCTGCCCCCAATTCCTGAGGTTCAGTGCTCACCTGTCTCTAAACAGAAGAAATTGATGATGACACTGGAGCCAAAACAGGGTTATGTCATATATTACAAAAACCTCCAGTTCCTGATGCATCATGGTGTTCAAGTGACCAAAATTGGCAAAGTTTTGAGGTTCAGGCACTCAAGATGGTTGAAGCCATATATTGATACAAACACAGAGCTTCGAACATCTGCAAAAAGCCAATTTGATAAGGCCTTGTTTAAATTGATGGTCAATTCTGTATATGGCAAAACAATTGAAAATGTCAGAAAACATACCGATGTTAAAATAATTACTGACCCCAGCCTGAGCAAAAAATTGGTTGCAAAGCCTAATTTCAATTATAGAAGAATTTATGATGAAAATATGGCACTTTTCAACATGAAAAAAACAAAAATTAAGTTTGATAAACCTATTTATGTAGGGGCTGCGATATTGGATTTGGCCAAATTACATATGTTAAACCTCTATTATGATGTGTTGAAACCTTTTTATGGTGATTGTGTAAAATTGATGTACATGGACACGGATAGTTTTGTTTTTGATATTCAAACAGAAGATGTTTATAAAGATATGTCCCAGCCTGAATTGCTTGAATATTTTGATACCAGTGAACATACAAGAATTCAACCCCACAACAAAAAGGTGCCTGGCAAGTTAAAAGATGAGACACTTGGTGATGTTATTGTGGCATTTGCTGGGTTAAGGGCCAAGATGTACAGTTTTGAGACATGTGGTGGTGTTGTTGCCAAAAAAGCCAAGGACATTGGCAGAGTAACTGTTGAAAAAGAGCTCCAATTTGAAGATTATAAAAATTGCCTCAAATCATGTAGCACAATCAAAACATCAGAATCCAGAATCCAGAGTGTGGATTACTTATTGACTACAAATGTTGTAAGAAAAGTGGCTCTGGACCCACATGATGATAAGAGATGCATTTTGTCATGTGGCATACATACTCTACCATGGGGTCATTGTGATTTGAAAAATGGCAAACAATGCCCAAGCACAGAGCATGATTTGAAATAAATAAACATGCCTATGAACTTATTTCGGTTCAAAAAACAAGGTATTATGGACCTGCCAACACCACAAGCCTCTTCTGATATAATATCTAAACTAAGTGGCTTGTTAATTATTCATCTGAACAGCATACTTACAGATATTGATGATAAAACAGGCAAAATATTGTACATATTTAACAATAATTTAAATCATTACCAATTACCTGTAGGTGGGCAATTGCAGTTTATTACAACTCCTGAGGGTGATGTTAAAATTTCAGTAGGGAGAAATATTTATAGAATTAAGCACTCAAACATGATTTCTGGCACTGTTTATACTGTTTCTGCTTCTGACTGCTTATATATTGAGGTCCCTGGATCATATGACAAGCTTATACCCTTTTTTATAGAATTAAGAATCAAATATTCTATAATAAATAACCACTAAAACAAAAATGCCTAATGATATTTTTGGCCATACAAGACATGAAGATCACAGTGATGAGATTCTGATGCTTGATGTCAGAGTCAAGAAATTAAGAAGTGATTTACAAGCTTTACAAACTACACTCAATGCCAGTCTTCAATTAGAAATTACAAATTTACAATCACAATGCATGGACCCTCTTCTTAAAATTGATTCTGAACTCAAATTGCTGCTTCAGAAATATACTGATTTGGCCACATTGGATAATTTTCAAAGTTTAGAAGAGGCTGTAGCAGCTCTTCAAGCCAAATTTAAGACCCAGGCTAACAACTCTGAGCAATTGAAACAACAATTGGAAGAGCAAATAAATAATGTCCAGGCACAGCTCCAAACAATTGTCAAAAGCATAAAATCACAAGAAGATTTTGATCTCGTGATTTCCACTCTAAAAGAACAGATTCAGTCACTCCAAATACCTAATCTGGACCCTCTGAACAATGCCATAGCCGAGGTTAAAGAAAAAATTGAGACACTTGAAAATTTTATGAACAATTTGCCATCTTCTGATGCTTTGAATGCAATAACTCGGAGTGTAGCAAATATTAAGCTGCAACTTGAAACATATGAAGATTTTGGAAAAATTCAAAGTTCCATAACCCATCTTGAAGGTACAATAGCAGCAGTGCAAAGTGATTTGGCAAATGTACTAGAATCCCGATTGCCCGGTATTGTAGATACCCTTGTCAGTGTCCAGCAACAAATCACAAAGCTTGAAAACCTCAACACTGAATATGAACTATCTCATTTTCATCATTTGATAGATGATATCCAAACAAAACTTGAAATTTTACAACAATCAACACCCTCTCAGGCAGATATAGCTCCGCTCCAAAATGCTATGCAAAATGTGGCTGATGCTTCTGAATTAAACAATGTGAAATTGGCACTTGAATTTTTGCAAAATACAGTATCAAATCTGCCTACATCACAGGAACTTAAAAATATTAAGAGAGCAGTGAATCGCATATTGAAATCAGAAGATATCAAGAATATCCAGGCAGAGATCAAACATCTCACTCAGACAGTGGCCACTCTACCAACCAATCAACATATTAATGAATTGCATGCCCTGTTTGAGGATATCAGAAGACAGGTACATGATCTTACTGCTCAAAATTCAAAATTGGCAGTTGTTGAAAATTTGCAACAAATTGTAGCTAATATCAAGCAACAGCTAGGGACCATGGAATCCAATCAAGCAAATGCTCTGTCTGTTTTTGCCACCCAGCTCCAAGAAATTGTGCAACAATACAAGAAACTTGTTGTGGACATAAAAATCAAGCCAGGCCATGATGATGTTGTTAGGACTATCAATGAGCATCTTGAATCTGTAACAAGCAGATTGCTTACAGCAGAAAAGGAAATAACAGGCATAATCGAGAATCCAAAACATACAGTAATTCTTGAATTGTACAGCATCCCCAACAAAGAATATGATTCTCCATTTACACCAGGTGGCAAAATATATATGCTGTCCCCTGCACAATTTTATTACCAGTTCTTTGTTGGGGGCACATTGAGACCAATCAAGATCAAATATTGGCTTCAACCACAGGCACACCACTACCCTACCTTATCAATAACAAATGCTGATAACAAAGTGAAAATCACCAGTGTAGAATTGGAGGATTTTACAGATCCCAATACATTGGAAACAGCATATGTTGAAGATGATGGCTCTCTGGAATTTAAAATACAAATAGGGATCAAATTATATTTAGAAAATCCTGCAGTATCAGCTGCTGAACACCCCATAGTTGCAATATTCTTGTTTACATATTATGTCTAGACAAATTATTGTTGATGAATTACACAGACAAGCCCGACATAATTATAAGAGACTCCCAGTAGTCACAAAAAGCATAGATGATTTATGGCAGAGCGACTTGATTGAAATGGCAAGTGGACAGTTGAAAAACTTAGACAAAATCAACAAGGGCTACAAATATCTACTCACTGTAATAGACACATTTTCAAAATTTGCCTGGGCTGTGCCACTCAAATCCAAGACTGGAAAATATGTTACAGAAGCCATCAGAACAATCATCAATCAGAGTGGAAGATCCCCGCGCTATTTGCAAACAGATAATGGCAAAGAATTTTATAATTCAGTGTTTCAACAATTTATTAAAAGCCAGGCAATAAAACATTATTCGAGTTACAGTGACCTCAAGGCCTCAATTGTAGAGAGATTCAACAGAACCTTAAAAAATCTTATGTATAAACAATTTACCCTGCAAGGTAATTATAAATGGATTAATATTCTTCCAGAACTTCTACATAAATATAACAATTCTGTCCATTCCACAATCAACATGAAACCCTCTGAAGTAACTTCATCTGATGAGCAAAAATTGATCAGTACTGTTTATTATCCTAGATATCAGCCAACAACAAGAAAGGCCAAATACAGGGTGGGTGATCAAGTAAGAATCAGCAAATATAAGCACTTATTCAAAAGAGGCTTTACAAGAAACTGGAGCACTGAATTATTTACAGTGGTTCAAGTTAAACCCGGGACCCTTAACACATATATAATAAAGGATCACCGAGGAGAAATTCTCAAAGGCAGGTTCTATGAACAAGAGCTCAGCAAAACTAAACAGCCTGACACATATCTCATAGAAAAAATCATCCGCAGAAAAGGCAACAAGTTACTTGTCAAATGGCTAGGACTTCCAGAACACAGCTGGATCGATGCAAACAAAATAATAATATGAGCACCTGGGATGTTATAAAGAGGCTGCCAGAACCTGAACAGCAGAATAAGAGAAATGGAAAATTGCTGCCTGAAAATATTAGGTGTCTTATTGTTGGGCCATCTGCTTGTGGTAAAACTACACTAATGGTTGATAATTTTTTATTGGCACCCAACTGGTTAGACTGGAAAAACAGGCACTTGTATATCTTCTCTAAGAGCTTGGAACAATTAAAATATCAGCAGCTGATGAAGCTATATGATGGATTGGATATTGCCACTTTTGAACCAGATGTTAAGCCTCTTCATGCATGTCTCGATAATTCTGTTGTTGTGTTTGATGACATTATACTGGATAATCAAAACAAGGTTAGAAATTTCTTTACACAGGGCCGGCACAAAAACATTGATTGCTTCTACCTGGCACAGACTTTTTCAAAAATACCCAAGCAACTAATCCGAGACAACAGCAATTTTATATGTGTGTTTCATCAAGATCATACCAACGTTAAACACATACATGATGAATATGTAGGTGGGGACCTGAGCTACAATGATTTTTCTAAGTTTTGCAGCAGGTGCTGGAACCAGGACAGTTATGGGTTTGTCACAATTTATATGACAAGAACACCTAATACTGGCAAATACAGAAATAAAATCAACAATTTTCTAGACATTGAAACATAAATAAATAACCATGAAAAGGCCAATTATTGATGATCTTAAATTAAGAGATTATCTTGTAAAAAGATTTAAGGGATGGAAATCAGAGAACCGAGGAATTTATGAAAAACACAAACAAACAGAATAGCCCATAATTGATGCTATTGGTGAATTAGGTAAAAATATCAAAACTGTTACAGAGCAAAATCAAAATTTGATCATAGAGCTTGTACCTGTAGCTGCAAGGAATATATTAGATTAATTATCCATTCACCCCACTTTCCAGTATTCATACACCTAGTCCTATTGCTCCTAGAAGAATTGAAGCTACTCAGGATCCTATTGAATTGGGTCTTCTTGCTCAAAAATATTTAACCACACCTAAAGACAATAAAGATGAGGTGTTTGGCTTATATGCTGACACAGAGCTTGATGGTAGCATCATACATAGAATTGGCAATTTCAGAGTAACATTTATGGGGGATGATATAATTGTATATTCAGAATCTCGTCTTGGAGAAAAAGTTGCTTTTGTTAAATATGCCGGCACACCTGGATTGTGGGAACTGATGACTAGGAAAAGGCCTGGCAGCTATACAGATCAAGATTATGAGGATTACAAAGAAATATTAATAAAATCAGATGCTCTATACCAGAACAATGATCCCACACAAAAAAGAGTCAAGTCTAGCAGTGGGGCAAAATATAACAACTTAATCAAGCCCATATGGTCACAAATTAAGACTGGCAGTGGAATCAAACAATACAACACCCTGCCCAAAGAATTTGTGTGGGTTGATGATGTCAGGAAACTTGTAGATAGGTTATTGGTGATAGCTGGGGAGGAAAATGCTGGGAACCACAATTTTTACAATGAAAAGGTTGGAATTATGGACATGATAAGCACAAAATTGTCTAATTTTATAGTAAATGACACTAAGGGGATTGGATATCTAATAAAAATTATTAATACTCTACCACCTAAATTTTGGAATATTTCTGAGGGTCGGGGCCTTGTTAATGACATTTTAAACAAGCTGCAATTTGAACTACACATTCCAGGCTATCAGTATTGTGGTCCAGGCACAAAATTAGATCATAGATTAAACAGAGGTGATCCTGGTGTTAATCCCCTAGATGCTGCTTGTAGAGACCATGACATAGCATACAACACACATTCTGATCTTGACAAAAGACATGTTGCAGACAAGAAATTAGAAGAGGCTGCATTTGGTAGATTTGTAAGCAAAGATGCTTCTTTAAGTGAAAAAATAGCAGCATTGGGGACCACCATAGCTATGAGCACCAAACAAAAACTGGGGTGGGGGCTGTGAATATGTATATAATAAACCTACAATGAAGGCCAAGGGTGTTATGTATCAAATACCTTATGCAGGTCTCAAATCTCTTAAAACTATTGACAGTCTTTTAACCAAAAAGCAGCGCAAGAAAAAAAATTCTTGTCTTGCAAAGGGCCATGGTATGAAATTGTTGCTTAGTACCCCCCCAATTAAAAAAATTACAGCAATCAAGAAAAAAATCACATGTGGGGGGATTTATATTTACCATCCCTGCCATCTTAGCTGCTCTCGGGGCTGTGGGGAGCTTGGCCGGGGGATCAGCCGCCATAGCAAAAACAGTAATAGATGCCAAGAAGAATAGGGCAGAATTAGATGAGCAGAGGCGCCATAACCTGGCTATTGAGAAACATGGCAAAGGTGTTAAGAGAGCCATGAATAAGTTTAAAAAAAACAAGAGCCGCTTACAAACCAAGATATTGAAGCTTTAATCAAGCCACTGGGCATCAAACATTTTAGAGGTGTGTACATGTCTGATTCTTTACCAGAACAACCACTCAACAAAGAGTGTGGCATTCTTAATTTGGATAAGTACAAAAATCAAGGCACTCACTGGATCTGTTATCTTAAATATTTAAAAGATGAGGCATTTGTGTTTGATTCATTTGGAGGTGTTCCACCTGAAAATTTAATAAAATATCTAAATTCAGCTAATTTTTATTACAATAATGCCCGTGTTCAAAACTTCAAAGATGTTAATTGCGGACATTTGTGTTTATCTGTTCTTAGATATATGTCTCAAATAAATAAACCATCAATTGAAGATTTTCAAAAAGCCTTGTGGTATTTAAAACATCATGGGGGTATTCCATCTCACCAGCCAAAATTCAATATTGAAACTCAAATTGCATGATGACATAGTGTATCCCAAAACAATAGCTCTCAGAGCATTTTATGGCATGTACCTAATCCCCAATATTACACACCACAACAATACAATTGCAGTAGGGGATGAAAAAATTGTCATCACTCCAGGGCAGTATAATCTATCCACTCTAAATGCTCAATTACCCAGAGGTGTAGTGTTAAGTCAAAATTCTGTCACTCACAGAGTAGAAATTGTATCTGCCACAGAAACAGTGGATCTGGGTACTATAGGAGAGCTGTTAGGCTTTGAGAACAACACAAAACTTGAACCAGGCATCAAACACACTGCTATGAATATACCTAAATTCTTGGCCATAGAGACTCTGAATATTCACTGTAATGTGGCTGAGGGTATGATCACCAAATCAAATGGCATAGGCACTCACAAACAAACCGGCATCATTGCAACATTCAAACCTAATTCTGAATTTATGGAGCCCATCATCTACAATCCATCCCCAACATTATATTTTCCTGTGTGCCATAATAGAATAGATTATATTGAATTGATGGTCACTAATGAAAAAGAAGAATTAGTTGATTTTGCTGGAGCCACAACAACTGCAATCATAGAGATTAATATTTAAATAAAAATACATACAAGAAAAAAATGGAAAATATTGAGAGTTATGAGCTACAATCATTCCCCCCAAACAGGAGGACATTTGCAAATTTAAATCAACCCAACACAGAGATTGAGGTTGATCTTGATGTAGGGGATGGCTTTATACACCCCCACAGAGCAGATCTATACATCAAATTTGATGTTGTAAAGCTCGATGGTACCGATTATCCGGCAAATTCAAATATAAGATTGGTTGATAATTTTGTGCCGCATCTATTCTCTGAAATTGAGATCAGAAAGCATGGTGTTGTTATAAACAGAATAGATTATCCCGGCATTACCTCCACAGTTTTGGCCACATTAAAATTATCCAAAACCGAGGCTTCTTACTACAAAATAGGTGGATTTGAGGCTGGTGATAAGATATTATCTAAGAACCACACAGTGCTGTTCCCCATGCGCCTATTGCCAGGATTCTTCTCAGATTACAAAGAAATTATGTGGAAGGGTGGTTTAAGAATCACATTTAGAAGAGCTGCCAATGATAATAATGCTTTGATGAGGTACAGTGCAATAAACTCTACAGGAGAAGCTCTGCCTAATACCCTACCAGATGCAGGCAAATGCATTATTCAGACTATGGAGTTAAGAATCCCTGTTGTTGAATATGAGGCCAGTTATGCTCTTAAATACAAAGCAGATATAATAAAAAATCCACAGGTTCCTCTACAATTTTATACATATCAATGTGTACAGAAGCCCGCAACTGGTACATATTATGAGTTTGATGCTACAAATTCATTCTCCAGCATACAATATGACATGCCGGATTTTGTAGTGGTATTGTTTCAGACTGGAAGACACAACAATCAGGAAAAAAAATTCAAGTAAATTTGATAACTGCAACATCAAGAACATATATCTTAAAAATGGCAGAAATGAGGTATTTCCTAGAGAAAATTACAATTTAGACATGTCCAAGGATGATTTCCTCAAATTATATGAGGCATTTTCGGCATTCAAAAGGGTCACTACTGGCAATACTGACATGTACTACACACCAAATGAATTCAAAGCACAGAGACCCATGTTTGTATTCAACACTTCAAAAAGAAAACAAGTTGTGGTGAATGACAGGACAAATATTAAAATTATCTGTGAATTCCATGAGGCATTACCTGATGACACCATATGTAGTGTTATTCTCATAGGTGAAAAATCATATGTTTATGATGTAAGAAATGAGAGAGTCACGGAGCAATTCTAGAAGAATTACATTATTTTAATATTAGATAAACAAATTGAACCTGGTATCCAATTGAACTTAAACCGGAAGTAAATATGTGTGTGTATGTATGTGTGTGTGTGTGTGTGTGTGTGTGTGTGTGTGTGTGTGTGTGTGGCTTTTTAGCTTAGTTTTAAGTGTGGCCAAAAAAATATCAATTTTTGACAAATTTATGGACAACAATCTCACAGAAGTGCCTTTTATAAGTGTAGCCTCATCAATCTGAGGGGGGTCATACTTTCTCAGGAAATTTTTGAGGGCATTTTTACAAAAATCTTGGATTAGACAGGGTTCCACACTTGAGCAAAAAGCTCATATGGGCATGTTGAGCTAGTTTTAAGTGTAGCCAAATCTGCTTGAGGGGGGTTCATACTTTATCGCGCTGGTTATATATACTTTCCCACTACTAGTTTTGGATGTAAAAAATGTCTCAACAACTTTATTTTGTTGGTCTGTGTTATTAATCTAAATTTCATCTACTTGTGACATTCAAATATTATATTTAAGAGTTTTCTATAAAACGAACAACAATTATCATTTGTTCAAAAGTCGAATTCATTTTCTACAGAGATAGACTAATTAAGACTGGGTCTAGAATTTAAGTTATGATACGAACCATTATGTAGATCCACGGGGTGGCACTATTTGCACTATGCCATAGAAGAGTTCCAAGAATTTGGTTTTGACATTGCAGTGCAATAAAGTCATTATGTACATAACATTCTAGATTACTTCATTTCTTTATTATTTGAAGTAGGGTTACACTTAAGCTTACAGTTTACTTTAACTAACTATATTATCTAACTACAAAAACAGCTTCTTGCCCTACATGAATTGATGCGTTAAGTTAATATTTATAGATATACAGAATATGGAAATTACAAATTAATCATGAAGTTTATTTCGAGCATATAATTTGAATTTACCTTCGGTTTCTTTTATGCACTCCATCCCTTTAGCATCACATAATTTTTGCTTATCTGTAAAAATGTCAAATATAAAATGTGTTAATATATGTATTAATATTTACAATATTAGACTAAAATTATTCAAAACACGTATGTAGTTAGAGATTGAAGTAGGTCTAATATTGCGATATTATTAATATCAGATAGCATGCATTGAAATTATTTTGAACTTTGCATTATACGAAATGTGCACATGTTCATTTTAATTATTTTCATTCAAATAGGAAGTAACATGCGCAATACTGATTTTAAAGCTCGCAGGTATAAATTAAACTGTAGTCGGGAACATCTGCCCTTTGGTCTCTGAAAATTGGAGCTAGTTTTTATTGTTGCATTTAGAGGAAGAGAGGGTGTTCATAAATATAATCTGGAATTTACCTGTGAAAAGTCGCTTCCCAGCGAAATATAACAGTATGGTACGGTGTCAGCATTGATGTTATGTAGGTCTTTACTTTTCTGAGCAGAACAACAAAGTTGAGGTGCGCTATTGCACTATGCTTGACACCTTCCTACAGCTAGAACTCCAAATATTGATGTCTGATGCCAACTTTTGGTTTCAACAGGATGGTACTACTATGGCGCCTACTGCAAGGGTAAGCAGGAATGTCCTTCGAACAATGTTCCGCACCGTTTGATTTCACGTTGGAGTCATTGAATAGCCATCTCGTTCTCACGACCTAACGTTTCCAGACGTATTTATATTCACAGTGTATGCTATTCGGCCCGTCAAGCAGTGTTCGAATTCAAAGGGGGGAAGCCAGGGAATTTCCCCCTTCTACTTTTTTCAACCCCGGCTCTACATTTATATTTTCATTCCCAATAGGGAAAGAACACCCACCCCCTCTGAATGTGTATTCTTATTTGGGATGGCCTGATAATCATTCACTGTTTAAGTCATAAATTCGAGCTTTCTGTTCACGATGTTGTGAAAAAAGATACAGCCATTGCACTTTAAATCTGTTATGGATGCACTTTATTATATGTTCAGTCAAAACAGCAAAATTCAAAAAAATCCCTTCGAGAGTATTCAAGCAGTGGCAGGCAACAACAATGACATAAATTATCAAAATGTTTGACATTTGTTGGGTGGCATCTTGTCATATTGTGTCGGCAGTAATAAATAATTATTTATTTTCGAGTCACGAGCTCAGTGCAGCTATCAGTCGAAAAGAAAGAGAAAGTGCAAAGGAATGCTAAAGAAGGTACCAACTTACTTATTTGTTTGTAGTAGAACTATGTCTTTCCCATGTTGTATTAGAATTCCTCAAACATTTTTCATTGCTTCTACAGAGAATAAGGGCTAGTGCAATTACTGCACAAAAGGAACTGGCTGTCGCAATAAAATCATCAACTTCAATGAAAGAGTATATGGAGGAAGTGTAATGATGCAGAATTTTAGTTTTCTCAAGACAGCATTTGTAAGTGTACCACTAACTGAAACATCTGCAACCGATGAGGGAAAAAATCATATTTTCGGAAACATTTCCTTCAGGCAGTTACTGATAAACATTAATTCCAGATTTGAAGATCATGGAATATTCGAAGAAGCATTTGTTTTTGTCGTGCGTGACGCTCGAGAGTCACATGAAGGATTATTACCGTGAATTGAACCTACAAGGCATATTGAATATTAAGTTCCGGACAAATAGTACGATCATTGTTATTTATCGCTGTGAATGGCTGTAAAGTCAGAGTTTCAGGAGAGCCAGATTTTTTGATTGTTTGATTTTTTTCTGAAAAATGTTTTAAAAACCGAATATTTTGGCTTTTTGCCAACTTCGGATAACCTAAAGTATCTCACTTGCAATTTCAGTTGTGAGTTTTGAGGTATGTAATGCCAAGTTTTGCAAAGGAAGAAAGTAAATAGAAGCCCAACAAAAAAGCTGCGAAAAAAACTGTCCTCCCCCCCCCCCCCCGACCCACCCAAAATAACCTCTTTTCGGATAATTTTCAACTACCTATAGGGATGTTTTTCCTGTGATAAAATTTTCTAGAATGAGGCTACAGGAAGTACACTATGCTGCAAGACATCATGAATACATTGAAATCAGTAGCAGCGATTAAGTGCCAAGGACAGTGTATTTGTATTTGTAAACAAGGCTTAGCATCAAAAGGCCATGATGCGAGGCAAAAAGTAGAGAGCAGGGAGGGGGGAACTGCCCCACCATACCCATCTAGTTGCAGCCACTGATCAGTAGTTCTAAAGTTTTCCCACCCTCTACATTTTCTTCAATTCGAACACTGCGTCAGCGTTTGTGAAATTTACCAAGTTGATGTAGTAGCTGTGTTGTAGAGAGTTTCATGATACATTCAAGCACGTCTGCACGATTGTAAAGCAAATCATTTTTATAATACACTTTTTGAATTCATGAATATAAAATAACTTACTAACTCTCTAGCCTTCTTAAACCCAAAGGTTCATGGCTGCAGCAACACAGGCCTTCCATCTGTCCCTATCCTGAGCAAGATCTATATACTCTTTTCCATCCCTACCGATTTCCTTTAGGTCCATCTCAACGTATCCCTCCATCTTCGTCTTGGCCTTCCTACAGGTCTGTTACCATCGGGTTTTCCAACAAGAATCGTGCAATCCTCTTTCCTCTCCCATTCGTGCCACATGACCTGCCCACCTAAGTCTTCTTGATTTAATCATTCTAATAATATCTGGACATGAATATAAATTATGTAGTTCTAAATTATGTAACCTTCTCCACTCACCTGTCTCCTTATCCCTTTTAGGTCCAAATATTTTCCTAAGGATCTTATTTTCAAATACTCTCAATTTATGTTCCTCTTTCAATGTAAGGGGCCAAGTTTCCCATCCATATAATAATACAGGCAAAATTAATGTTTTGTATATTTTAACTTTTAGTTTCTTAGATAGACAAAAGTTTATGAAGAGAAAAGTAACATGCATTTTCTGAATTAAGCCTGCTTTTTATTTCCTCTTTAGTATCATTTTCATTTGTTAGTATTATTCCTAAGTACTTGAATTTGGAAACTTGTTCAAACGAGTTTTTATCAATAATTAGATTTTGATTATTACCTAACACTTGGTTTCCGGCCTGTAAGCATATATTTAGTTTTCTCTTTGCTAACTTCCAAACCTATCTCTTTAGCTGCTTTGAAAATATTTTACCATTATTCTTAATTGTATTTATATCATCCCCTAATAAGACTACATCATCTGCATATGCTAACAAGTCAGTCACACCGTTTAATTTTAGTCCTTCGTTAGTTTCTTTTACCTCCTTAACAGCATATTCCAAAGGCAAAATTAAAGAGCAATGGAGATAATGCATCTCCTTGTTTTAACCCATCATGAATTGTAAATTTGTCAGACACATTAATACCCACACGAATTTTAGTTTTTGTTTCACTGGTACATACTTTTATCATAATAACAAGCTTCTTAGGTATTCCAAACTCGACTAATATATTATATAATTTATCTCTTTTAACCGAATCATATGCTTTTTTTAAATCAATGAATAGCTGATGAACCTTTAATTATATTCCCACTTTTTCTCAAGTGTCTGTGTCATGTGAAAAATTTGATCTGTAGTTGTTTATATGTTGTTGAGAGTAGAGAAATTCCACGGTAATTATTGCAGTTCATTTTATCACCTTTTTTAAACACAGGAACAATTATGGATTCTTTCCACTGTTGAGGGATTTCTTCTTTATTCCATATTAAACAAATTAATTTATGAATTTGACATATTAATGAATTTCCACCATATTTAATTAACTGAGCTGGTATTAAATCAATGCAAGGTGCTTTGTTATTTTTTAGCCTTTTAATAGCGTCTTTAACTTCAGTCAAGTTAGGTTCTGGAACTAAAGGTTCTGCTGTGTGAACTTCACTTACTTCTGGTTTATCTCCTACATGAACATTTAAGAGGTCATTAAAGTAGTTCTTCCATCTATTTAAAATATCACTTGGATCAGCCAAAAAATCACCGTTTTTATCTTTTATCAATTTTACTTTAGGTTGCCACCCCTTTCTAAATTCATTTACACCTTTATATAAATCTCTGATATTTTTATTTTTGCTGTTTGTTTCAATTTCACTCATTTTGCTTTCAAATAATCTCTTTTTTTTTACTTCAAAACGTGCGGTTTACTTCTCGCTTTATTCTATTATAATTGCTTAGATTTGTATCATCAGAGTTATTTAACCACCTAAGTCTAGCCTGATTTCTTATTTCTATTAGATTATGATATTCGTTATCAAACCATGGCTTACTTGGTATCCTATACTTTCTTTAGCTGCTGATTCTATTGCATTACGTATGTGCTCCCAATTCTTATTTACGTCTGTTTCATTTATATTTTCCTCATCATTTAAATCCTGCAAAACATCAAATCTATTTGACAGTTTAATTTGCTAATCTTTCTTAATTCTTTCATCAACAAATTGTCCTGTATTAAATTTTATAACTTTTAGATTTTGTTGCTTATGATTTATAACTGCGAGTCTTTCTCTTAATTTACCAATTACTAAATAATGGTCACTGGCACAGTCAGCACCTCTATGTGAACGAACATCAATTATAATAGTATGCCTTCTCTTATCTATGAGAATATGATCTATCTGATTATGAGTTTTACCATCTGGAGAAGACCAGGTATATTTATGGATATTTTTGTGTTTAAAAATGGTACTTTGCACAATTAAATTCTTTGAGGTTGCAAAAGTAATTAATCTTACACCATTATCATTACTTAATTCATGAAGACTTTCTTTATCAATCGTAAAATGTGGGGCGTTACCCCCACACCCCCTATACGCCTTTATGGCGTGGTGCTATGCACAGGGGAGCACTTTACCTTTAAATTGGTAAAGAATTATACTAGTATAATTGATGTTCGTGGGTTTAAATGTTTCTTCCTTACCAATCTGTGCATTACAGTCATGAATATTACATTCATGAATATGTCTCAACAAATTGCAGCAAATCCCTCTTCCTATTTCTATCAGTACTCGTGTTTATTTTTGGCCTATTTCTTCATAGCGTTGTCATGAAAACCACCACATCCTCACTCCCCACCTTTATATACGTACTCATACAAATATACTAAAAATATATTCTTGCCTGTTCTCTGTCCAATGAGTATATCTGTGCAGTTACAAAGCTTTATCTTGGCTTCGACTCTGCATTGAGCTATGCAGGCAGAGAGGCTGTAGTACTTGAAAGCCCACAACCCTTGTGTTTCGTGTGGAAATTTGCATTTCCTTAGCTCTTCGGGAATCAAGAAAACATCTTTATCTGCTACTTCCTCTATTATAAGAAATATCGCATTAATCTGTTTGAAAACTGCATCCATTGTTCCAGAATAGGATGTCGAAAAACCTCGAAGTGTAGGAATTTCATAAGGGCTGAGATAATATACCTGAAATTAAACATTCTAAAATAATATTCTTTATTCCCATATTAAAATTACAAATAATATTGCAGTCAAAATCATGACAGAATAAGACGAGTAATTTTATTTTTTTCTGGGTTTTTTTATTATTTTTTTTAACTTAATGACATGATAACCAACAAGAAAGTGTGAAGACGGAAATTGGATACATATAGTTGAACAGCAACAATAAAATGCATATATTGAGTTATGTAATAACCTCGAGCTTCCGGAATGGCCAATCGTTGAATATTTATTATTTTGTACCGCAAGTGTTGTTGCAATTGACAAATTAAACTGTCATGAACATTTCATATCAGCATTTTTTTTATCAGTTCACTATAAGGGGAAACATAAATTATCATTAAAGCGGTCTCCTTGGCGGAGTGGTTAGCATATCGCGCTACGACGGTAGTGGTCCTGGGTAAGAATCCTGGTATGCGCTTTTACCCTGGTAACCTAAAAACTTTAAACCAGGGCGTCTTTTTGTCGAATAATGGTTCCCCCATTTTTGTTGCCCTTTATTCTTACATTTCAGGATATATATTTGCTGTTAGAATTTCTTTCCTGTTCTAGTTTCCAGGACAGGAAATTTTTACAGTTTATTCGTGTATCTTCTAACATCTTTATATATACGTGAATACACATATTGCTACAGCTCTTGGTATTAAAGTACAGTATATACAATAGATAATTGAATTACATGATTAAAATACAGATTACATGTGACATGAATATTGGTAGTCAACATATTATATAACCAAGTTACGAGATTGGAGCATCTCGCCTATTCTGGTTTCCAGGACAGGCTAGGATTACAGTTTGTTCTAGAAAATATTTTGAAATATACTATATATTCTATCGTCTATATTTATACATATGTGTATTCACATATTTCTATAAATGTTGGTGTTAACGTACCATAGATACAACAGATAATTAAATTATATGATTGTTAATATTAGGCCCATCCAGAAAGTAAGTTTTCCACTCGCCCACAGGTGGCTGGCCATGCGTATTGAAACCGGTTTTGCGCATGGTGAGAGTCATATGCTCTGGCTAGTGAATGTCCTAGAAGACGCCTCCCGAAAGCTCTCAGTAGCATCGCGGCAGCGATGAAACGTGGAGGCTCTTATTCCATCTCCTGCCGCGTGCGATGTTCGTTCGGTGATCAAGTTCTTGAACGCACAAAACATACAGCCGAACGAAATTCATCGTCAGCTGTGCCGGGTGTATGGACCAGACATCACGAGCAAGCAGATGGTGCGTCGTTGGTGTAGGACATTTACTGAAGGCCGGCAAAATGTGCATGATGACGAGCGCAGTGGACGGCCATCGGCCGTTATGGACGAGCGCAGTGGAGCAGGTGCAGCAGCGCATATTGGAGGATCGTCGCATCACGATCACTGAACTCAGCAGCCATTTCCCGCAAATTTCTCGGTCGTTGTTGCACGACATTGTTCCAAACGTCTCTTGTTCTGTAAATTGTGTACCCGGTGGGTGCCGAAACAACTCATGCCCGAACACAAAGGACAACGCATGGACACGGCGCTGACATTTCTGCAGCGTTACCATGATGATGACGATTTTCTCAACCGGGTCATCACTAGGGATGAAACGTGGGTTGCATACAGCACCCTAGAAAGCAAGCAGCAGTCCATGCATTGGCGTCACAGTGGATCTCCATGCAGGACGAAGTTCAAACAGACTGTGTCGGCGCGAAAAGTGATACAGAAGTTGGTCCCACGCTATGACAATTGCCTGAATTCTGGCGGGAATTATATTGACAAGTAACTGCTTAGTTTATTGAAAGTCAAGGATTACGCCAAACCTTCTTGTGTTAAATAACTTCTGCTATACACATTGAACTATACATTTACTGTTAACCGGCACATAATTTGCCATCACTCCTTGTGAATCAAAACGCAACACTATGAAAAAAACTTAAACTAGTAAACGATATTTCTCATAAATAAAACCAATATTACTACATACAAGTTTATTTTTCTAAACTACACTACTACATAGAGAATACAGACTCAACGCAATCTTAACGCTTTTATATCAAACTATTATTACACATAAAGAATACATTCAGCGAAATCCTAAAGCTTTTATATCAATCATTATTATATTTATGCTCAAATAGTGCAAATCTAACGTTACTTTAACGCTTTGATGTCAAAAGATATATTGATGTTGTTGTTTTTTTCAATTTTTAACTTATTACTTTACAAGTTTATGTAACTTTTTACTCAAATAACACAATTTAATCTGTTCCGGAAATACTTTTTATTATATTTTCAACACACGAAGTTTGTTTTTTCAACTTTTAACTTATTACTTTACAAGTTTATGTAAATTTTTAACTCAAAGAACACGACTTAAACGTGTGTCTATTTACATTCTATTTACATTTTGGACACACGAAATGTGTTTTTTCAACTTTTATCTGTATATTTTACAAGTTTATGTAAATTTGTACTCAATTAATTGATTTGCTGTTTTAAGTCCACTTTATGCACAGTAAGGCTAATCGGGACTAGATCTACAGTTTAAAGTGGTATCCGAACCACTTGTGCCGCCACCGGGTATCGAACCCGGGACCCCTTGATTACAAGGCGACGACGTTACCACTGCGCCATCGGGAGGCCCTAAATTTTTACTCAAATAACACAATTTAATCTGTTCAGGAAACACTTTCTATTACATTTTCGACACACGAAGTGTGTTTTTCTTAACATTTAAAAAGTTTATGTAACTTTTTTTTACTCAAAGAACACAATTTAATCTGTTCAGGAAATACTTTATATTACATTTCTGACACACCAAGTGTGCTTTTCAACTTTTATATCGAGCTCTTCCGAACGGCTCTAGGTCGAGCTCGAAACTGGGCACTCTGCTTCGCGCGAGTGCTGTATACTGGACGCACAAACAGATTGTTCCAAATTTTACCGGATAATTTTCCACGTTTATTGATATTTTTACTCAAATAACGCGATTGATACGATTCAGGTAAGACCTCTTATTATATTTTGAACACACGAAGTGTGTCTTGTCAATTTCTACTAGATTCTTTTTCAGGTGTAGGCTTATTTCTACCAAAATAACTCGATTTATACGATTTAGGCAACATTTTTATTGCATTTTGGACAAACAGGAACACTTATTATTCATCCATATAAGTGGTGGGCCTCATAAAAGGACTTAAGTTGAATAACATGAAGACGACAATGTTTAGCTTAGACGTATAAAGAATGTTCCCAAATATCAAGAGGGAACACGTTTTGGACATTGTTAAAAAGAGAATGGGACAAGACATTATAGGAGAATGGGATAGTGAAAGGGTAGTAAAGGCGCTGGAAACTATTTGGAATAACGGTTACAGTAAAATGGGGGATAAAATAATGTTAATGATTGAAGCACTGAATATAGGCTCTAGCCTAAGCCCAGTACTGGCTGAATTGATAACGAACGAATGGGAAAAGAAAGTAGTAGAAAAAGGAGGTGACAAAATAATTCTGTTTTACAGATATGTGGACGATTGTTTTGGCATATGGAAGGGAACAAAGATGCAGTCGACATATTTGCCAAAGAAATATAAGATGAAGAAGGAGGGATATTGTTGGAACTCAAAATAGAAGATGAAGACAAGATAAGCTACGTAGATATATTGAGAAAAAGGAAGAGAGAACAAGAAATTGAAACCGCTTGGCATCAGAAGAAGTGTGCAGCAGGGGTATTCTGCCACAAAAGAAGTGATGTAAGTGAGATGACAAAAAGAAATTTTATAAAGAATATTGAGGACAGAATGAAGAAAATATGCACGAAAGAATGTGAAAAAGAAGGCAAAATAAATAGAATATGGAAACAGCTGGACGAGAATGGTTCCCAGAATGAGGATAGACTGGACATAAACAGAAGAAGGAAGAAAAGTGGCAGCTGAGAAGAGGAAGAGAAGGAAAAAGAGGAAGAGAAAGGAAAAGTCAGGTGGTCTGGAATAAGGAGTATGGGGAAGACCACAGAAAAGATATTCAAAGTGCTTAGGAAAGCGGGTATTAAAACTTACAGGAAGAGAGGGAGAAGCATCTTAAGAATAGCGAAGAATGCAAACAAGAAAAAGGAAAACAGAAAAGAGGAAGAGGGAGGGATTATCTATGAAGTGAAGTGTAAAGAATGTCAGAGTGTGTACATAGGAGAAACAAAAAAGAGGCTGAAAGACAGGTTGAAACATCATAGGCAGAAAAAGAGAGAGAAATGCGATATTTAAACACACGAGAGAAACAGGACATCACATAGAGTGGGATGAGGCTAAGCAGATAGGAAAGGAGAAGAGAGTACTACTGAGAAAATGGAAGGAGGCCAAGGAAATAGAGAAGAAGGGAGAAGAAGACACAATGAACCGGAATGGAGGACTGAAGATAAACAGAGAATGGAAGAAGGTGTTAGAAAGAGTGGAAAGGACAAGAGCGAAAGAGGAGGGAAGAAGCAAGAGGAATGAAGAAAGAAAGGATAAGAAAAAAGAACTTGAGATAAAGAGTCCAACCACTTTCCAGATGAAAGGAAATGTTTATCCAAATCGCCTGTCAGGTGAAAGTACAGTTGACAAGAGAAGGCCACCTGCTAGAATGTTCTAGAGAAAAAACAACTTTCTAATAATTTGGTGTCTGGAGGGGAGTGATTTCTGTGTGTATATATATCTTCCTGTTTTGTACCTTGTTTCATTTGTACTGGGTACAGAATCTGAAGAAGACCTTGCTAGTTGGTCAGCATATTGAGTTTTTCATATCATGGAAACAAGGCTTAATTGTGTTATGCATGAAAAGGCTGCTCAGGAGAAATCTCGAAAACTTTAAATGTGAACGAGTGTCGAGTGACTTCGCGTTTGATAGGTTTATTAATTTCAAACAACAGGGAACATAGTGTAGTACTGGTAGCCATGTTTTAATAGTTAAACACAACTCTAGGTTAGATGTAATTGGATATGTCAGTGGTATTACAATTACATAGGAATCTTTCTTAGCCTGTATTAAATAGTTTTGGGGTGCCAATTTGAAAGCGCTTATCCATATAAGAAAATGAATTTCTTAAAAGTTAGATCGTAGTATAGCTCGACTCCCCTTCTCATTTAAGATTCAAGTTTTTATGGTAAGATTCAAATTTAACAGGACAAGTCTCTACTGTTGTTATAGTGTGGTCCTAAACCAAGTGAAATTTCAACTCTAACTTTATTTTATTAGACACCAATTCAGAATCTCTTTTATCTTGTGATTTTGAACAAGACAGCCCAACAGCCAGGCTACTTCATATTGATCGAATTACTGACAACCTTCAAACCTACGAAACAACATATTCCCCTTTTACATTTTGTAATAAATACTACAAGGGCGTTATAATTTATATAAATAAAAAAACGGTATTCTTTCTTCTTTCATAAATACGCAATTTATTTTGATCTTTCATTTAGCCATTTTCGGCTAATCGCGACGATGAGAATGAGTGATGATATGGTAACTGATGAAGCGACACTCACAAGGAACACTTATGCCCGGGACGGGATTCAAACCTGGAATCCCTAGCATCGTAGCACACTGTGCTAACCACTGCGCCACGCATGTCGACAAAATCGTAATTAAACATCAAAA
Organism: Lepisma saccharinum; assembly: GCF_977018435.1. NCBI lineage: Eukaryota > Metazoa > Arthropoda > Insecta > Zygentoma > Lepismatidae > Lepisma > Lepisma saccharinum. The sequence goes on from NC_139234.1 coordinate 34,024,277, forward strand.
ATGTTCTCGATTTGTTGGTCTTACAACCAGACAATTTTTTTAAGCCATTGCCAAGAGGATAGTTATAAGGAAATATAATCGAATTCATAAGAATGGTAAATCAGTTACATTTTCTTTTATTCAATTTACCAATATGTTCTAATTAGCTATAGAAATGCAACGAGACACTAAAAAAAAGTTTTGAAAATAAAGTTGCCTCAAGTGGGGATCGAATATAAGACCATCATTACCGCAAGCACCTGCCTTAACCAATACACGATTTCGCCAACTTTGAAGTTCGTGATTCTTCTCGGTCCTTTGTGTATCCTACTACTTACGCTTATAATTTATTTTGTACTGGAACGGAGTTTGAAATAATCATGTCAAACACATGGTTTTTAACACTGAATCTACTTATAGGAATTCTGAACGTCTCCTTGGTTATCATCAAATGATTGCCAAGAATAACCATGGCTGTGCCGTCTGCCTGCTTAAAGTCCCGGATGAACTGAGAATACCAGCGCGGTCCAGCGCAGACGTGATTCGTTAGTCCGCGACCGCAGTTGAAAGCACGTGGATCCCGCCCAGCAAAGAACCAAGCAGGGGTGACGTCAGCCCGTGTCCGTCTACCATGCGCAGTGCATCGAGGGCAGGTTGGATAAGTGGACATTCCTTCTTGCAGTGAGTCATGCCCGCCCACGCAGATGTCTACCAATATGCCATCCATGCTTTTATATTTCCCAAGAAGATTGACATAATCGAACTTTTACTCTTTGTAATTATACAATTTCAATATTTCATTTGAAAGGTACAAGTTATTTCATGTATAAAATTTTAAAAAGTGGAAAGATATTACGAGAAAAATCCTTGGGATCGGAGCATTGACTTTTAAAAGAAGGAATTTACCATGCCACGGTTTCACGAAGGTTGAGAACCACTGCTCTGGTATTTAGACATTTGCTTTATCCAGGCTGAAATGGAAAGCAAAAAGTCAAGCGTATAGAGTTTCAGGATAGTACATACGATTTATTCGTTTTCTCGTGGACAATAACTAGAACATAATTTTCAACATGATTTACATGAATCAATGTCTCTCCTTAAGTTTTCTTCTGATGACTAATAAAATAATTAGTGCAATTATATCTGTATCATCAGAGAGCAGAGAAACAAATGTCGCTTGCTCTTTCAGTGCGAAACTCCCGTGCCGCGTGTCGCTTTGGTGTGAAATCTCCCTAAGCTCTCTGAAACAAATCTGTTATAAGAATTATATTATTTTTTTCCGCGCACCTAGTCCATTCTCGATCTCTCAGGTTTCATCAATGGAATTGTAAGTACTCCTCTAGGATCACTCAACACAGTGTAAGCCCCGCGACAGGTTAAGTTTGCAACAACTTCTCGCATATATAGAACCAAACGTACGCGCAGAATATAGTTTTGCTGCAATACTGCCTATTTTCTCATTGTATGCGACATAAACAGGTCGGTGGTTGAGGTGAGACTGGCACGGAAGATTCTGAGTGCCGTTCTCGCGAGGATTAATGCATAAAATCTGCTGCAAACTTAACCTGTCGCGGGGCTTAGTAGGATTGTACTGTGATTGTAGAAAGAAGATATATTTGGAAGAATATCAAAGTTAAAACAGCATTTATGGATGTTTTCGTTCTTCATTTCTTCTGCATATTTTTTTAAGAAACCATACGACTACGTAAGAAAATATTTCTTTTTACATTATCTATAGGTGATATGAAATTGGTAAGCTATTTAAAATATATTTATAAATAAAGAACATTGACTTACCTTCATCGTCTCGGTGTAGTACAATAACGATACCCTTATGTTGCTGGGCTTCTCATGCGTTATCGTATTTTCAAGCACTAAGGCCTTCCTGCAGAATATTTTACGGTATTATAGTTGAGTGTATACAATGAAGAAATATTGAATATCTTAGTTACATTGTATGTGTATATGTTATGTACATCTGTTAACTATAAAATTATCAAGATCGCTTGTATGTTCAGATAACCTTTTAATCTGGATTAAGGTGTAAACTCTGGATGATGTGCCCCTACCAAGGATACGCTGATCACAACGCTACAGTGATCTATATATGAAGGGAGCCCTAACATGAAAATTGGATCTCAAAAAGTATCTTATGATACGTTTAACTCCGTGTTTATACTTCATATATTGCATGTTAAAAATAATTTATACAACTTATCTTACAGAATACTTTGTAAGAAAATGATAGTAGTTCCTACACTTTCATTCAAAACAGCGGCGGCGATTAGGGGAAGGGCGGTTGCCCCCCTCTTTTTGTCACTTTTGTCCCTGCACTATGCTAAACCTTATGTACGAAGGGAAAGTAAACAAGTAAACTGCCCTTGCCCCCTTAGCATTGAGATCTTGCCCCTCCAGTTTTTTAACCCAATCGCCGCCACTGATTCAAAGTTATGAGAAAAATAAAATAATGGCTAATAATTATTCCTAGTAAAAAAGGGCTGGCGCCTAAATTACTTTTTGTTGTTTCTACCCGTGGTTATACCGAAGTAATAAATACTATTCGAAAACATACTACTCACGACGATTGTAAGGAGTTTAAGGTGAAACATGTCTCCACTTCAGAAATTCCTTCGTCCATATAAGAACAGCAATCGAAAGGTTTTCCGTTCACTGAGCAGTTGGACAACACTTCAGGGCAAGACCTGTGGAGTGTTGAGAGTAAGTTATTGCTTGCAGTATGCAAAGTATGTACGATCATCGTTGTCACTATTAACATATCTACACTCCATATTCACTATTGGAAATTTAAATATTCATAATTACTAGTTTAAAACATCTTTTCTGGTATTTTATTGCTTACTTCTACTCATTCACTACTTTATCTTTCTCTCCACAGTAAAGTAACATCTTGTTTATGTTGAATGGAAACTAGTACGTACCATATTTCAGAATCACAACGGATGTCAGATGCTAGTTACTCGGACTTCGATAATAATCACACGTAGCACAGGCTTGTACGGATCACACTTATTTGTACTTATGTATTGCGTGTGAATTGTCTAAGTTCGAGATAAAGTGTCAAATCCGAGTTTGTAGGTTGCAAAATGCAACCTATAAACACGTACAACCGGAAAGTTTTGAAGTTGTGGCAATTTGTATCCCTCTAAATGTTTAGAAATTCGTAAAATTTCTACTTGTCAACAGTGTAACTATTGATTACAGCTTTGGTCTACTCCGTGAGCACTGAAATAAAACAATCATGAAAATTCGAGAATATCAAGTCCAAAGGTCTGGTTGATTTTTCATCGGATTAACATAAAAATTTAATTTTGCTGAAAGTAAACCTAATTTACTTTTTCTATGTACCCTATTCATTCATTCATTTACTAGGTTCCAGATCAAAGTAGTGTACATACATTATAACCGATTGTTTTACCTAGGACTTGTGATAACCTCCAGAACGAATGAGGATGAAAAAGACTTCACTCCCCTCTTAAAAAGTAGACTGTGCTTGATTTTGGCGCAATCGGCGGGAAGAGAGTTATGGCGTCTCGTGCTGGTTCGCCTTCTGCCTCGGTGTGAGGCGGACGTTTGTGTTGTGTTTGTCCAAATCATATTGCGAAGGACCTATTTACTGCCGTGAATAGGAAGAAGAGTTTTGTGTTGTCTTTTGTGTTAATATGTGCGAAGAACCTATTTATAACTATTTATATATATAAATAGGAGGAAGAGTTTATTTTAACGCGGGATGTCATCGGATTTTGTCTGATACATTCCTTCAGTACACATGTCCAAAATCGCCGTATTTAATGGCGATAGGGACAAACGGTGAAGAAGAAGAAGAAGGCTCGTGCTAGAGATTCATGTTCGCGCGCGCGTTGCTGAAAATACGCGAAAAGTTTGCAGTGATTCGAGCTGTCGACATTTTTATATTTTGTCACCGTGAAACAAAGAAGGGCATGATTAGTTCGAGCCCAAAAGGGAACTTGAACGGTGAACTTGTAGTTTGAAAGATGGAAAAACTTGGAGCGTGATGGGTCGTCGAGTGGTGGCTTCCACCGCAAGTTTCTAAGGATACAGACTGAGGTGGAACGAGGAGGAAGTGCTAACCAGAAGTTGAGTTTATTGTGCAATTTTTACACCGAAAGTACCCCTGAGGGGCATTGGTGCACGTACATTACAAAATGCAACATGTTGACATCGCACATAATATCTATACATCAATTTGGCAGAATTTTTTAATAAAAATTAGTAAAAACATACAATGACAAATTATTTCTTTGAGTGAATTAGTGCTGTAAAAGTACAATATTATATAGTGTATACAATCTAAATTTATTTTATAAAGTTATTTAATTCCTGAAATTCTTTAACTGAATATAATGTATATTCCAATGGCAATGTTTTCAGTTTACTTTTAAAGATCGTGGTTCTTTCAAAATGTTCGTAACTTTTTGGTAACATATTGTATAACTGGATGCCTGTGTAAAAAGGTCCTGTTTGGTATGCAATTAGCCGCACTTACGGAATGTGGAGGTTATTTTTTTGTCTGGTATTGTACAATAATTGTGAGTGTCTATGTTATTTGGATAGTTCGATTTTGTTTCGTGTATGAAAGTAAGTGTTTCAAGTAAGTACAAACTTGGAAGTGTTAATATACATTTTTTTAAAAAAAGAGGTTTACATGTATCAGTTTTGTGCGCATTTGCCAAAATACGCAATGCTCTTTTTTGAATTTTAAAAATCCTCTGCGATTGAGCCAAGTGCCCCCAAAATTGGATGCCATACCTCAATATACTTTCGAAGTTTGAGAAATAGATATTTATCATACATACCGTATTGAAACTATTTTTTAGAGTTCTAAATTGATAACATACGGTGTTCAGCCTCTTGCATAAATGATCTATGTGAACTTTCCAGTTTAGACACTCGTCTATAAATATTCCAAGAAATTTTGTATTGTTAGTAGCTGTTATAACAACATGTCCTACTGTGAAATTATCTTGCTTAATAGAAGAGTTTTTGGCTCTTTTTTACATTAGTTTTTTCGTTGTTCATAGAAAGTTTGTTTGCTGAAAACCACCTTTGTAGTTCAGTAAGAGCTTTTTCCGTTTTTTTAATTAAAGTTACATCGTTAACAGAATCTACTAAAGCCGTAGTATCATCAGCGAAAAGAGTAACTTGGGCGGTTTCAACATTTGCTGGAAAGTCATTTATGAACAATAATAACAATAAGGGTCCCAGTATCGATCCTTGTTGGATTCCAATAACCACATCTTTCAATTCGGAGTAATATATTGTTTGTGTTCCATTATAGGATAAGCTATTTATTGCAACGCTCCGTTTTCTATTCGATAAATAGGATTATATTAATTTGTTTGATAGCCGCGGATTCTGTACTATTTTAAATTATCTAGTAGTATGTGATGATTCACACAGCTTTTAATTTATCACAAAAAAATCCAACAAAAGAATACATTTTGTTTATGGCGGAAAGAATATTATCAATTTCATCAAAAATTGCATTTTTTGTTGTTTTCGATTTCACAAAACCATTTTGTTGCTTTATGAGTATCTTTTTATCTTCTACATACTTTATTATCCTATTATAAATTACTTTTCCAAAATTTTTGAAAAAATTGACAATAAGGAAATATGTCTAGTTTTCAATTTTTGTTTTATTTCCATTCTTATATAAGGGTATTACTTTTGATATTTACAGACAGTCTGAAAAGTTGCCATTTTCCATGCACTCGTTAATTAATTTAGCCAAAGGCACGTTAATGTACGTGCAAATCTCCTTGATCACGTTAATCGACATTGAATCTAGTCTTGTTGACTATTTGCTTTTCATATTGCGAATTATGTTGGAAATTTCTTCCTCTGTAGTAGGGGTCGTATATAAAGAATGTGTGAAAGATCTCTTCACGTTATTTAACTTTTATTTGTGTATGTCCGTTACGCTGATGTTACGTTGCAGGTTTAGTGCTACATTAACAAAATAATTATTAAAAGTATTAGCTATTTTTTGCGGATCTGTCTCTATTACATAAAAATATAAATAATCCTCTGTGTAACAGCCCAAAAAGGTCCTTTCTTACATATCGGCTGCTGGTCTCCTTCCCACGCTTTCCTTCGTCACCTCTAAGCGTGGAGATCTTCAACCAGGATTAAAATAGTCGGGGGTCAGCCCGACGTATACTCACCCGTTGTACGTAGTAGGTCTACGCGACCGGATTACGCTTACTCATTCGAAGCTCCCCAATTTCCTCACGATGGTGGGTTGCCACCGACCATATACACAGGCCGAAAATTCCCTGGACTGAACCCGGGATCGAACCCATGCCGTCCCGCAGCCGCCGTCCAAAGCAAGGTGCCTTAGAGAGCACGGTCTAAGATGCTTCGCCGTCCCTTCCTGTAAGTGTTAATGCCCGCTTTCCTAAGCACTTTGCATATCTTTTCTGTGGTCTTCCCCATAAGAATAGCGAAGAATACAAACAAGAAAAAGGAAAACAGGGAAGAGGAAGAGGAAGGGATTATCTACGAAGTGAAGTGTAAAGAATGTCAGAGTGTGTACATAAGAGAAACGAGAAAGAGGCTGAAAGACAGGTTCAAACAACATAGGAATGATGTACGACTTAAGAGAGAGAGAGAAATGCGATATTTAAACACACGAGAGAAACAGGACATGACATAAAGTGAGATGAGGCTAAGCAGATAGAAAGGGAGAAGAGAGTACTAGTGAGAAAATGGAAGGAGGCCAAGGAAATAGAGAAGAAAGGGGGAGAAGACACAATGAACTGGAATGGAGGACTGAAGATAAACAAAGAATGTAAGGACTGTGTTAGAAAGAGTGGAAATGACAAGAGCGAAGGAGGAGAGAAGAAGGAAGAGGAGTGAAAAAAGAAAAGAAAATGATCTTCAGATAAAGAGTCCAACTACTTTCCAAATGATAGGAAATGTTTAGCTAAATCGCCTGTCAGGTGAAAGTACAGTTG